>NC_087384.1:1903383-2231883 GCF_963675165.1 Halichondria panicea
TGCATGACACCTCGAAGTGACCTTTTAGGTGACCTCACTTTGGGGTATAGTACTTGTGCTAGTATACCGTATAGCGCGAAATTTAAAATTTTTCGATGATTTTGTGGGTTAGCAATCCTACACACGAAATTAAGTCCACGAAAATTGTTACTCACAAAGATTAAAGGGGTGGCTTTCGGTAAGCAGTCAATTGTGCAACAAAATTTTTTTAGAGACCATTCCACGAAATAAGTGCCTTGAAAATTTCGTGCTATACGGTATTTGATGACTTTATAATCAGTAAAACAACCAAATAACTGCTTATTTACGCTTATTTCGCTTATTCACGAGAATGCCTCCAGCCCCAGCCGAGTTTAAGAGCATTTTCTGCATGGAGTACACAAAACATAAACTGTGCATGCAAATTAATACTCTAGTGTACATGCAGTGAAACTAGTGCATATGTTAGCCTTGAGGAGGACGTTACCACTCAACCACACCCAACGCACTGCACTGTTGGCATGGCAACGGACTCCGGTACAGTTGTATGGTGCCAGTTTTTCATTTGCATGCAGGTGATTGAATGGTCATAGTTTAGCAGCAACCATAATTATTGTGGTGATGATTGCTTGGTACAGGTGTGGGGATTCCAACCCAGAAGCTCACCAAATACATTGCTGTGTAACTTGGCTGTAACTACATTTGTAACCACAGATAAAGATAATGATTATGAACCATGTTCATGCAGTAAGTAACAACACTACCAAAATCATGTAACACAAGCATGCATTGAATGACCTTTCAGCACATGCAGCCTTAGAAAAAACATCTCCTCCAATGATATACCAATGAAACCGGCTCGGTTAAGAAAATCTAAATGGTGTATTATTCTGACTTGCATGCTTGACCATAATTACTTTGCGAGTTTCCCTAACAAGCGTCATCACAGGAGGTGTGTGGTAGGCCAGTGGGGAAAAGAAGCAACATGCATTACTTCAAAGTATCACTGAATTAGTTGCATATATGGTGTTATCTCGAAATGAGAACCCCGGACACTTTATACACCAGAGTTTCATTGGCATATAATATGGAGATGCTCTGAGGCTGTGCAAAGTGAGTCATTATGGTGTACATAATGTACAGTAATAAATTAATTTTAGACTTGAACTTTGGCATTGATCATTTTTAACAACAACCATGTAGCTTTGGCATCTCCACCGAGGCATCAGCACCTGCAGTGCTTTCATTATTACTATTATAATTATGGTAAACAACACATGCAAAAAACTACGGAAGTCAATACAGTCTTGCAATATTCTGGGTAAACTTTGCTGTAACCACAGTTGTAACCACATACATGTAGCTAATGATTATGGATACATTAAGCATTAGGCCATGCAGGCCCTCGCGCTTGGAAATTGTCAGCTATACAAATATCACGTGACCTCAAATTAAAGGCACGAAAAGGATATGGTCATGAATATAATTATGACTAAAATTAATTAGTGAAAATTATGCACTTCTGCTTATTGAGAAAGTTAGGGGTGTGTTTTCAATTAAAATTCTATGAATAATTATCTTAACAATCCGCTTGCTATTTTAGAAATTGTGCTTGAGAAACTATTGCTTGGCCTTAGGCCTTGCCCAATTATGCTCAAAATATTGCCCATTATGTAATAGTCTAGTCTTAATTCTTAACAATTATAGTCTTTAATTGTTACCCAATAAAAATCATCAACGAGAATTATACTGCAACATCACAGAAGCTTCTACATAATCTTCTAAGGAACTATAAAAATTATTGGTGAAAGAAATCTTAGAAAAGAGTAGAAAATCAGGCAAGGCCTATGCATAGACATCCATGCACTGCAAGCACTGCATGCATGTAGTGTACACCATAATGACTTTGCACATGCAGGTCAGAGCAGCTCCACATGCCAATGAAACTCTCAATTGAACACATGATAATAGTGTATCAAAGTGTCCGGGGTTCTCATTTCGAGATAACACTCTATACTGTCACCCATAAAAAGTCATGCAACTAATTCAGTCAGGCAGTAATGTTGCATGCAGTAATGCATAATTATGTTGCTTAATTCTCTCCCCACTGGCTTAACACACTGACACCGCCTTCTGTGATGACAATTGTTTGTATGGGAAACTCGCAAAATAATTATAATTGTTGGGTCAAGCAAGGTCAGAATAATACACCATTCAGATTTCTTAACCGAGTTTCATTGGCACATGCATGGAGATGTTTTCTGAGGCTGTACTGAAAGGTCATTCAATGCATGCTTGCTGTTACATGTTTCACGGTTGCTGCTTACTGGTTTATCTGTGGTTACAAATGTGGCCAAGTTACACAGAGTTGGAGACGTTACGTGCACCACTTTTTTTGCTGAGCTGGCACAAAAGTTGACGAGTTCTATGTAAACTTCTAGCTGATGTTGCATGGTCATTAGAGACTGAAACGCAAACTTTATGTGCCTCTCTGGCTTCTTTTGACTTTCATTAACCAACCCGATCCCCTCTGTTCTGGCGAGTTATCAGTGCATACAGCTTCTTGCCAGCCAGTACAATGCAAGCTGCATACAGCACCGCTGAAAATAATACTCTACCCTATAGTCTAGCTAATTTTGGTCCAGCCAGACAATAGACACAGCTATTGCATGAAATACGAATACTTGACTGACTGCATGTGCAATGTTAATTACGTTCTTTTGTTTGATTGAGGGGGGGAGGGGGCATGCCTAGAGAGGTTCAATGAGTGTCTGCTGAAAAAGTGGTTGTTATGCAATCCACTGCATGTACACCATAATCACTCACTTTGCACAGCCTCAGAGCATCTCCATAAAAAAATTATTATATAATTGTATGTCAATGAAACTCTGAATTGAGAATGGTGTATAAAGTGTCCGGGGTTCTCATTTCGAGATAACACTATACACCCATACATGCAACTAATTCAGTGATACTTTGCAGTAATGCATGTTGCTTTTTTTCCCCACTGGCCTACCACACACCTCCTGTGATGATGCTTGTTTGCTACAGGGAAGCTCGCAAAATAATTATGATTATTGGGTCAAGCATGCAAGTCAGAATAATACACCATTTAGATTTCTTAGCCGAGTTTCATTGGCATATGGAGATGTTTTCTAAGGCTGTGCTGAAAGGTCATTCAATGCATGCTTGTGTTACATGATTTTGGTAGTTAAATGTTGACTTAGTGTTGTTGCTTACTGCATGAATGGTTCTCATAATCATTATCTTTATCTGTGGTTACAAACGTGGTTACAGCCAGCAATGTATTTGGTGTGTTTCTGGGTTGGAATCCCCACACCTGCACCAAGCAATAATTCACCTGCAAATGAAAAACACATGCTACCCTATTTACCTCGCTTGCGCATGCGCACCGAGGCATAATTATGCTAGGCAGCGTGCAGTGTGCAAAACGTACGTATGAAACAGGAAAGTGAATCATCTATGGCGTCCAGCTAGTACAGTGTGCAGTGTGCAAAACGTACGTATGAAAGTGTATCATCTATGGCGTCCAAGCCCAACACAGAGTCTGAGCGTGATATAGAAAATCAAATGGACGTACTTATTCAAGGTTAGCAAAAGCTAGCTATAGAGTTACAGTAGGCCTACATTCATGTTTAAAACTATACTAGATCATCATACGTACGTCTACGGAACGCTTTAATATTTCAGGGTTCATTATTGTTCATTGCATGGTGCATGCATAAAATTATAATAATAAATTATGTACAGGTGCGCAAACAAGCAATGAAAAGGTAGGTGACTGCACATACCAGACAGATGACAATACTGTTCAAGAGCAAACACTCAAAGGTAGAATGTTGTGGGTATTTATAATATTATAAGGAGGATTTAATATCCATAATTTATCAAACATCAGATGTGGGTTCAAAAAGTCAGACCATCAGGCCGAGAAACATCAAACACGAACCTACTAAAAAGCCAAAAGGTACGATATGTGTTACCATACCGTAAAGTGGGTATATTTCGAGGGTATAAAATTAGTGTTTGTGGTTTTCGCTCTACCGCGAACATTAATTATACTTGAGTTTGCGCAACACATGAGTAAAAGCGTAGAGCGTTTTGCGTTCCTTATATGGATTTTGTGTACACAGTTTTACCATAGATAGTAAAAGAAAGGGATTGGAAACGCATTAAGTCATACGGCACAATCTTACTGATGGTCGTAGCCTCGATTACAGGCCCTTCATTGCGGCGTAAATCAAAGCCACATGCATAGTATAATTATGAGAGTATCTCAAGCTGGAGCTCTAAGCATGTCTAAGCTTGGACAGTGTATATACAGTAGACTCCAAGTAAACATGACTAGAAGCCTATAGAAACTCTTATTTGCACTTGATTTTCATCCTTGAGCAGCTGTAGCAGTCTACACAGACGTAGACACACACACACAGACACACAAACACACTACCGTATATCTCGCTTGCGCATGCGCACCGAGGTATAAAACTGCAAGATTAGGGTATTGTGTTTCGCCCGTGATATTATTATGGAGTGTATGATTATCATTATTGCTAGACAAGTTGTACTGGAGTTTTCTTGCGTCAATTCTTAGCATGGATAAACCCGGGAATCTTCAAATGAGGGCTCTATCCAATTAAAGAAAGGTAGGGGCAGGGCCAGACTAAAAGAAATGTTGATAAAAGAGTCAAGCCAGTCCAAGAAAGCTCTCTGTTCGTGAGATACTTAATACCGTATACTCTTAGCTTTTACTCGCCCGTATGAACTTCTACAACGGATATCTCTTCGTCTGGCCCTCTGGAAGGTACTTAGCTACATATAGATACCAATAAAGCTTGCTTAAAGCACTTGCTGCGCTTATAAAAATTTGACACAACAGAGAGTCTATATGCTCGCGGTTTTGATTCCCTCTTGTCTCGTTTATATCTTTTTAGTTACTAGTAGCCCAGAATCCAGCAATCTGATTGGTCAGTACAGGGTTTATATTTCCCATATTAACCTGTAAATTCTCATATAAACCTGTAATTTTCATGTTCACAACAACCATTCATTATTAATTTTTGTGTTTTTCAAACATGTTTTTTGTATATTGTATTATAAAAAACAATGAGAAGTAACTGTTTTGTTTTGGTAATGACAAAAAATTATAATGTTCAGTCGCTGTTAATACGTTGGTTGTTGGATGTAGGCATATAGAGAGATTGATGGTATAACGTTGCAGGCACTAAAGTTAAAGTTTGGAGGCATAAATTGACAGCAGTTGGTTTGTGAGTTTTGTTGCACTGCCATCTGTGAGTGATCAGTGTGTGCCAGTATGTTAATTGGCTTTACGTTGAAACTGACTTCTTTTGACACTCAGAAGTTCTCTTGTAGCTGCGAACTCCTTCCAAGCTTCGGTGTCCAGTTGTTTCCATTATCATTTGTTCGTCCACTCCAGCGTTGTAGAGTCTAGTAGCATGCAGCACAGAGTATGTATTAGAGGTTCAGCCTTCTTTTGTGACCCTAGTCCAGCTCTCTGCAAGCGCTTCATTTCGGAGTCTAGGCACACTCGAAAGTCAGCAAAACAAGCATCCTTGAACAGGTCAATCCCGGGATTTCCATTCTAATTATTCACCTTATGCAGATATCACTATCCAAACTGTACACTGCACCTGCCGTGATAAGAGGCCTGCAGACACTTTGCTTCATTCGCTTTGAGTTAGGTAGAGAAGATTGTGCAGGTTCTGTTGGCTTGTCCAGCTCCTCCTCCTTTCTTTGTTCTGTAGAAAGAGTAGCCAGCTCCGCCTCCACATTTAGAGGGCGGGGTCTATGGGCTCGGTCATTATTATGCCGAGTACTTCTTCAGAAAAGAGCTTGTCTAGGCCTAGGTCTTCGTCCGCGTCCATTCTTTCGGTTAGTTTTTGAAATGAACCTAGCAACTAAACTCGTTAGATACTGTTTAGTCGGTATCTATGGGAATTATAAGCCCGCAGGCACTCGTAGTACCCTCGCTTCGCTCGGGATACTACAGCAGGCCTTTGGGCTTATAATTCCCATAGATACCTCCTAAACAGTATCTAACTATTATATATATCCTGTTTTCATGCGGTTGCTAGGATATGGCCAGGGGATAACTAGGATAATTCCCTCTGATATTTCCCCAGACATGTTTGCTACAAGATCATGTAGATAATTTTGGAAATTAAATATTTTGTGCAGGTTGCCACATATTAAAATCAATGTTTGGTTGCTTTATACTGCAGTAGAAACTACTGTAGCTAGATTACAAAGTAAAAGATAGTAAGGAGATGATAGTGAGGCACTTGATAAGAGATTCTCAAGCTAGAGAGCTAGTGCAGTCCAAGTGCTAGTGGAGCCTGAAAGCCCGGCTTGGCACCACTCTGCCTTGGCACTGCATGCACTGCACTGCACGCACTGTCTCTGGCGAGGCTTTAGTCACGGAGGAGGAGTCAGGGCGGGACTCAGAGTGTTTCCTGATCAGCATTTCTTTGACAGCGTGACAATAAAGAACTCTGGTGTCGAAGGGTAAGCAATAGTACCTGTAGCTAGCTAGCTATTGACAGAGCAAGCTTCTCCTCAATGCTTTCTTTTTGCTTTCTGATAGTTTGAACGTGAGTTACCATGGTAGAGGAGTAAATGCGCAATTATAGCTAGCCAATCACATAGGATATATAACACTCATACTCTATGGTACATGGTTGCTAGGGATTTATGGCAACGTAAACCACACCTTGCCTTCGGGCTCCGCCCTCGTGCTTGGTGGGTTTACTGCCACAAATCCCTAGAACCATAGTATAACTATAACATAATCATGGCATTCTTACACAAAACAGAATATATTGATATTCATACAATATAATTAAGAGAGCACAGCAGACTTCTTTGAACCTGCAAAAGAGAAAAGCTGACAGCTAGAATAAAACTCGTGAGTGACCACAATACCCTAACCATAAATGTATGAGCATTTCCCATATAAGGAACCACAGGGCTCAACACTTTTATTCATGTGTTGCAAAGATTCTGCAAACTCTGGTACCCATTAATTTAATATCGCATGCATGCTGCAGAAGGGCTGCTATTCCGCGAAAACCTCTCTAACGGTCATTCCGCGAATATTTATACCCTCGAAATATACCCACTACATATCCTGTTTCATGCAGTTGCTAGGATATGGCCAGGGGTAATAATTCCCCTCTGATACATGTACATGTATTTCCCCAGACATGTTTGGTACAAGACCATGTAGTCTAGATAAAACTACTTTTGTTTTTTGTTTTTTTGTGCAGGCTGCCATATTAAAATCAATGTTTGGTTGCTTTACTGTATACTGTATTACTGTACTGTACTACAGTCTGTAGCTAGATTACAAAGTCAAAGATAGTGAGGCACTTGATAAGAGATTCTCAAGCTAGCTAGAGCTAGTGCAGTGCAAGTGCTAGTTCCCTGGAGCCTTGGCACCACTCTGCCTTGGCACTGCGCACTGATCCACATGTCTGCTCTAGCTCTGTGGGTATGGGTGGCTTTAGCTGTTTGTGAGGCTTTAGTCATGGAGGAGGAGTCAGGGCGAGACTCAGAGTGTTTGCTAGATCAGCATTTCTTTGACAGCGCCATGGAACTAGAAAACTCTAGTGTCGAATGGCAAGCAATAGTACCTGTAGCTAGCTAGCTATTGACTGAGCAAGCTTCTCCTCAAGAGTTTCTTTTTGCTTTCTGATAGTTCGAATATGAGTTACCGTGGTAGAGGAGTAAATGGGAAATTATAGCTAGCCAATCACGTAGGATATATAACACTCATACTATGGTTGCTAGGGATTTATGGAAATGTAAACCACACCTCGCCCTCGGGCTTGGTGGGTTTAGAGTAAACAACTGATTATCGAACACGTTCTATTTTCAAACGCTTGTTCTCGACTAAGCTGATATAGTACCTAGGTATAGACTAGGTAAGGCCCTATTTAAGTCCGAACTCACGGCCAACAGAAAGCTTCCTCGGTGGAGTGACAAGGCCAAACACTCAACTATTGGAACAGATTTAGTTCAAACATAGCCACGATTCTTCGAACTCTCTCTCTCGTATCAAGAGAAGGCTCTAAATAGCTAGCTACAATGCATAACCGTAATCTACAACTAGTAAACTATGTACAGCTCTGGTTTTGAGGTCTAACTGCAAGCCGTTAGACAATGGTGCCCTCTTAAAAAAGTGCAGTAGTGCCATCAAAGTCCGAACGATTAATACCATTTTCTTCATAATCTCCATTTTCCCCCTAAAATTTCAGTTACATCATGGCTTATAATGAGATTATGAAGAAAAAGGTATTAATCGTTCGGATTTTGATGGCACTACTGCACTTTTTTAAGAGGCCACCATTGTCTAACGGCTTGCAGTCAGACCTCGAAACCAGAGCTGTACACAGTTTACTTTTGATGGCACTATACTGTACTTTTTAAGCAGTGGCGGATCCAGAGGTAGTTCGTTGGGTTCGTACGAACTACCCTTCCACTAAGTTGATACTTTATATTTAATACACCTGGCTAGCTTACTGTACTGTCATGACAATAGGGTACAAAGTTCTCTCTGCATAATGTGAGGGTGGGGCTGGCTATATTGACTCATCCAGCCACATGGTCGCAGTGATAATTGAGCCTGGCCATGAATCCTAACAAAAGGCTAGATTGCAACCCTCCATTGACTCCTGGAGTAAAGTTTCAGGTAAGGGAGAGTTCATGGCACTGCATACTGAATGATAGACACTGTATAGATTAATTATAATTGCTATAATAATTATATTGACTAATATAATAATCTAGATGATGCGTCAAGTCTACAGCCAGTCTCCTCTTCCAAGAGAACCACCAGCCACCATCGTCACTCCTCCAGTCATCAATGTCTCTCCTCCAGTCACAACTATCTCTCCACTGGAACCACCAGCTAGCCACCTCCATCACCCCTCCGTGTTCATCGAAGCAAGCAACGAGATCTTCTGCTGAGGATCAGCCAATGGACATTGGTGCTCTCCTGAAAGAGAAGAAAGTGCAATCACTACCCCAGAGCATGAGAATGGCTTTGCCTTGTGTTCTTTCAGATATTATATAGTTGAAGGGAATGTGGTTAATTAATGGGCGTGGCATGTAAAAGGGGGCGTGGTCAACCCAACAATTTCGGCGCTTTGCGCGGCCAAGAAGTAAGAACCCCCCCTTCCCTAAATCCTGGATCCGCCCCTGTTAAGAGGCCATGCACCATTGTCTAACGGCTTGCAGTCAGACCTCGAAACCAGAGCTGTACACAGTTTACTTTTGATGGCACTATACTGTACTTTTTAAGAGGCCATGCACCATTGTCTAATGGCTTGCAATCAGACCTCGAAACCAAGACTGTACATAAGTTTACTAGTTGTAGATTACGGTCATGCATTGTAGCTAGCTGTTTAGAGCCTTCTTTTGATACGAGAGAGAGAGAGTTCGAAGAATCGTGGCTATTTTCGAACTAAATCTGTTCCAATAGTTGAGTGTTTGGCCTTGTCACTCTGCCGAGGAAGCTTTCTGTTGGCCGTGAGTTCGGACTTGAATAGAGCCTTACCTAGTCTATACCTAGATACTATCAGCTTAGTGCTCTGAGCCGCTGTCCTCGAGAACAAGCGTTCGAAAATAGAACGTGTTCGATAATCGGTTGTTTACTCTACTGCCATAAATCCCTAGAACCATAGTATAACTATAGCATACATATGTACGGATATACATAAAGCGTTTATACATAAAGTGTCTATCCTTTACTTCTAGAATATCCTAAAAAACGAAAATTGGCAAAAGAAACACTTCCTCCATCTATAGAACTTGTCACACATGATCAACACAGCAAATCAATTGTCGTGAACCCGGAAGCTAAAAAACTTTTACATGCTATTAGAAAACCGGTTGCTGTTCTGAGCATATGTGGCCCTTATAGAACCGGAAAGTCGTACTTCTTGTCACAAGTGCTAGGTGGAGATGATTTCGAAGTGACCCATTCCAGGGATCCATGCACCAAAGGAATCTGGATGTCCACCAATGTATTAGAATTTGATGACCACGTCCTAATACTACTCGATACTGAGGGTACAGATGCTGCTCAGGCAAGTGAGAGCTCATCCAGAGAGGAAGTGATGAGCTACCTCATTCTCGTCACCCTACTGAGCTCTTGTTTGATATACAACACCAAGGGTGGAGCATTTAATGAATCAGATATCCAGCAAATGAGGTATATACACAATGAAATCGATTTTATTAGATTTATATCGGTATCGTAAGTACATTACAGAGGCATGCTGTGCCGACGGTTATAGTTAGTCGGTCAAAATGTGTGTGTGTGGGTCTGCTCAGATGGATGACATAATTTATAAAGAGCCTCCCTCAACACTAGTTTATAGTGGCAAATTATCTTGTTGTCGAATAAAAGCAAGCGAAGCACCTACATGTAATAGTTGTACCACCATGGATATCAAGGGTGTATTGGATTTGTACTACCGAGGGAATACATACAACCGCACGAGGTAGTACAATAACAATACACCCGCAGATATCCATGGTACCAGGAGTCAGTGGCGGGTCCAGGGGGAGATCCCAGGGTGCCACGGATCCCCCCTTTCAGTTTAGCTATTATGGCTTTACTACAGCTACCAGCTAGCTATTTATCAGTTTTGTAGCTATGTAATTTGATTCAATGATTGTACCTGTTGTTTTGATGTATCAACTGCCAAAGGAGTGTTCAGATTAACCTAGGCTAGCTAGTTGACTGTTCATGGTACCGTAATTGATATAATTACAGCGCCAGAAAAAATTAATTCCACTTCTGAGTGGCGCATCTTTAGAACACAAAAAATTGCGTTCAGCCCAAGCTGGCGCCTAAATTATGGTGGCGCTTATGTACAACAGCTAGTATAGAATTTGTAGAGAAAATGGGCGTGGTCTAGCTCAGTTTCACTTGCTAGCTGACAAGAGTGCTGACTTAGCGGGTTGAAGGCGAATTTGGGCTAAGAATAAAAACTCTTCGAGCCGCCCTCAGGAATATAGGTCACTGTTTTTTGTTTCAGGAATATAGGTCACTGTTTTTTGTTAGAGTCTAACGACTAAAATCGGCTATGACCACACAATCCTTGCGGTAAACTTTTTCCATCTAGTTGCGTACTGATAGCTATAGCAAGCGCTGTAATATACAGTAGACTCTCGCTATTCCGGCTCTCTGAAGTACGGCCACCTCGATATACCGGCCATTTGGCTTGGCACGGAATGCTAGCTATATGTTTACTACACAAAACTCACCCTGAAGTACGGCCATTCGCTATTCCGTTTACCGGCCAGTGCTGTCTGTCCCAAACAAGGTTTTCAATGTAATTTTATACGTATATTACGGCCGGATATGACGTTTTGGGTGTGGTTTAGCAAATAAAATTGAATTACACTTAAATAGAGAACAGAATGATTCATTATCCTACATTATCCTCGAGACAAGAACCGCAAAAGCAGTCATTAGATTCGAGGTAATGTCGTTTTTAAGCCGCGGCTATTTCCTGAGCTACAGCCATCTCGCTATTCCGGCCAAGCTGCATGGTCTCAAGGGTGACCGGATTAACGAGAGTCTACTGTAGTTACTTATCAGTGTAACAGCTAGTATAGACACATAACATAATTAATGTCTTTCTTTATCACAAAAACGAATAATTCGTGTGGTAACACTGCATTGTAACCTTAATGAGTGGGCTTAAGGTTTTACGATGCAGTGTTTGCTCATGAATTATTCATGAGTTTTTATTTTTTGTTTTTATGAGAAAGGAAGACATTGTTTCTATTATTTTATGTGTCTATACTGTTGCACTACTCATAAGTAACTATTACAGCGCTTGCTAGCTATATCAGTACGCTAACTAGATGGCAAAAAATTTACCACGTACAAAGATCGTGTTGTCATTGCCGAATTTAGTTGTCAAATATTAGACAAAGAAAGACTCTAACAAGAACTAAACAGTGACCTACCAGCAGTTTATGATATTCCTGAGGGCGGCTCGAAAAGTTTTTGCTCCTATCTATCTACAAACTGAAGAAAAATACCATAGTTTACTAGCTAGTCAGCTATTTTTCCATATTTTTCTACTTCTACACGAGCTATAACTTGATAGATAATTGCCTTACTGGCAAAGAGCATGCAATATCTGTAGCATATAAAATGACGACTAGTGTACGTATACAGTCAAGACAAGCTTGATTTACTACTGCGTGGGCAAACACTGCATCGTAACCTTAATTTCGAGGCAAACACCTGGGTGGGCTTAATTTTGAGACAAAACTACTGTTTTCGAAATTAAGCCCATCCCACATGTAGCTGCTTTGTAGCATGCAATTAGGGTGGGCGTAATCTCGGTAGAATATGGTATAAGCTTTAATTCTAGGCACCCCATTACACATGCGCACTATACACCCACGTGGAGTCCTATATTATATTTTCATGGGAAAACTACAGGTTTTCACCCATTACACATGCGCACTACACAGCCACTATATTTTCATGGGAAAACTACAGGTTTTCACTGATGCCTCGTCCCATTGTGTCTAACCATGCATGTACCACTGCCGTTTTCAAATCCTTAATTAATTGCTTAATTGTCAGTGTGTGATCTAATCTGATTTTCTGCTAGTTTATTGTCCCTAGTTTCTGCTATAATTATAAGCTGCACTGCATGCGCTAATGCCTCTCGGCATGTTTTACTTCGCTAAAGAAGTATATATGGCACAGAAAAGGTAATTAGGTTGCTTTGTACAGTAGAACCTCGCTAATCCGGACCCCTTTATTCCGAAACCTCGCAAATCCGGACAAAATGGCAAACTGAAATAGAGGAGGGGCTGTCAGTAGAATAGAGTGCTGCGCATGCGCAATGTAAATTGCTTAGCTGAATCAGCAATAATTTTATTGATAAAAACTGCTCGAGACAATGGCCACTGCAAAGAAAATGAAGAGAGAGCTCACAAGACTCACTGTATTGGGGAGAAAGTTGAGATAAAGACTATTTTAGCTAGCAGCTTCCCTTCTGGCCACAGTAATATCATAATACATGTACAAAAGTGTCTTCGTTAATGATATTCATAATCAATTAATGATATCTGTTAATCCGAAAATTTCATGTATTCGGATGGGGTCTGGTCCCGCTCTATTCGGATTAGCGAGGTTCTACTGTATAATGTTATGTTACGAGAAATAAATGAGGACACGGTTTTACAGGCACTGAATGTGCTTCTATAGGCTGATTAGAATGATGTATTTACAAGTGTAGAAACAAGTGACAGCTAGAGAGTATATGTGACAGGCTCTTGGAAAACCAAACTTTTGGAGCAGAATTTACAGCTATAGCAAAATTTTTGCCTACAGTGCAAAATCTCAAAAGTTATTGGCGTATAAGTATCTCTACAGTCCTTCTACTACCTCTATAATATCTGATGCTCTAACCTTTCCATCGAAGTGCTTCATCCAAACTTTCAATCATGATTACCTTATTTTTCTTAATTGAGCAATCTCTTTGAGAGGCATTTTCTCAATACTACATTTTACGGCTCCGAGTTTCTAACGCGCATAACTCGGGTATGAAACTATAGGTATGTGAACACTAAGTATATCATTGTGTAGGCAATGCTCTGTTCTATCACTTGGTACGTTAATCACCAAAATTTTAGCCTGCTCCAAAAGTCTGTTTTTCCCAGACCCTGTCACTAGGGTTATTAGGGCAACATTTAGTTGACGAACTTGCATGGTTGCAATTGTTGCTGGTTGGGCTGCATAATTATTTGTCAAACATTGAAACTATGGCCCATAATTATCACAATGTGCAAAGTTCATAAATAGTATACCGTACCCTCGCGAAAATACGCCCACCCTTTTCTGCAAGAAGTCTAGGCTTATTAGGGGACTGGGCGTTTAATCGCGAACGGCGAGTTTTCATTCGAATATACGCCCATGCACCCACGGCCTCAAATCGAGGTTTACACTTTGCTCTATGCCAATTCTTTATTAATTTATTGTATTTTCACATAGTATGAACATTTTATTGACAACAACAATGTTATAAACTAATGCATGAGTATGATTAAAGCGTGACAAGAGAATGAACATGAAGAAGTGGACTCTGGCTCTATTCGTTGCTTGTTGATGTTAGATGTAGCAGAAACTTCTCGAAGGATGGTAGGTCATACTCCTACAGAGCAGCTATCAGGTACTTTGTTTCAGAAAACCAAGGCAAGGTGACCTGCAAAATTAGCCTGTGTGATAACTTTCTTAGACTTTGTGTTTCCTTTCTCAGCATATAGGACTACTTGTTCCCTGCATATACATCTTCAGGGGCAGATCCATACAGAGAAAGTTATAATGTCTGATCTTGGTCCAGCAAGGAGTATAGTCTTACTAGCTACTACCTAAAACTTCCTTTCTTCACTAAAATTAATAGTAAACACATGTGGCATTCAGCTACTGCCATGCTCAACTTCTTAGTCTGGGGTGGGCTTATAATCGAGTGAAAATACCCTCGTGCAAGAACTTCGAAGCAAAAGAGGGGATGGGCGTTTATTTAAGATGGGCTTAGTTTCGCGAGGGTAGGGTACAAATGTATCTTTCTAAGCACACAGTAGTGCCTCTAGAAGTCAGTGTCTGGACAATTGCATGATCATAACCGCAAGGTCTGATTTATTGATCGAGATACCTTCACCAGTTCAACTGAGTGTATAGTGCACAGCTAGTTTGAGATTAATTGATTTGTGGTCAGCAGCTAGCTAAACAGTTTCGCTATAATTATGTCCTCAGTTTTTACATTTTTGCAGGAGTCCTTATATATACCAGGAGCGTAGCCAGGATTTTTTGGAAGAGGGGTCAAAACCTATCAGCCGCGCAGCGCCGAAATGTTGACTGGAAGCCACGCCTCTTAATTATGAAGTCATAATTGACTTCTCTATTTAGTTGGGTGTGTCCTGACGTTTAGAAGAAGCTAGTTTAGCAAAGAACAAGAACTGCCTATAGATTTAGATCAGAATAGCTCACAGTTTAGGGACTAAATCGTTTTGCTTGCCTACTACGTATAGCTAGCTAACTGCAGCAAGATTGGGTAGAAAGGGAGTGCTCAGCAAGATAATCAGCTATATATATATACACTAACCTGAGCTGAGTAGAGATCCAGAAAAAGGGGGGGCATTTGCCCCCTTTGCCACCACCTGCCTACGCCACTTTATACTAGTGAGAATAATTATAAGCACTGCCCAAACTTATATTGTTTTTGTCCGCCGATTGCAACTACTGGACGGCATCTTCTTTCAGCTGTAAGACAGTTATATATAGCTACGAATAGATAAGCTAACAAAGTGGCTTTAAAATGGTCTATACTGTAGTTTGGAAGATATTGTGCTCTATAGCGTGTTGTGTGTGTGTAGACTGCTACAGCTGCTCGTGGTTAAGAAGTGCAAGTACGAGGGTTTTCTTGGATTTCAATGTGCACTTCGTTCTCGAGTTATGCCTTACTTGGAATGCCATTGCAGCCTTTTCAGAGTAGTAAGTAACTAGGCAGCCATTATGACTTTGAACTTTTGTCATCCCAGTGAGTACTCCCCATGCAAATGTAAAAAGTATACGTGTAAGTAAAAATATCGAGAACAAAGAAATCATAATCCTATAGAGAACGTGGCGGTTATCCCTTTCCTTGCCATTCGTGAAATCTGGAACAGGAGCGTCTTTAGGTGGATCAATTAGTGTGGATCCGGCCTCACCACGCCTCCATGTCATTCTATTAGTCTAGATCCGGCTAGCAATTCTAGCTGGGACTCCCAGTTCTAGCTCCTTTTGTTTAGCGTGTCAGAGACTGGGAGAAGATGATTGGCACTCCCTGGCTCCTTTGGATGTACAGCTGTCCAGATCCCTAGAACATACCCTCCATTCTGACGAGTTATCAGTGCATAGGGTGCTTACTAGATTCTTGCCAGCCAGTACAGTTCAAGCTACACACAGCACCGCTCAACTATTCTCTACCCCATTATCTAGCTAAATCTGGTCCAACTAGACAGCAGACACAGCTAGTTAATTCAGTAAAGCCAGGGGTAGCCCTACTTCTACGGTTGTTCAGTACCCACGGTAACAATTCCTCTGGGCTGGGCTAACTAGTTGAGCCACGCCTCCCAATTCTCAAGGCTAGGTACATGTCTCTGTCTAGCTGCTTCTTCAGCTTCTTGCTCAGTTTTGTGGCTTAGAGAAAGGCCAGCTACTCAGGGGGAAGAGTCCAGATGAAAGTCTGGCAGCCAGGTGACGTCCAAACGGTCAGTTATTCTTTCCACCAACTTTTTAATCTAGTCTAGTCCTGCTTGCACTGCTACTACTACTACTGCTACTCTTCCTACTACTACTGCTGCTACTCTTCCTAGCTAGTCAAAGGTTTCTTTTTTTTTTTTTTTTTTATAACTACATATGCACAAAGAGACATCAAAGCTTACATCAAAGGACACAGATTTTTAGCCTACTTGACTGATAAGGCCGTTACCTAGACTACAGTTTGTTTGTCAGGGAGGAGCTCACATACAACTTCATCTAATTCATCATAACGATTCCTTACCCATTGTTGTAATTTCTACAACAGATTGCCAAGGAAAGAGTTATAGAAGCCTGTATAAAACATTTGATTTCGTCGCATTGCAACCGTTGCAGTTATAGCTGGAACAGACGCACATGCACCCACACACACACACACACAGTCAGCATAATTATTCTTCATACATACTATACTGCTTTTCACATCATGTACACAAGTTGTAGTTGTGACACATGCACCAGTGCCACATGGGATATATTGGCTCAGTAGTGACTTAGGCCCGGAGAGCCGCAGGCCTCGAGGGCAAATGCACTACTGAGCCGATATATCCAATGTGCTGCGCATGAGTGAGCTGTGTAACGACTGCATTCTTATCACTCCTTTTATAGGACAACTAGTTTCAACTACTTGTGGTGGCTGTGGAATGCACTAGACGCATGAAAAACGTTTTCTGCCTACCACTGAATCTGTTAACAGTGTTATACTATAAAACGGACCGTTTCAGCCATACTATGCCAGTATCTAGATAGTGGCACAGTTCAAAGCTTGACCTGTGCCATATGGCAGATATTGGCACAGTGTTTCCTTTGATCTGCCCACTCAAAATGCAACAAACAAATATATATTATTCTTATGGCAAATATTTGTGTCCCTTATCATAAAATTTCTCTTGATTACTAACGCAAAATGTTATAGCCCCACATAAAAATTCACCAGCATGCATTGTAAGGCAAAGTTTTATGATCCCATATAAATTAAGCTGGTTACAGGATAAAAATTAATGGTCATGCATACAGGAATTTTATGAAAACATTGATTGTGATAATGTATAAAGTAAGGGTGTTGATTCATCAATATGCATCCATTACAGCTGCTTTGCAAAGTTATCTCAATCATTCTTGATAAGTGAACCTCTCCAACACGATGACTTGCATGAGAGCTATCTTAAGGATCACTTACCGAATTTCCTATGGCTGATGAGAGATTCCGATCTCGAATGCAAAGATGACAATGGTCAAAAAATGTCAGCTACTGATTATGTCCTCCAAAAGATCTTAGTGACAAAGAGTAAAGGTGATACGGCACTAAGCATTAGAGACAGAGCTGTCAGGAGTGTACGAGCAATTTTCCCCAAAATCGAATGCCTGGATATTCCATCACCAGGTCGAGGCATTTCTAAACCGGGCTTCGACATTTACCCAGATTTTTATACGAGTATAGACTCAGCTAAGCAACATGTAGTCAGCAACACACCAGTGAAGCTAGGTTTTAATAGATCTACAGTTTTGGATGGACCAATGCTGGCTGCTTTACTTGATGAGTATGTGCAAGCTCTCAATAAACCAGGCACTCTTCCAAACCTCGAGGATAGCTATCAGAAGGTACTTGAAGTAACACTAACAGAAACATCACATGACCTAGCCAAAAAATACAACAAACAGATGAGTGAACTTTTAGACGAAAAGCTTCCTCTAGAAGAAGGAGACATTGAAGCTCTTAAAAAGACACATTCTGTACGATTGGAGGAAGGCTTAAAACATATCTTAAAGATGTATAGTGATCCAATCGCAACTGTGAAAATGACAGACACACTATTTAATGTGCACGAAAGAGTTTACACCCCTCTTTTGAGATGTTTTACAATTGAACTGCATAGACTGATTCCAGAAACAGCGGACACAGATGAAATATTGAAAAAGGACGAGCAAGCAAGAATTACACCATTTTTACTGAAATTTGAGCAATTAATAATTAAAATAAATCCTGCTGCAACTAATGTAATTGGAGGATACATATCTCGTTTCACACAGACCAATATAGAGAAATCTGAAAGCTGCTGCAAAGAGGTTTTTGAAGAAATCTATACGCAGCAAATACAAAAAGAAGCACCGAAACGAAAATCGCTTGAGGCAAAGTACTATGAGCAAGCAGTTGGACCAGCCAAAGACAAAGTTTTTCAAGATATGATTTCACAAATTCCGGGACCTCCAAAAAATGTAACTGTGAACTTAGAAACTAAAATGTTATCTTGGGAGAAACCGCTAACAAACGCTGATGCTGTCAATTACTATTTTGTTGAATGGTACAGAGAAGGAAAGGACCCTAAACGAATCCAGGTTCACACTACTTTTTTTAAATTTGAAAAGCTTAAATCTAACACAAACTACTTCATTAAAGTTCAAGGATTTAATGACGATAAAAAAAGGCTTGGTGAATATAGTATTGTGTGTACTTGCCAGACAGGAGCTGGAAAACCTGAAAAACCAAAGAAGCCTGAAATAAGTCCACAAACAGAGGAAACAGTTCAACTTATAGTTACAATGTTGTCTGAGGCTGAGCAAAACGGGAGTCCAGTCACAGAAATCATTATCAAAAGAAGTAGTAATAGAAATTCAACATGGGAAGCTCACCATTTTCAAATAGAATCTTCTCAAGGAGAATTTCAGAGACATGCTCTGACAGTTCACGCAAACTTTAAAATTAATGAGGAAATATTGTATTTTCAAGTTCAATTTATGAACAAAGTTGGACTAAGTGAACCAAGTGATTATGCTGAACTAAAAGTAGCCGAAATGATACCAGGGAAACCAGAGAATATCAAAGCCATTACTATGGCAAGACAAATTCAAGTGACTTGGGATATTCCAATAATTAACCCAGGAGCAGTAAACAGCTACCTCATTCAGTGTTGGGGGGAAAAGGGATGTGAACAAGAGCTGATTGCCAGGCGTGATGACAGATCTCTGCAAGTAACGTCACTAAGTCCATATACAGAGTACAAAATCCGAGTCTATGCTACAAATGAGAAAAACAGTACAGCCAATGTATATGGCACTGTAAATGTGCAAACACTAGCTGACGTTCCAGACAAACCTCACCCACTGACTATCAAAGTGACCTCAGCCAGTAAAGCAACCATAACATTCTATCAACAAAAGCCAGACGAAGAAAATGGGAGCCCAGTTAAAAATATATACATTGAGCAACAAATTAAAGAAACTGAACAAGCTACGAAAT
Source organism: Halichondria panicea (assembly GCF_963675165.1). Taxonomy (NCBI): domain Eukaryota; kingdom Metazoa; phylum Porifera; class Demospongiae; order Suberitida; family Halichondriidae; genus Halichondria; species Halichondria panicea. The sequence continues at coordinate 1,922,982 of NC_087384.1, forward strand.
GGACTGTAGTGAAAAATCACTCACTGATGGATTCAAATCAGAGTGATTTAGCAAATATAAATTTGCCTATTGAATTATTAATCGAACCTTCTATTAGCTGCTATCGTGTTGTAACTGTCAATTCAATTGGAAGAAGTGAACCAAGCCAAGCGGTAGAGGTAAACCCTGAAAACATTTTCCCGGGATCACCCGAGGAGCTTGAAGCAACTACAATTCAAAGCAATTCTATAACTATTAATTGGAAAAAAACAGGAATTAACCCACTAGCATCAAAGCAGTACCAGATACAGCACAAAAAAGTCAAAGGAGGAGCAACATGTCTTTCCAAAATAGTAGACACACATTCATGCACTGTATCTGAGCTTCGGCCCAACACTGAGTACACTTTCACTGTAAAAGCTTTAAACGGAACCCTATTGTCGGAGGAAGCTACACTACTTGTATGCACACCACCCTCTGTACCACCAAGGCCAACGCCACCAATTTTGATACCAAGAGGAAAAGAATTTATATTAAAGGCACATCTACCCCCAGTTGAAGAGAGTGGAAGAGAAGTTGAACAGCTTCATGTTAACTATCACAGCTATGATACAACTACAAAACAAACAATGGAATTCAAGATTGAACGTAGAGAAGCAATAGAGGACAATACTCACGAGCAGCAAATACAAGTCAACATCGATGAAATATGCTGGATAAGTATTAGTCTAAGCAATGAGGTTGGAAAGAGTCAAGAAAGTGACTTAGTTGGTCTCTCTTATGGTGATGTCACTCCTGGTCAACCCAATAAACTGGAATGCACAACAGAAGCTCGAAGTGTCAAGCTAACATGGAATGTACCAAGAGTAAATGGAAATGCAGCTAAACACTACGAGCTTTTTATAAAAGATACGAAGGATCATAACTGGATGATACTAGAAAATGCCTCATTGCATCAAGTAAGGCTTAACGAAACTCTTTATTATGAAGCGACAGTAAATGATCTTAGTCCATTCACAACTTATCAGTTTGGAGTACAAGCTGTGAATAACACAACCAGAAACATTTGTGTAGGAGATCGAAGTTTAATAGAGACTACCACAAACATAGCTCCTCCTGACAAACCCCTTAAACCACTAACAGTTGAGCCTATTATGGGAGAACCATTACATGCCAAGCTACAGCTCAAGATGCTAACAAAACAACTAATGAACGGAAGTCCCGTAGACAGTGTAATTATTGAATGTGAGTACAACGAGGAAACAATATGTTCAGAAGTGTTATTAACAGCCGAGCAACAGATTGAAAACACAAATACACTGCTAACGATTGGACTACCTAATATACACGACTCACAAAACAAGCTGTGTTCATTCCTGATCAGAATGAAAAATGAAGCTGGGGAGAGCCCTCCAAGTGATGCGTTCTTATTTCCAGTTTCAGACCTACAGCCAGGACCACCAAAAAACATAAAGATCTCAGATGTCACAGCTCACACGTTAAGAGTTCTATGGGAAGTGCCCAATATCCATCCGGCACTAGTTACACTCTATGAAGTTCAGTACAGTGCGGTTCAAACTCATCGAAACAGAGAAGCAAAATCTTTTCATGTCAAAAGAGACGCAAATGAATTTACAATCTCTAATCTTTGTTCAAACCAAAAGTACAGTATCAAAGTTATTGCCATGGCTACAAAACACAGCAAGCCAATACACACAAATGCCACTACACTCAAGATTCATCCTGGTGCCCCAACTTCTCTTGTTGTCGACAAATTAAGTAGTGATAGCATCAAGGTTCGATGGAGAAAGCCAAAGGAAAATTCTGAAGAGGTATATTTCTATACAGTCAAGCTAAGACAAGGCAATTACATAAAAGCAACTGAAAAACAAGTTCACGAAGAGAATATTCCCAAGGTGAAACAAATGCGACGTACCCTGGGACACTCCACAGTTTTTAATCATCTGGATTCCTTTAAAACCTACACAGTCAGCGTAAGCTCCTACAATGATAACAAAGAAACACACGAGAATGATGCTACAATACATTTAGTTTTTGAAACCAAAATGAAGACTGGTGCTAGAGTAGCCCTGCAAGTAGCTACGATACCGACGATGTTTGTTCCAAATATTATAGGAAACAAACAAAAATGTGACGAAAATATTTATCCATCTGATGATGAATTTAAGGATGACCCAGATGATGATGAATTTAAGGATGACCCAGATATACATTTAAGTGCCCCAAACGATTTAAAATGGGAAATGGTTGGAAAAAACAAAGTAAAAATTTATTGGAAGCAACCGATACATAATTCAGAAGAATTGCATCACTTCGAGGTTCAAGTATCGGAGCAAGGTGGTGGGAGGATACTTCATGACATTGAAAGCTTTGGAACTAGTGAAACATTTAAAGTTGCTGACTTAGCAACGAAATGCTACGAAGTTAGTGTTACTTCTTTCAACTTTTATGGAGAAAAAGGAGATGAGGCCACTTTATTCATAGGAGGAGATTCACACACATGCACATGAACAATGCACGGGAAAAAAAAAGATTTTAGTAAAAGTATAAATTATCGTTGAGTGTCCATACAAATAACTTGAGTTGTTTTACTTATAGTAATACATCTAAGCAATAATTAATATTAAGTACGGTAGCCACTTTTAATTTGTACCTCTTTATATATATATATATATACACAATTTGTGCTTTCAAAATTAGACTATATAGCTAATAGCTACAATGCATAATAATATTTAGAACAACTATACTGTATTTTCTTGATTAACGCGAGTGCGTTTATTTTTTCAATTGTAAACAAATTATGATGTTGAAGTACGTATACCTAGCTTGAGTAGACAGACGCCTGTACGCACCTTAGTCTAAACTTGCGTGAGAAATGATCAACCAGAGCCAACTACTAAGCAGAATAGCTAAGTTTTGAACTATCAAGAAATAGAAAATGAAGCATTCCTTTGTAAATCCACTAATACCAATCCAAGAAAAAACAAAACGTGACTAGAAGTCAGTTAAGCATGGTCCAATTAACCTTCCGTTAAGAAAGAAGGTAGTTCTAGAGCTATTGATTATGTGTTAAGAGATTCAAAAAACGTTTAAATGCATAGATATAGACATTTCTAAAAGTGCGATTGCACTAATATTGCACTTCACCGCAAATGAGTGACTGACTAAGTAAGTAATCGAAATGTTGCAAGTTCGATATAGGCATTCCAAAGTCAAGGCAGACGATTGTAGTAAAAATGTCAGAGTAAGTTTGTGCGACGAAACTTATGTTTTAATGATAAATTGTCCAACGACCTGATAGCAACTGTACAACCGTAGCATTCTTCGACATATCGAATCTGCTTGAAGGAGTTTTGTATGAGTTATAAAGAACAGCAGGAGGGAAGTTTGCCTCTAAAGACATCAGATATGGTGGCAGTTGCCGTGGTGGTGACAGGGGCAAAGGTGACTCTAGTGGGTTTGGCAATGATGATGGAGGATTTGGCACAGAGTTTGGGGAGAGCTCTGGTGGTGGGTTTGGAGGAGGAGGGGCTGCCCCTGCCGCTGCTGCTGATGATGAGGACTGGTGAACTCTGAACTCCGTGGATGCAATAACTGAACTCAATAATCGTATTTTAATCGTTCCCATTTCATGTACTACATGACACGTCAATCAGTTACACTAGTAACGAGGGGTTTAATTTTCGCTGATTTCGTGGGTTAGCAATCATACAAAAATTAAGTCCACGAAAATCTTTTATTATACTGTGCAAAGATTAAAGGCGTGGCTTCTGTCATTCCACGAACATTGTGCAACGAAGAGGCCATTCCACGAAATAAGTGCCTCAAAAATTTGGCACTATACGATAATTTTGTTGACTTTACAATCAGTAAGACAACCAAATGACTGCTTATTCACGCTTATTGACGAGAATGCCTCGGGGCGGCCCCAGCCGAGTGTAAGAGCATTGTCTGGAGTATGTACGTAAAACATAAACTATGCATGCAATATTAATACTCTATAGTGTACATGCAGTGAAATTATTTATGTCTAGTGCACATGTTAGCTAGCCTTGAGGAGGACGTTATCACTCAACCACAACCAACGCACTGTTGGCATGGCAACGGGCTTTGGCACAGTTGTATGGTGTCCCTAGAATCTAGAAAAAGTTGAGGAGATATCACCTCCATCTCAGCTATTGGTAAGTGGCTCCCCCCTTGATTTAAACTATACGCTATGTATATACAGAGTTTTGTCATTTGAAGGTGATTGAAATGGTAATTGTATAGCAGCAACCATAATTACTGTGGTGATGATTGCAATCAGTATTCAATGATTGGGTAAGTACAGGTGTGGGGATTCCAACCCAGAAACACACCAATATAAAAACAGAGGGATAGATCTATAGATAACGTCATGTGCTGCAAGTAAAACATGAAGCAACCGTTTCTCTGTTTGGTCCCGATCTTTACTGCTCTCCAGTTGTCTTGTCCAGTTACTGCTTTTGACATTGACACTATTTGTGGAAGTGGTTGTACAGCGGCTGATAATGCAAGTGCATCTCATGACGTAGGCGAGTACTTATGTTCTCTAAACTACCAGCAAAATATCATCTTTGTTGAACAATGTGGATACGATTATTATGAAAACACAGTGTTTAATAATGGTTATAAGTTCTATTGTTCCCAGACTGAATCAGGAAAATTTTGCAATTTTATGTCTACACGTCCGAACAGAGACATTCCACTTGCTTGTGAAGATCGCTCAACTTGTACTACAGAATGTCAGTCGTTTCTAACAGAACTGGGAGATAGTGGATGCTGTACTGATCTATATTTGACAACATTTGGATATAGGGGTTTCCCAACGATAGAAAGTCGGACATCTTGCCCAATTGCTGAAAAATGTCATTTGACCGTAGATGAAATTCCACGCGGCACTGGATCTATGCAGTGCAATAGTAGATTATGAAAAGTTTTGCACAATACGAACTGATCTGATACAGAAAAGAGTTAACGAATTGTACGCAAGCAGTTGCTTAAGAGGTTTGGCTTTTGAATCTTATGCTTTCTGTGATCAATATCCAAATGGAACGTACTGTTCGTTTATAATTGGTGAGCTCGAGATGAGGGATAATGTACGCAGGCATTGCAGCTTGATGACCGATTGCACATCTAACTGTCGTGATGCACTGATATCAGCAAAAAAAACACACGGTTGCTGTGTGAACTCGTTCATATATTCTGGCTACACACCAGACATCTGTGAAACTAAGATGGACCTATGGAGCCACTGTGGGATCGAGTCTCCTGGGTTCTGCAATAATCAACTAGTGTTTGGTAGTGGCAAAACTAGCTTGAGCTGCATGTGTGATGGAATTGCTAGTTCTCTTAGTACTGATCGCTACTGCTATGATTTGAATCTACAAATAATAGCTAGCTAAACAATGTGTAGTGCATGAATAATTATTATCGGTTATTATAGATTATTCATGATTTTGTATTATAAATACGTGTCGACGTCTATGGAAATTTAGATCTTAGACTTTTTCGCTATATTAAAAAGTAGCATACTATAATCTCCGTTCTTAGGCACCATTGATTAATTTTCCCAATCGTTTTCCAGGCTGTATACACTGTACATGCATAAAAACAACCATTGTATAGCTGTAGGTTCACACACATGCAGCGTATGAATGCATAGAGCATGCAGGGGTGGACGAAAAACTTTGTCTATATAATTATACAGCTGTGTATGTTACACGTGATGCAAACCACCCCACATATACGCCAGCATTGATGAATGCAGCTATAATATATAGGAATGAATTTTTGTATGCTGGTTTAGGAAAAGTAACACATGACATAGATCTAATATATAGTGCTGGTGACAGGACACCTGGAACTGACCTCTTTCAGAACCACTATCCCGCAAGGTGACCTCGCTCTATATATAGGATATGGATCCCTTCACCATATAATTATACTGCAGTTGAACTTGGAGATAGATAGAGTGACCACATCCACTAGTTTGTGGCAGCCAAGAAATTCATAATCAGAAAGAATGCTGACCGCTTATAATTATATTCCCGAGAATGCCACATTGGGTCCCAGTTGAGTAAAAAAATAGTAGCCTTTCACCCAAAATGTATTGTGGATATAAATACCAGTAATTTGATACCATGCATGGTTACTGTCTTGTTGTGTGTTAGCTGTGACCCAAGGACACATGCATTTTAGAAAATGCAGCCTCCAATATACTACACAATAGTTAGTATTTGATGTGAAGTTAGGTAACTTCAGTGATAAAGATTATTATGCATTTATATGAGGTTTTCCTATAGAGGGAACGTTCCGGGAATTCCTCTCCCTTACATATCCTCTCCCTTACATATAATTATGTGCATTGCTAGCGAGAATACATACATACCTGCATGTGAAGTTGTTATCACTACATGGTAAGGGTCAAAAAATAATACCTTAAGGTGACATATTTTCACAGGTAGATTTGTTTGCGTTTTTACAGTTTTGTACATTTTGCTGGTATAAATGTTTGCGAAATGTCGATCTGGGTACATTAAACAAGAGGGCGGGCAATTATTTGCGAGTACTAATTTTTGCGATTTTACTCTCATTCGCAGAAATAGCAGAAATTTAAGGTAAGTAACAAACATTAGATTTAATGATTATGCTGAGACTGTTTACATCAAAAATTAAAAGCATCAATAACAATTAACAATTATGGTTGAAGGCATGTCCTATATATAGCTATGATTGAGATGGGTTCTTATAATAGACAGTAGCAGCAGCATCCAGGTCAGTCTGATAGTTGCCGTGTGATTCAGTGTGTTTCACTCTAGCACTAGCAGTTCTTGTGAGAAGTCTCTTTGAACTCAGACCCTTGCTCTGTCCGAGCAGCAAGTCCACATCCACACTCATTCGTCGAGAGTGACGAGATCGAAGGCCGCTTGTTAACTTGTCTCGCTGGAGATCATTCTGATTAAACGAAACAGTTCTTTTAGGAAGTGCGACTTTTTTCTTTGATTTCTTTTTTGATGGTTCCTTTTTATCCAGTTGAGACAAACGAGCTTCCAATTTCTTGTAGTACGCTTCAATGTAGTGTTTGGCAACTTCCGGAGACACTGGCTTTATCTTAGCAGATGTGACTGTACGTGTGTGTGTGTGTGTGTGTGTGTGTGTGTGAGTGTGCTCTATACGCTACTTAACTTTCACACACACGTGTGAAAGTTAAGTAGCGTATAGAGCGACATTTTTAAGGGGCTTAATTTTCGTTGTTTTCGTGGATTAGCAGTCCTACACGAAAATTAATTCCATGAGAACTGTTCTTTATTACTATAACGTGCAAAAATTAAAGGCGTGGATTCTGATAAGCAGTCAACCCATGAACTTTATGCAACCAAATGCTTTTCTACAAAATACAAGTGCCTCAAAAATTTCGCGCTATATACGGTATACATTAGTAGATGGCATGGATCTGTAGGCACTTTAACTTAGAGCTAGTACAGGGATACACACACCACATGCAATACCTAACAGCAAGAGTATAATTATGATAGAGAGAGAGTATCGAACGTAGGCATACTGTACGTGTGATGTACAGTATGGCTACGTTCGATACTCTCTTCTCTATCATATACTCTTGCTAACAGGTTATTAACCTAGAGTATAAACATGCGCCATGCAATGAAGACACTCACAATATTCTCCTTTATTCCTTGGCAATGTCTGACAGGTGTCCATGCTGGTGTGACAGATGAAGCTCCTCCCTTTTACACTCTCCCCGTCACACACGTCCACACTAACAGACACAACAGAAAGAGGCCTCTCTTTGCGATGGCCAGTCACTGAATCGGGCAGCTGCTGGTCATCGAGATCGGCCGAGTCTTGAGAGGTGGTATTATTGGCTGATAGACGAGGTGGTGTGTCTGCAAGGTCTTGTGATGCTGTGGTATGAAGCTGTGACTGTGTGGAGGGGGCGGCGCTATAAGGCTGTGATGACGTGGATGGGGTGGTGTGAGGCTGTGATGACGTGGATGGGGCGGTGTGAGGCGGTGACTGTGTGATCTCTGTTCTAATATTCAGCATGAGACAAGGTCCTGGTTCAAAAAAGAGAGGTAGAACTAGAGCATCGTTGTCCAGCGAGTCTCCACGTACGTCATCATTTGATTGGTCGGATAGAATGAAGCAGAAATGTTTTTGTATCTCCTCCTCGTCCTCTCTATCTTTGAGTTGTGGACACACCTCTAACACGTCCCCACCCAGCCTAGCAACCGTACTTGATAACAGCTCTCTGCAAGAAAAGACACAATGACTATACAGCATATCTGCACCCCTGAGCATAATTATATGTATATATTTGAAAACAACATATTAAACTAATTGATCTTGCCCACCACCAGGCAGTTAACAATGGCTGCATTATCTGCCTGTAGTGTCTAGCATGCATGTAGAACACAATGGCCCCTATAAAATAATGAAAAAATCATTGTAGCTACTAGCTAATTTCGGAGGGATCGAACCACACTGAAAATGGCAAGAACGATTTTGTCTCTCTGGCTTTTGCTAAGTACGCAATGACTGTTTCAGTTCCGAAAAATTCTCAATATAAAATCCTTGCTATACTGCATGCACCCACCATGCACAGATTTTGACGACAATAAAGCAAGAGTATTAATTTTGCACAACCAAACAATTGTTGAGCACTCCACACACACACACACCTACGTACCCAGCAGTGGTGGTGGAGTCAGCAAACAGAGTGATTGGCTCGTGGTCCACTCCTGGCAGGTCAGTGTAGAGTATGGGAACCATTGCCAGTGCTGGCTGATCATTGCCTTGGGCATTCTCTAGCCTCAGGGCTCCCTCCAGAGGCAGGACATCACATGACTCCAGTATCACCTCATCTATCAGGGGGGGGGGGGGGGGTATATGTAGGGTTGTGATACAGAAATGCCTGCTTCGATTCGCTTGAAAATAGATACTCCTTTTGTGAGGTGGATTGCAATCTCACGAATACCTCAAGGGTAAAATATTCGTTACTTTCGTGGGCAACTTGACCTACACAAAATTTTCCCCACGAAAACGTTGGCGTGGCTTCCCATAATGCATAAATGAAGTCAAACTTTTCGAGTAAACACTTACTAGCTAGTCTAAGATAGCTTAGGTACAGTCTATTGTAATTTTACTATATTATGCAGGGCGGCTCGAGGAGATATTAAAAATTAAGGCTGCTCACAAGAGGCTGTTTTCCTTGTCACTGACCGCCATTTTAGAGTTAGTCTACATAAAATTATTATGTTTTGTGAGTTTCTTGGCCTGGAAAGAAAAAAACGCTTTGAGCCACCCTCCAGAATGGTAAGAAGCATTGTGAAAGAGCAAGAACATAGAGTTAGAAGTGTTTAAAATGACGTAGGTTGTGTTGATTCATTTTGATGATCTCTCAGAGCTTCTACTGAAAGACGTTTTGAAGATTGATACTTGTGATACACCAATATAATGATGCATGTGTTTCAAACTTCTATCATGGCATTTATAGTGTCACAAAAATCTAAGAAAATCTTCATGAGCAAATGATTTACCGTAACCTTAATCCGTTCCAATAAAAATAGGAGACTCACCCTCATTAGCTGTGTCAATGATGGTGTAATCCTTTGTCTCTCCTTCCAGCCCAACTTCATCAATTATTCGTTGTATTAAATCAGACGCAACGTCATTCTAAAAAATTGTCACATGAATGCCGTATCATAGTCATGTGACCACCACTCACCTTGGAAATAGCTACAGACACTGTATGCTCCTCGACCTCACTGACACACACTTCCACACTCATCATGTGATCCTCTGTGTTGATCGTATGATGATCAATCTGACGTCCTTTGCCACTGATTACATCATCTTCCTCGGTAATCACGTGATCATATAGTGACGTAGTAGTGTCTACAGGTGACTCGTGTACTATAGGGGCAACGTTAGTCACTGGATATGATTGACTCTCATCAATCTGGAGTAGAAAAATCAATTTACTTGGGAAAATCAATTGCACTAGATACAAGTGTGGTGTACATGTACATACATGTACGTATCTTATAATTATTATGGGAACGTATTGTTGACAAAACAACAAAAGGGGAGAAAGTTCTAATTTATAGTTGGTTTACTTACAAAGGTATTTATAAGCAGCGAGGGTGGTGGTGTGAGGGGCATTCCCTCCTGCTGTGGAAAGTACACATGCTGGTATCCCTTGGAGATCGTGGACAGGGGAACCAGTCGACTGTACAACACATTGTCTGGAGGGCATAAAACCATGCATGCGATAATTAATCAGTGAACACAAGCCGTCAGCATATCATCAGTGTGCCTATACAGCTCACTATATGCATGTCATGACTATATGCATGTCATGATTCACGTCTAGTGCACACGTAAGTACACAAGGATACTAAAATGGCTTTAAGGTTTACTTCCATGGAATTTGCTTGAAATCTAGTAGAACCTCTAAAATATTATACACACACACAGAATACACAATAATTTATCTAAAACATATGTACCTTGGTTCTTGTCAGCATACACAGAGAACCTAACCACAGCTATCTCCCTGGCCCCAACGTTAGCCTTGAGGACGTTACCACTCGACCACAGGGCACACACACCCGACACATTGTTGGCATGACAACGGGCTTTGGTACAGTCATATGGTGCCCCTAGGATCTAGAGAAAGGGAACAGTAAATTAAAGTATAAGAATGAGAGATTGAGGAGACGCACTTCCATCTCAGCAGTTGGTAAGTGGTTGTGGTCAGCTCCCCTCAAGTTCTGTCCAGATATTAACTGTATAGGAGAACAGACGATTGTTAATTAGCTCACACATAGGTTATTATGCATCGAGGCGTAGCCGCACAAGGGATACGGTAAAGCTGACTGTGTGTGTGTGTGTTCCAGCTGTAACTGCTCAACGGTTGCAATGCGACGAAAACTAACAGCTTTTGATCTATAGGCTTCTAACCACGTTCTCTTGGATTTGATTCGTGGATTAGCAAACTAAAGCTTCTTTCTCGAGTTATGGCTAGTTTTACTAGAGTCAGAAAAGATCTGTTAAAACAGCTAGCTATAGTAGCCATTGTGAACTTGATCTCTTTGGGGTACACATGGTGCAATCCTCGCAGCATTAAATTTTGCTTGGCTTATGACGTAATTTAAATTAATGCAATGATCGGCACGTACAACTGTAAGAAAGCTAGGTTTGTGTATTCAATAAAGACAGTGTAGAACCTTTTTGTGAGATCCGAAGTGGGCCAGAGAGTCTTGTGTTGATGTACACTACATATTGTGAGAAGAGTAGGGTAGAGAAGTAGCTAGATTTAGCTAGCTGGAGATGTTTGTGTAATGATCGTTTTTGTGGCGGATCGTCACGGTAAGAACCATAGTTGAAGTAAGTTCACTAACGGCCGTGCAGAGCTTCACTGTGGGATGAGAAGTCGTTCAGAGAGTCTTGTGTTGATGTAGAGTACCTGTGCTGAGTTTAGAACGAAACCGCTTGACTGGAGAGCAACTGGAGCTAGATCTAGTTTTAGTTAATCGACCAACCTCCACCACCACTACCACCGTTGATCTCGATTGAACCTAGCACGATTATAGCCTCGTTTCGCTCGGAATTATTCCTGTGGATGCAATGCGCACACATTCCCACATGTTAGAGAATCCAGTGGCAGAATCAACTTACTATCTTTAATTTTTCTTGAGGTCCTGGTATTACCGGTAAGCCACAAAACAATGATAACATAATATTATAGACTAGATAACAATAGATTCATGTATACACAAGTCTTTTCTTCACAGTATTAATATAGATAGATACATACTTCCTGCTTGTTTATATAGTAACTATACTGTCTGTGCTATACTACTGTCTGTGCTTAAATTCTCTCTTAGTCTGTGCCTTTGACAAAGGTTTGCTCCCACTGTTTGGCTACAGGCCATTTAAATAACGTGCAGTTACTTCAGTATCGTTGATTTAATTCTATGACTGAATTGCACTGGCTATAATTATGCCTTTGACAAAGGTTTGCTCCCACTGTTTGGCTACAGGCCATTATTTTAAAACGATCAGTATGCACTATTAACTGTGAACACCCCTTTCTTGTGAAACAATCAAAGCACATTGCAAATTATTTACCTCTTCTATAACACTCTAATACTTTTGAGCGAAAGCAAAAACATGGCGGGAGGCATTAGCAAGCGCACGCTTGCAATACTCGTTGGTAACAGAAACTGTTAACAGTTTTTATTTGGAGGTGATTAAAGAACTAATTACTTGTTAGCCTAAAACTGAAGAATTAACATCTTATACTTGAAAGACAAACACGAACAACAGCATAGCTATAAAGATGTGGACACACACTATACATGCATGTAGCTATAATTATATTTTTTGAAAAAAAAATCAGTCCGTGAAAGCTAAATGAAGCTCTGCTTTTTCCTATTCTTTGCTGCTTTGCAGTTGTCTTGTCCAGTTACTGCTTTTGACATTGACACTATTTGTGGAGGTGGTTGTACAGCGGCTGATAATGCAAGTGCATCTCATGACTTAAACGAAGCCGCATGTTCTTTCTCCTATCAACAAAGTATTATCACTGTCGAGCAATGTGGGAATGATTTTGAACAAATACGCTCTGGATATTTATTCCATTGTTCCCAGACTGAATCCGGCAAATATTGCGGTGAATTTAATATATTAAATCCAGACATACCTGCTTGTGAAGATCGCTCAACTTGTACTGCAGAGTGTTTTTTGTTTCTAGCAGAATAGGGAGATAGCGGTTGCTGTACCGATTTATATTTGACAGACTTTGGAGCAATGGAAAGGACATCTTGCCCTATTGCTGAGAAATGTCATTTGACAGTGGATCAAATACCACGCAGAACTGGATCTATGCAGTGCAATTCCACAGCGTATTCTATTGATCGTGAAAGCTATTGCACAATACGGCCTGACCTAATACAAAAAACAGTTAACAAGTTATATGCTAACAGTTGCTTGAGAGTGTCGGTTTATTTATTTTATGGTTTGTGTGATCAATATAAAAATGGAACGTACTGTGACATACCTATAGAGGTGAGCTATGATTTATATTTGAAATGCAGGTTGATAACCAAAGATTGCACATCTAACTGTCGCAATGCACTGATATCGGCCAAAGAAACGAATGGTTGCTGTGCAAACTCGTTGTTGTATTCTAATTACATATTCATTACAAACACCTGTGAGACTAGGATGGACCTGTGGAGCATCTGTGGGGTTGAGTCTCCTGGGTTCTGCAATAATCAACTAGTGTTTGGCAGTACTATTGGTGGCAGTACTAGTGGTGGCAGTACTAGTTTGAGCTGTGTGACGGAGTTGCTAGTTGTTTTACTACTGATCGCTACTGCCATTATTTGAGCCTTATACGAATACGAATCAGTATACTGTACAGTGTGTATACAATTCAAACTGAATAGTGAATCGTAATTGGTAGATATATTCATGATTTTGTGATATTAATTTAATGTATACATTTTATATTAGATGCATGACTTTAAAAGTTGTATCTTAATTCCATGATTGTAATCTTTATGAGTTAAAATTGTTGTACGAAGGCTGAAAGTTTCACTTATTTAAGACCATGCATACATGGATAATACTTACGGTGAGTGTAATTGCCGTGGTAACTAGTTCCTCCCCGTTGAGATATCTCCGTGAATTCTCAACCAATAACTAAAGGCAAAAAGAATACATAATGATGTCATGACAACACCATTGTTTACCTGAGGCCTCTGCAGATACCCAGAGGAGCCATTCTGACTGAACACAGACATGTACTGTTGCAGAGGAGTGTCTGCAGAGAGGCACATTACGTTGAGGCAATTACTAATAACAAAGTATCATTTTAAACTAACCGCATGCACGTCTCACGCTACAAAATAATAGTACACGTATTAGCCTCCTTCACAAGGCCTCAAAAAGGAGGCCTGCTACTGACTGTTTGCGCATGCGCAAAACTATGGATAATTTCCCCGTAATGTTTCCATTAAACTGACATTTTACCCCGAAAAATATCCTGAATAACATATACACACAAAGAACACTACATACACAGAGTTATATAGCTAGCTAGCTAGAGACAGAGCTGTACGTTTGGTTACAGCATGCTATTTCTTCTGATAGAGTCTATATGTAGACTTTCACCAAGGTTAGTGTTAGATGGGCGTGGCCTGTCCATATAAGCTATTGTCAGCCTTCCCTGCGTTCAGACGATTGCCATCCACACTGTTGCAGACTGTGAGTTCTTTGTTAACATAGCAGGCTAAGGGTAGCTATTAGAATGCTATCACACGGGCTAGAAACCTTCTTCTCCACTTTCTTTCGTTGTGACGTCATGGTTTTACTGAGCATTATATATGATGATATCCGGAGTCCCCAGTTTCTGGGGATTATGTGGCGCATGCGCAAACAGTCGATACCAGGCCCTCTCTTCGAGGAAGAGCGGCCTGGGATCGAGGCTATACACGTATGTGCATTGCACTTATAACATTATAGTACAATGTTATATGTATTTACATTGTGTACACATGACAGGAAGGCCAAAGTTAACACGTACTACCGATTTCATATGAGCATTCTCACCGTTGGTTTGATAGTTGAGTGCCACCATTTGACAGCCGAGCATCCAGAAGGGGGTGGGGTTATAGTTGCTAGAGTTGATACGAGTGGCTGTTGGGTACACACGACTCATGTGACCTGCATGTGATAAGACCTTGGCCTACAAAACTTTAACGTTATAATGGTATAGTACGTCCACATATCTGAACATACAGTTTAATTATACTTGTACAAATACATGTACATCAGTCATTATATACAATTATGCCTACAAAACCAGCTGTCAAAAAAATAGCGGCAGTGTAGAAATCTTACAACATGCTCCACATGCTTCAAATTCAAGCTACACATACAATATATAATCATAAGCTTTTCCTTCTGTAAATGTATTTACGAAACAATCACCATGCATGCAAACTCTGATCAATACATGTGATACTGTACGTCAGTCATGTGATTGTTTCTGACCTGTGTTGAAAGAGATGAAGTCGAGTGGAGTTTTCTTCAACACTTTCTTTGCCACATTCTCTGACAGAGAGTACATCTCAGTCGACCTCTTCTTATCGTCATCTTCCTGAGAGGAGAGGGACAGACCGTTGATCACATGATGTGACATATACACACGCACACATGCACACAAACATCATAATCACTGCCACAATCTAGCACACTTGCTAACAAAATGCCTAATAAGCGAGGAAATACATGTTGTACGATTTGGCAACTTTAGGCGCATGAATCAGTAAAATAAATATACAAGTTACGTATATATATATATATTATTATAATATAATTATTGCAATCAGCACAGCGCTGCATTATGCAATACAACACACCCTAAGCAAAATTAATATACACTACACAGCAGTACATTACGATATAAATTTTAAGGTTCTATACACTTCTAGACACTGCATGGGCTCCACAGAATTCACTAATTAATTATTATACGTTATGCACACACAGAACCTTGAACCCAGAGAACTTGACTGGTTCCAGATACACAACAAGATCGGAGAGTTCTTTAGCAATGTCCTTGCTCTGGAAGATAGCCTCGGCTGTGTCTGGACAAGAGGGGGTGTGGTCTGTCACCGTTGGAGAGGGAAAAGGGAAGCCAGGGCCAGGAGAGCTCCTCTTTGATTGGAGGATCGACACACCAAGGCTTCCTCGACGCCTACGACTGTACAAGGACCTGCAGATACATAACCATTAACTGAGAGCTGAAACACACCAAAAGTACAAATGAAACTTTATATCTTATAGTGTTGTATCTGACAGCATTTATACACTTAAATAATTGGCAGTTTCACCACATAAAGAAACAGGCACTTGTGAAGGGAATTTTTACATGTTATTTTACAAGCATCAAAGAAAAGCGAATGAATTTAGCAGGAGTACATTTTAGTTTGGAAAAGCCAATCTTTCCATGCATGGCCACTAAAACAACTACTGTACCTTGTTAATATTGCCGCGTCAGCAGAGGCATATGATGACAGCTCCTCCTCCTCCTGTGATTGGACGCTATTCTGTCGACTCAGACTGGGTGACCGAAGCTCGTGAAGTACCAGGGGTGATTTTGGTCGGGTTGGAGGTGTGGTTAATTCAGGGAACGCTCTCTGTATGTGACTAGGTAGACTTGAAGAACTCTGCTTGTGACTTTTAATTTCATCTTGCAACGAGAATGCTTGTCTTGGGAGAGTTGGTAACGAGGTATTGCTGAGTGTTACTTTGTCTGTATAACTCGTCAACCATTCATTGAGCCTGACAGAGTCCATACTGGTTGTCCGTGAGAGGGGGTCGTGGGATCGAAGGTTAGGCATACTTTCACATAGTTTAGAGCTTGGATAACTCTGGCTTCGAGCATAATTGAAGCTTCTCACACCCATAATGCTGCTTTCTAGGTCTTTTGTTTTCTGGTAGAAATGCTCCTGGAAGAGAACGGATTCTTTGCTGCACTGCATGCGCCCATTGTCAGACAAAATAGCCGGATCCTCATCATCGTCATCCGAGTCTTTCACAACAGCTCCTCTCCTGCTTCTACCTCTGAGCTGCACGTGCCCAGTATCAGACAAAATGGCCGGTTCCTCATAATCAGCATCAGTATCTTTCACAACAGCACATCTTCTACTCCTTCCTCGATTGAGCTCTGGCAAAACCATTGGAGAAGACTCTACAGCATTCATACCATCAGAAACAATGTCTTTCTTAGCACATGAATCCATCTCCAGAAAATTAACATTTTTGTTGGAATCTCTAGCGTAATTGACGGTTTTCACACCCTTTTTTTGTTCGGCTTCTTCTTCGCACTTCTCCACTGCTACAGGACAAGAGTCAGCTTCCTCAATAATAGTGAACATGGTGGGCGTAGTTGGAGAATGGGGACCAATTGGAGTACCCTCGTTGCCGGGGGTGAGTTTGGGGCTGAGATTGTTGCTCTGTGTTGGTGAGGGTGGTAGTGGTGGTGTGAGGCATGTGGGCGTGAGCGTTGGGGATGGTGTGGATGTGAGGGTTGGGGAGAGATTGTACGGAACGATCGGGAAAGAGGGTAGACTGTGGGTGGAGTTATCGCGAGAGAAGAACCTCCCTCCAATAATGTGAGGTGAGTTCCCGGGGCTTGAGAATGGACTGAAGTTAATCAGTGACTTTTGATGATCAAGCTGAGAGGTGTGTGGTGGGGTGAGTGAGGTACAAATATACAACTGTACACGACTGTATTGCAAGTATAATCACTGGGTGAGTCGATCTGCAATACATACATGTACGTACTGCATTTTACCTTTGGTAATCCAGGGTCAGGAGAGCCGTCAGAAAAAGTGGGTGGGGCCAGCTTCCTGTTTTTGATCAGTACCTTGTACTTCAGTTGCTACGTAATGTAACAGGAATTGTAAAATCAGAATCGCTATATACATGCAGTTACAAAAAAAATTATATTTGCACCTTACAGTCACTCAGGCATGCACTAATTATTAGTATGCACAAGTACCTCAGGTGAAGGCAGCTGTTTCAGGTCGTCTCTAACTGGCTGAGTCAGCAACTTGTCCCCAAAGGAAGCCTTTATGTACTCAACCATCTTGATCTACAGTTTCATAAAATTAGTCACTGTCAGACATGCGTAACAGAATGATGCACAGATGCATTGGGAATCGAAGTTTTCCAAACTAAATTGGCATGCATTGCAAAATTACAATGTAAGTGCGTGTTCTCAGGGCAACATGAAACACTTGTACCGTGTATGTACATGTATGTGCAATGATATATCACTTATATAGACTATACATAATTATATATATGATCCTTGTTGTGGGGTTGGATAACTAAGGCTTTAACTCAAATACTACGTACAGTTTCAGCAAGTTGTGAGGGTAGCAAATATGAGCATGCACCCAATGTAACTCATGCAACTCCCACTGCAATGCAGGACATACCACTACTGTACATACAACTCCCACTACAATGCAAGACATATATACCACTATTGTGCATGCAACTCCCACTGCAATGCAGGACATACCACTACTGTGCATACAACTCCCACTGCAATGCAGGACATACCACTACTGTACATGCAACTCCCACTGCAATGCAGGACATACCACTACTGTACATGCAACTCCCGCTACAATGCAAGACATATATACGACTACTGTGCATACAACTCCCACTGCAATGCAGGACATACCACTACTGTACATGTACCTGCTGCTGTACAGAGCAGTGGTTCTCCAGTGACAGAATAAGAGGGTACGCAGAGGCTGTGAAGGCGTCTTCACTGATTGCCTCAACAACATCTTTGAATTTTATTTTTGAGGTAAGGGTGTGACCGTGGTAGATGATGGGCTCTCCTCCGTCACCATCCCAACAGTCAAGTTCCACACACCGACAACCAGAGTTCAGCACCTGGGAGTGGGTAAAGGCATTTCCATACATTTTAAATGGCATTGAGAATGTAGTTACAACTTAAAAGTTGAGAACAATGTTTTCGTACATGCAATGACATTGAAATCACAAATGTGATTTTCGTTTACCTTTTGTTACAAAGCCAAAAGACTTCTCAGGAATTAATAGACATAGAGCTGTCAATACCGTGAAGCCAGTGTTAAACCACACCCACCCCTAACTTATAACACTCACCAGAGTGTACATGCGCACTGACGACTCTCCGTGCAGTTGATGGCCGGTGAGATAAGTATTGTGGGACGATGCGATGAAGTAATCATGAAGGGGCTTACTCATGTCCTGGTTGACCACACCCTTCTTACAAGGTGGTGCTGCCTCCTGATTAAGCATGTAGTGGGTAAACCCCTTTAATGAAATGTTAGTTACAGGTTCTCCGCTGGGAATGAGATCGTATATACGGATCATGTGATCCACTTGTGGCTCGGTGACCTTTAACCCTTGAGAGGTTGAGAGAAATTTCAGAAATGATTCTTTACTCATCCTTTGTGTAGGTGAGTGTATTTCTTCTTTCTCTTTTGACTGCTTGGATTTCGAAGCAGAATGCCATCCTTTGAAATTTATCATGCCCATACTCGACCGTCTGCGACCAGAAGCAGCTGCCTTTGTGACAGCTTGTGGCTGAGGACGGACCACTGGAATTGCAGAAGCAGGGTCAGATGATGCGCAGTGTGCCTTGTAAATCTGCTGGAGATCGGGGCGCTGCTTGGCCGTGTGTGTGTAATACAGAGCCTGGAACACTTCGAACGAGATGTTGTGAAGTTCTTTGTCTATACGGGACTTTAATTCTGGTTCTGGTTCTATGAGGTCCTGTAACACCTATAGGTGTGTGCATGTGCGTCATTTACAATTTTATTCAAAATGGAACTCAAATCGTAGTTTAGTAACTTTTTAGATGGTGTAAGCTAGCAGCAATTATCACTATTAAACACTACTAAGATCACACTCACCTTGAAAGCCTTCCACAATCTGAGCCCAGCAAAAGTACCCAGTGCCATCACTGCATGGACCACGCCCCCGTTCTGTTTCCGCAGTTCAACGTACTGACATTGCAGCCAGTACTCAATGCTACCAGCTGCCTTGCTAGGATCACAATCCATTGTCGAGAGAGAGCCATCTTTGAGTTGTTGCAAGCTATGCTTCCAGAGAGAAGCTGCTTGTGGGGTGGGTAGAACCAGATTGAGCTCTTTCCATGGCCATGGCTCAAAGTACAAGCTCAGGCATTGGTCGCCAACAATCTACATGTTTTAATTGCGTGAACATTAGTTACAAATTAGTACAATAAAGGACCTACCTCGTCAGATGTATTGAGGTATTTCTTTGTCTTGCTCGAATCTTTCGGCTTGTTTCCAGTGGTTACCAGCTGCAAGAAATTATTATTATTGCATGCGATCTTAATATCCGCCTACATACACTAAGTTGGTTGAGGTGGTAACAGCTCTTCTTCCCGTCTTTTGTTCCCTTCACAAAGAGAAGATGGTGATGGGAATCGAGTGAGAAGCTAGCGGCTGCACAATCACCTCCACTCCACCTAGCACAGACATTTTCTGCATACAGCTGAGGAGGAAGGGATGTCATCAATGGAAGATGCTTCTGCATTGCATTCAGCTAATGTTAAGGCTAGTAATCACAAGATTACAATACATTGGCATAGTTTGGACATTGCTTTGAGAGGTGTCTGCTAAACAAAGAAATGATTCCCTGAGGCTATTCCCCTGAGGCTATTATGTGGTAGTGTGAAACGAAGCACTAGAGTCTTACAGAGAGAGGGGTGAGGATTCAAGTGGTACAAAAACAGTGTGGAGTAGGTGCCAATAGCGAGTGGGATGCAAAATGGTGTAGCGTACTAATATTGAACATAGACATTTTTCCATACCTCACACTCCGAAACATCTTTCTTCTTTTCTTTGTTTCTTGCCCTTTGCACGGCATTGCGGTACCACAGAGTGTACAGGTACATCGCTCGTTGCAGGGATCTGAGTCAGGAGGTCCACCAGCCCAAGGGACAGCTGGCCATGATTGAACACTCAGTCACTACTTCTATGCCTGCAAATTACAACACTACCGACTAAATCTTCAGCACTACAAAGTCATAAAGCTCACCTCTAGCTCTAGCTCTCATTGCATTCACTTTGGTCCACGATAGAGTCCACGTGGGTACAGGTAGCTTATTTTGAGTGTATATTTACCCATTTCTAGATTACAGAATTAACGACCTTATCAACTCCACGTGGTGAGGTAAGCTGTTTAGGTAGCTAATTCACCTCTTCAGCACAATACACAGCCCTAAACTTGACTGTGGAGACCATGGAATCAGATGGGATCTTCTCTTCAATGGAGGCTGTCAAAGCCTTTGTGAAACACTACACTACAGCAAGTTCATCAGCTAGAGAGAAGCTCTTGTCTGACCTCACCCTGGCTGCAGCTTCTAAGGGTGAGCCTTTGCTGGGGGGTAGGGCTGCTATTAAGTGTTGTTACCCCCTGCAGAGCTGCCAGTACCAGTAGTCAAGCTGACAGTGATCACACTCTGCAGTACTCTGTTTAGATACAAGTGAGTGCATGCCGGCCAGCTGGCTATGTATGAGTTGCATTCACAAGTATAGCTGTTTTTATGTACGTGCTAAGATAATTATGATAAACCATTTGCTATTATTTTAGCGAGAAAGGGTCCAAGGTTGCCGTAGAGGAAGCACTGGAAGAGCTGTGCGATGTGCACGGTAAGGATCATTACACCTGTATTGAGGTATCTCTTTACATGTGTACCATACAACATTGATAGGTGCTGTTGCCATGGATGCACTCTCAGCTGGCCTGGCTGATAGCTCCAAGTATTTCAAGGGAGGTGTAACAAGGTACAGATATATATAGGTGCACTGAATCTGTCTGAATATGATGTTTTTATGTCTTTCTAGTTCGTCGCTAGCCAAGTGCGCGTTAGCTGCTCTCAACTGGTCCTGTATTCTCATTGGATGTTCTGATACTGTTAAAGAACCTGTTCTACAAAACCAGGTAATAAGGAGGATTGGCTGTTGTACTGTGTACTGATTTATCGGTAAAACCCGGCCAATAACCATCATTTTGTAGGAACTAAATATCTGCAATCTGTGCCTTTACGCAATACACCACTCACCAGGCCATACCATCCCACCCACACACACACTCAGGCTATATTCATGTCAGCCATCCCCAGCTCTCTGAAAAGAATCTGGGAAGCAGCTGTCAAGAAACTCATCGCTCTATGGAGTAGCAAACCAAACTTTGCTAGGAACACTCTCTCAATTCTTATCAGTGGAGAAGCGTCTCTGTTTTCATTGAGCTTATTAGCTGTTTTGGTCGACTTCCTCAGTAAAAATGGTGGTATTGAAGCAAAGGAACAAGAGGGGATGCTCTCGCTGTTCAGCAAGGTGGTTCTCTCGGCACGGAGTAAGCCCCTGCAATTAATCATCGAGTCCTCTGGCCCCATTTTCAAGCACACCTCTAGAGCTCAGTTCTCCAGCTTGCTGTTGCCTGGCACTCTAAAGTGCTTGCTTAGGAACCCAGATGAACTGCTTGAAGGTAAACATTATGTATTTCCTTGATTGCGATCTAAGTGGGACTACTACTCCTGTCTATTGTGGTGGGGTTACCTTATAAACTTTAACAGCTGGTCACCCTCTATAACACAGCCAGGTTAATTAGCCCAAAGTCTCCATGTGTTTCAGCCTGTATTCATTTTAGCAATTAAATCACCTCTTTACGTACGTACTGCACTGTTGGTCTGCCTAGGAGTGAATGCAATAACAGATTGTGTTTGTTGTAAACCACCATTACCCGAGTGCATAATAATTATTACGTACAGCTGTTGCGTTCATGGTATCGGCCCTCCCCATCGACTTCAGTGAGTACGCTAACAACATCCTCAAGAACACCATCGGTGAGGAAGACATGATTATCTGAACACACTGTGACAGCTTTGTCCATCTTTTTGTGTGCAGTAGTGGTCCCAACCTTACCTCCTTACATGTATGGTTTTGTACGCTAGTCTCCTTTTCATCAGAGTTGCAACCTTATCGATTGTGCCTTGGCTTGTCGTTCTCCCCTCAGGGCATCTCAGCTCCAACCACGCCACCACAAGAGCGGATGCTCTAAACTTGGTGAAGGCTCTGGCCTCTCAGTGCAGCGACTCAGGCCCAGTGAAAGATATGGCCAAGCAGCTGTTTGTAGCTCTCAAAGGTAAACATATTATTGACACGCATCATCCATAAGTAACATTGTACACGTGTATAATGTACAATATACACATTGTGCTTAATTGTACAATCCTGTGTGTGTATTATAATACAGTAGAACCTCGATTATCCGGACACCTTGGTTCCAGAAGGAGGCTGGATAAGTGAATATGCCGGATTATCGAATAGATAAACCACGCCTTGATCCACCCACTTTATTGATAAACAGCAGTGCCGCATGGTTGTCTGCGCATGCGCAGAAGATAAGCAGGCATGTCTCCATGGTAACAGCTGCAACGCGCATGCGCATTTGAGGGACATGCCCATTTTCTGAATTATTTAATCTGATTAAAAAGAAAACTGCCAAGCCGGATAATCGAGGTTCCGGATAATGGAGGGCCGGATAATCGAGGTTCTACTGTACAGACTAATTAGTATACACTAACGTATACATGTACTGACTGTACGTATGATACATGTACGTGATTCAAACATCTGCCTCCCCCTCCACCACCCACACACACAGCCAGTCCGAGTGGCAAGCTGACAATGACCGAGCACCGCTCCAGTGTCCTGTCGGCCATTGAAACTCTTTCCCACTGCCCCCTCTCCTCGTCTGGCATGACAGACCTGGGCACGGCCGTGGCAGAGGGACTCGTGATACACGTCAAACAGGAAGGTGGGTGTGGCAGTGATTGTGTGCAGCCATTTGTAGAATTGACGCCTGTCATATTTTCAGGCATTAATTAAATGGTTTGTGATGCTTCTTTGCGAGCAGTTTGTATAGCGGTAGATCACCCAAATTTATCAATGAAACAAATGAACGCAGTACGTGTTTGTCATATCTCTTCCCTCCCTCCCCCAGTCAACACAGGCATAGCAGTGGCAGCTGCCAGTGTCCTCCGAGTGTGGTGCCCCCACCTGGTGGAGACCACACCCAAAGCTCTCACTGATCTATTGAAGGTACAACATGTACTGTACGTAGCAGCACACTCAGCCATGAGGGATA
The DNA here is from genome assembly GCF_963675165.1 of Halichondria panicea. Lineage (NCBI taxonomy): Eukaryota > Metazoa > Porifera > Demospongiae > Suberitida > Halichondriidae > Halichondria > Halichondria panicea. Next base: position 1,946,793 of record NC_087384.1, read on the forward strand.
TTCTTTTTAAAAAAAGCTTCTAGTGACTATTGTCCTTTGTGTGTCTGTTACCCCAACTAAATGCTTGTTGAAGAGACTACATGTAGCTGCTCCCATTCTGTTAATATTGTTGAACACTGAACACATTACTCTTTAATATCGTATGTGTACTAAACACCACACCCACCCACCCACCCACCCCCCCCAGGGAGGATTGACAGGCAAGTCCACGCCCTCTCTACTCCGTGCAGTCTACCTCCGTTGCGTGCTGGCCCTCTCCCAACCTGAAGATAGTGCTCACACCGCCATCTTCTCTCCCCTTGTCAAGCAGAGTTTGGAACGAGTGTTCAGCTCGTCCTCTCCGCAGCCAGCTGCTCTAGAGGAGGCTCTTGTAGCCTGTCATGTGCTAATTAGCATCAGTCGCCCTAAGGGTGTCCCCGCTGAGGTGTGGGGAGTTGCCGGGTCGCATTGCGAGCAGCTGGTGTCTAATAAACTCATTACAACTGCCACTCAAGACAGTGAGTCCACCTGTGTGTACATTATTTTGCTGCATGGACGTAAATATGGAATGTACATTTTTATCTGTAGAGATGAAAGCTTGAATGTATCCAGACAAAGAATAAACACATTCTTGAATTTTTGAAGTTACTCTTTCTGTTTGATGTGCAGGTCTCGACATGCTAGTGAGTGTGACACGTGCCCTTCTCACGAGTGAGGAGGACAACTTGAAGAAGACGCAGAAGAGGTGTGTGTCGATCTTTAACTCTTGTGAAAAGTTTTGTATGCATACGTGCATACATAATTATTATTAGCAGATTTCGTGCTTTCTGTTTTGTTCTTACAAGTCATCAGCAACTGTTTATGCCACGTGGTACTACACATGCATGCAGTTTGGATGTAGTATTAATTTTATTCCTCCCACACACACACGCACACACACACACACACACACACACACAGGGATTGGTTGAGTGGGGTGGTACGTGCAATGCCTCACTCCTCCTGGCAAACACAGAAGGCAGCAGTCTCTTGTTTCACCGCTGCCGTGGAAACTCACCCTGACCTTGCTTACACGCTGCTGGATATCCTAGAGAGTACTGTAGGAAAGGTCAGTGTCAGAGTACTGCGACCATACCACCTGAGGCATTACAATAATTATATGCTGCAAATATATGCTGCAAACACTGTACATTGCATGTGAATGTATATGTAGCTTGATATCGAATTCTCACATGATAACAAGCGTGAAATTTACATATTGTACACAGGGAGAGTACCCTCCGAGAATGCTGGTGTCAGCAGTCTTAAGTTTGACCACACCCACTCCTCCTAAGAGGGAGGACCTTGCCATACGCACCCTCCTCATCACTCACCACCCCGCAATTAGTAAGTGGTTATTTGTAAAAACGATACTTGTAAATTTATGGAATAATTATTATAATTATTTTAGTAGAAGGAAAGAGAATCATATAGTCGTCATAATTGTATTGATTCTTTTTCTCCTCTTTTGTAGCTCCAACAAACCCTGGTGGCTGGCAAAAGGTCATCTCTAGGTTGAAGCTTGACCCCAGTGACCTTTTGTCACAGCACACCTCTGACCTGTTGCATGCAATCCACGAGGGCATGACCGAACAGAAAGATGCTTCTAGGAGTGCGTTACTTACCCTGTTGAAATATGAGGCTGCGATCATCGTGCCAAAGATTGTCGATAACTTGTGTGAGTTGCTAGGCAACACGGATTTGCTGGGAGTGACAGAAGAGATGATGGAGATAATGTACACACCTCAGGGGCAGTTGTGGCACCAGGGTCTGCTCAAGGAGTGAGTCTATACATTGTATGAGAGAGTGTATACAATTTGGTCCTGAAGATATATGTATTTTTGTGTTTTGAGTACATATTTATTTTCAGAAACTAGTTTGTGTCACACCTACATGTACATATATATGCAGTTGCACATTAGTATTGTAATTTTCTACCCCCCTAGAATGCAGACCTCTCTGGAAGGGGGTGTGGATCTGACCAACTTGAAGCGGGAGTCCAAAGTGTACAGCTACGAGGACCAGAAATGGGAGGCGGAGCTTCGTCGAGAGCAGCTGGCCAAGAAACGAGCGGCCATGGCCGAGTGGGATGGTGACGTGCGGACTATGATGAAACAGGCAAAGCTCGGTCAGAAACGCCAGGTGCAGTGACACGTACAGCTGTCTATTGTACGTAGCATCAAGGGCGTATAAAAGAAGAGAGGGCATGCAACTCACTATCTAGTACACGTAGCTAGCAGAGTTCAAATGTTGGCGGAGAAATGTGTGAATTTGTATGAAGTGCTAAAACTGTTTTTAGATAAGAAAATTTATTATTTATTTATGTATACATGTCAGACAAGGTATAGTGTAATTTGTACAACAATAATATTCAAGCTCCACACATGTACATGTACATGTAAGTTTGCCTGTCTGGGGTATTGTTCTTGCTCTGATTTGTTGAGTGACGTATATGTGTACAGTACAGTCCGTCTCACCCAATATTATAATTTTGCAGGAAGCTGTGGAAGAGCAGCTTCGGTACGAGGAGATCACTCGAAACAAAATGAACAAGCTCAACCAGGAGTTGACCAACATGGTAATTGCTGTAGAAACAGCGGAGGGTGTTGCCCTCATCAATCAGACGAACAGACTGTGTAGGGCCATTCTGTCTGCGTTACCCCTCCCCTTAGCCAGGGGGCATTGCTGGAAGCTGTGGGGGGTCTTAGTGCACTCGGTGTTCACAGAGTGGAGGACTGGTGGGTCGAGTTTGTTTACTGTGTACATGTACAACGATATACCGTGTAGCGGGTACATCATGTTGGAAATGTTCATATAAGTATTTCGTATTGAAGAGCATAATACCTACGAAATTATTCTAGATCCAACGTCACTATCTGAGCTGTACGAAAATGAAATATTTAAATGATTACGAACATTTGCACTAACGAAAATTAACCACTACCGTATAGCGGGTATATTTCGTGGGTATAAATTTTCGCGGATTGAGCCTGTACCGCGAAAATTTATACCCACGAAAATTTATATCTTTATTGAATAGTAGGCGTGTTCAGTATTATTGACCACACCTATCAACAATAAGCGGTGCCTCACCGTTATAGGCTAGGCCTGGATTCGAGGCTAACGGTGTGGAGGTACAGCTGCATGTTGATGTGCGCATGCGCCAAAAGGCTGGAACTCAGACCACGAAAATAAAATCCGCGAAATCCTTTGTAATGGTCAATCCGCGAAAATTTATACCCTCGAAATATACCCGCTATATACGATACTCTGTTATAATTGACTTCCTTTCAGCTCAACTTTTTGTCGAGACATCGCTTCGTACTTTGACCTCTAAAACTCTGAACCCCACCCTATCCAAGCTCCTCCCACTTTTGGAGACCACCCATCACAGTTCTGACTCTGTCCATTACGCTGCACACACCCTCACACTCCCACTGCTCTCCGTCACGCTGACCAAATCACGTGGCAAGTCACATGACCTTCAGGATAGGGCTGTGCGTATTCTGTGCAAGTCTGTGACTGAGTTTGTCTCATCACAAGAAGAAAGTGAGACAGAGAAAGATGTGAGTGTTACAGTATGTTTAAGAAGACAATCAGACATTAATAGTACAAATGTACGTACTGTTTATCATTGTACATGTACATTTAGTTCACTCCAAGCACGCTCAGTAACTTGTCAATTCCTCCTAGTATTTGTTTCATAACCTTGGTAACACGTACTGTACAGGGCTACCCAGCTGTTGAGACACTGCAGCTGCTCTCTGAGGTCATCTCAACACACGACGAGTCTATTAGGGCTGCGAAACTGAAGGTAATCATGAATACACGTTTTATATGAGGTGTAAACTTGCTGTTCCTTCACTAGTTAAGTTGCCCTTGTCAAGCATTGATTATTATGCATGCACTGGCAGCTGATGCATGTACACTGCGTATAATATTGCATTAATTATACACGAGCACTCTTGAAATCGCCAAATCTCCCCTCCCCCCTGACAGAAACCGTGTGTGGAGGTGTTCATTCAACTATTACCGGCTGTCTATTCGTCCACCCTCACACTCCTCACAGCCTCACTCCTCCACACCTCCCCCCTCCTACGAACAACTGTGCTCCGTGGACTGTGTGAGCTGGGGCCGACCCACCTTCCCACAGGCCCTGCTCTCATTGTGGCGCTGATGATCGCCAGACACGACCCACTAGAGGGAAATAAGGACCTGGCTGACAAGTGAGAGGGTGCATATGTTCTGCGTTTGGGGAATTACATATCTAGTTTCTGCCTTGATGTTTGCTTGCTACATGTAGGTAGCTATGCGATCTGGTCAATTCATGACATATTGCACATGCTCGTTACTTTTGTTAAAGCACTGAAGCAAAATGTACACTTAGAGGTGTGATCTGAACATACTTATACGTTACATACAGTACACTGTATCTTATAGTAATCACCTCAATACCCCACACATCATTATAACCTGCTACGTACATTAGTTTTGTGATTATGGTAAAGATTATTACTATGACCTAGTCATTCATTAATCCTGCAGACTATGGGAGGCTGGTGGCTATGGCAACACCCTCACGGCAGAGCTGATGCCCGTCCTTATTGACCACGCCTCCAGTCCTCATCTCCACATGCACACCTCAATCGCTGAGGCATCCAGAATGTGGCTAGAGGCACAGCGATCACAAGCCATCACATTCCTCGAGCAACTCCAATCCCTCTATGTTGAGAAGAAAACCACACCCCCTCCAAAAGTGGACGCATTTGGACGTGAGGTTTTCATCCAGTATGTGGACCCGTGGGAGTCTCGTGTTGGCATAGCGAAGGCAATGGAACCGATACCAAAATTTCTGGAAACTAAATCGGCCCTCAAATTCCTCAGGTTTATTATACCTGGTGCTCTGTCTGAGTCTAACCCTGAGGTGAGTAAGGCCGTGATGACAGCTGCACGTGCTGCCATAGAAACCCACGGGGAGAGTCTGGCCGGAGAGCTCATGGACCACTTTGATACTTGCTTGCAGGTCAGTTTGTGCACGTGCAATATATATAGGTACATGTACAAGTATATCCTGACTGACATGTAATATATATAACACTCACTTGTAGATTTGCTGTGTTTGGAGTTGATACTGAGGTGTTTCGGCACGTGCTATAGCGCTGCAAATACAAATTTTAGTGTAATGTGCCCAAATCCAAGATGACAGTGTACGTGTACATGACCGTTTTTGTAGAGATTGCATGCATGCACTAAATTTAATACAGAATGAATCTAAGTTACTGTTAATGTCATCTGTCACCATGCAGGCTGTTGCTGATACAATGGAGGCTGATGTTGTGAGACAGTCCATCGTGGTGCTCATGGGAACCCTCGCTCAGCACATGGACAAACACAACCCCAAGGTAAGTGGGTGGAGGGAATGAGGAGCGTATTTCCTGCTTCGATCCTTATATACATTACTTCTAACAGAGTTAAACTTCTGCTGCTACCACAATCATACTGTACAGTACATGCAACCATGCACAAGCTCAGTGTCACCCAGTCATGCATGCAGTATGTGCTATGCACGCGTGTAATAAAATATGACATTTATTCCCAAACTCCTCCCACAGGTCAAATCGGTGGTGCACCTGCTCCTCTCTAACCTGGACACACCCTCTCAACAGGTCCAGGAGGCCATCTCCAGTTGTCTCCATCCCCTAGCAACTGTCGTCAAGGACACGGCTCAGGATATTGTCAAGAAACTCATGGAAAAGGTTAGTCTGTTTGCACTGTACCAAATACAATTAACTACACATATAGCACCATGCGTACACATGTACATGCATGTACATTGTACGAACATGCATGCTCAGTGACGCACTGGTCTTAAGCTTGAGTCCACCAGTTTCAGCCAGCGTAAGGGGGCTGCCTATGGGGTAGCTGGTCTCGTTAAGGGCCTCGGAACATGCATGCTCAGTGACGCACTGGTCTTAAACACGTACCACCTTCCATTTTGTCTTTAAGTCTTTGTGGACCACTGCCCCTAATGGTAAATCTTTCTATTAACTGTTTTTTACTACACCACCCCTTCTCCCTTCCCTCTGCAGCTGCTTGAGTCCACCAGTTTCAGCCAGCGTAAGGGGGCTGCCTATGGGATAGCTGGTCTCGTTAAGGGCCTTGGGATACCCACCCTCAAACAATACAACATCATGCACGAGCTAAAGGAGGCTATAAAGAACAAGAAGAATTACCGTCATCGTGAGGGGGCGCTCTTGGCATTCGAGTCGCTATGCAACCTACTCGGTCGTCTGTTTGAGCCGTACGTGGTACAACTTCTACCGGACCTACTGCTTTGTTTCGGGGACGGCAACCAATATGTTAGAGATGCCACTGATCAAACTGCCCGTACCATTATGGCTCATTTGAGTAACCATGGTGTCAAGCTAATCCTTCCCTCTCTTCTCAAAGCTCTGGAGGAGGACTCATGGCGGACAAAAGCCGGTAGTGCCGAGCTTCTTGGTGCCATGGCGTTCTGCGCTCCTAAACAGCTGTCTTCTTGCTTGCCTAGTATCGTACCCAAGCTTATCAACGTGTTAGCTGATTCTCATGCAAAGGTTCACCAATCAGGATGGCAGGCCTTGAGGCAGATCGGATCTGTGATAAAGAACCCGGAGATCCAGGCACTCGTACCCACTCTACTGGACGCTCTCGCTGACCCCTCCAACAAATCTCAAATATGTCTCCAATCGCTACTCGATACGGAGTTCGTTCATGTTATCGACCCTCCTTCTCTCGCTCTAATTATGCCCACCCTCAAATGTACGCTGGAGATACGATCAACAGACACCAAGAAAATGGCCGCACAAATCATCGGGAACATGTATTCCCTCACAGACCAGAAAGATCTCTCACCTTATCTTCCGGACGTCCTCCCTGGTTTGAAAACTAGTTTGGTTGATCCTGTGCCGGAAGTTAGAAGCACGTGTGCTAAAGCCCTAGGAGCAATGGTACGTGGAATGGGAGATGACGGGTTATCAGAGCTTCTGCCGTGGCTCCAGTCCATGCTGGTATCGGACGTGAGTTCTGTGGATCGGTCTGGTGCTGCCCAAGGCCTCAGCGAAGTGTTGCTGGCACGTGGTGTCGAGTATCTGCGTCAACTGATGCCTCAGTTCATTGCCACCTGTCAAGACATGAACAATCCTACGAACGTGAGAGATGGTTATCTCATGCTGTTTGTGTACCTCCCTGTGACCTTTGGATCCGAGTTTATCCAGTTCATAGGAGACGTGATCCCATGTATACTCAAGGTACGTGTAGAATTCATTATCAATGACATTTATTAATCATACATGTATACCGTGAACATAATTTTGTAAAAACTTTCTGTTATAGTACAGATCTTTTCATGGTTGGCATACATAATTATATACACTACCCGTGTACATGTGTGGCCCGTATGATGTGTGTGTGTACATGTGTGCCCCGTATGATGTGTGTGTGACTGGTTTGTCGGTTTCTTTTTACTGTTACCGTATTACTAGAATATTTTGCTGGTGAAAAACCTTTGCGAATGAGCCAAATCAGCAGAAAATTTGACCCTTTTGCGATCTAACTATTACGTTCTGGCAAAGATCGTGTGTATTTACTAGTAATAAGTTAGGTTTTGCGGATTTTAATGTTGCAAATTTATCAACCATTGATGGCAAAGTGCGCAAATGTTTGATGCTCGCAAAACATTCTAGTAACGTGCAATTATTCAGTAGTGGTGACTATAATTCAGTTTTGATACAGCTTCCTATATTGTCCAGGGTCTTGCTGATGAGTCAGAGTTTGTGAGGGACACTGCGCTACAGGCTGGGGGCACCATCATCAATAGATACGCTGACACAGCAGTCGAGATCTTCCTGCCTCAACTGGAGAGGGGTCTCTTTGACGACAGCTGGAGGATCAGGTGAGCAGAATGTTTGCATATAGCCTGGGGGATACCACCCGGTGCATGTAGTGTAGTGACACTACTAATTATTTGGTGTGAACCTTACATGTTTATGGGCCTGACAAGCTCTGTCCCTCTACATGTACATGTACAATGTAGCACTTCCTATACAACAGGGGGTAGCAGAGCTTTATTTGATGTGAAAACAAGTAAATCGAAGGCATCGATTGGTAGAGGACGAGCTTTTCTTCTAGTGATATATTTATTTACTACTGTATATTTATTACACATGTATATGTAACTTGTAAAACAGTTAAAGTTATTCTGCAACGAAATGGAAGCACAGTACCTAAGCTACAGCATACATTTACCCCCCCCCCCACACACACACACACACACACACACAGGTGCTCCACTGTGCAGCTGCTGGGTGACCTCCTCTACAAGATCTCTGGACTCAGTGGTAAGATGAGCACTGAGAGTGAGGAAGACGACAACTTCGGGACGGAAGAGGCCAGACAAACGCTCCTCCAGCTACTGGGCAAGGAACGGAGGGACAGGGTCCTTGCTGGGCTCTATATGGGAAGGTGGGTGTGCTCTTGGTTATGAGTAAATCCACTCCCACTTCAATGTAGATTACTTCAATGCCTGTATCTTATGACGGGGGTATGTCCACATACCAGAAAAGCGATAATAATTGTCTCAACTATCGACTCCTTCACTGCAGATCTGATATGGCAATCTTGGTTCGTCAGACCTCCCTTCACGTTTGGAAGGTGGTGGTCACCAACACTGCACGCACCCTCCGAGAAATCCTTCCCACACTCGTTCATCTCCTTCTTTCCTGCCTCGCCAGTCGCAGCCATGACAAGCGGACCATCGCTGCTCGTACCCTCGGAGATCTCGTTAGGAAGCTTGGTGAGAGGGTCCTCCCCGAGGTGATCCCCATGTTGGAAACGGGGCTCAAGTCAGACGAGCCACAAAAGAGACAGGGTGTGTGTATTGGACTATCGGAGATTGTACAGCACACGTCACGTGACAATGTTTTGTTGTATATCGAGTCACTGTTGCCAACGGTGAGGAGTGGCCTGTGTGATGAGGACAGTGATGTCAGGGCAGCTGCTGCTAAGACCTTCGATAGTCTGCACTCCACTGTTGGTAAGTATGAGTAGTGTACGCATAGTTTAATATACGATAGAGCTTGGGCATAATTATACGTACGTACATGTACAGTGCATACTTAAATCACATTACAGGAAATTGAACAGTGGCTTTATCATTGTAAGTACAGTACGTGTATGTTAGCTCAGTGTAGACCGCTTACAACTCCCTCTCTGCTGTCATGCCTGTCAACTCTCACACACACCCTCACATGTACAGGTCACCGTATCCTTGATGAGATCCTTACCCCGCTCCTCTCGGACCTGTCCATCCCTTCCAAGTGTGACCTGGCACTGGACGGCCTGAAACAGGTGATGGCCGTCAAGAGCAGTGTGGTACTCCCCCACATAGTGCCCCAGCTGGTGCAGCCTCCCGTCAACACCAAGGCCCTCTCTCTTCTCTCCTCAGTAGCAGGTAATGAAACGTTGATAGCCTGTGGCCCAAGCTAGCTACTAGTGTACATTCGTGTGCATGTAATTTTCACGTATAGTGTAAAAATAGAATGATACGTGTACGTATTTAGCCACGGTTGTAAGTTTTTGTGTTAAGTTCTACTATCACTTGAGTATGAGAGCAGATCGATACTGCATCTGCTACTGTATGCACAATGTTCTATTATTTAATCCCCTCTGCATTTCTTAATCCCAGGTGATGCCCTCCACAAGCACCTTGATCGTATCATTCCCGCCCTCATCACTGCTGTGGCCGAGGCTCCTGACTCCGCCCATAGTGCAGAGGGGGTGGTGCTGAGTGTCAAGGGAGAACCAGGGCCTTCCCACCTCCTGGAGCAGCTTTTGAAGGGGGCACGGGACACAAAGCTTGATAGAAGAGAGGCAGCAATGTCATTAGTTCATGTGTTCTGTGAAAAGAGTCCGGCAGATCTCAGTGATCATGTGTCACAGTTGATTATATTCACAACAGAGGCTCTTAACGACCCGAGTGAGAGGGTATGTGTGGAGGCGTGGTTTGCACTGGAGGCTATCGTCAAGGTGAGTAGTAAATGTACAGTACATGCTAAAATGTTTGTGTGCATGACCTCATCTTTGTGCGACAATCAGTACATATAATTATGTAAAGGTTAAAGGTTAAGTTCTACTGTGTATATGATAATTTTTATAGAGCTCTTAGGCTATTGGAATTGTTAATGCCAGCTGTACTCATTATACTCTAACTGTGTGTTATCATTTTAACCAAGATACTCTTCCCCTTCTCTTCCCATGCAGAGGGTGAACCAGAAGGAGCTCCCCCATTACACTGGGTACCTGAGGAAGGCTCTCAAGACTGCAGCTGCTAACCTCATGGGAGACGAGCTGCACGGATTTGCCATGAAGGTGAGAGAGTCCAAACTAACTAGCATCATTTTTCAATAATAGCCGATCAAATTTTTTTGTATTGTGGATCACTAGATGTACTCTGCATCAATAATATTGGCTGTAGCTACAGTACATGTGCATGCAATGTTTATTCAATTTTTCATCGTTACCCCGGCACTAACCCCCCATTTGTACCCCCACAGGGCATCACTCCCGCCCTCACCATCCTCAAGGAGGGTCTTATCGGTGGGTCACCTGATGAGAAGGAGGAGGCAGCCAGAGTTCTGGTGGAGGTCATCCGTCTTGCCTCATCTAAAACACTCTCCACCGGCAAGGTACATTACACCTCTGTACAGTGTACAGGTGTACATGTGTAAATATGGGCAAATTAACGTCAGTTATTTATGTGGTTCTTTAATGATCAATAATCTGGCCAACACATTACCTCCAATGTATAGCTGTATGTGTACATATATTATTTAATGCTTGGTGTTCGGAGGCAAACTGATCAGTTTTATTATAAGGTCATGTACATGTAGTGTTATCGATGCTGCTCTTCCCGGTGTGCAGGTGGTGATGTTGATAGCTGGTCCCCTCATCAGAGTGCTAGGTGACAGGTATGGCTGGCACGTCAAGGTGGCCACTCTGGAGGCCCTCGTCCAGCTTGTCAGGAAGGTGAGGATAATGGTCACCATAGTGTCTACAGTGTGGGTGATGAGGGCTACCTCCTGATAGCTTGTGCCATAAAGTGGCACAATGAGGAATTGATGACATAATTATTACAACATAATATTATTATGATGCTGGTTATATAAATTAGCAAGTGTTTTTTCAAATCTGTCACTCAAGTAAATTTCCTATTTGCACATTGTCAATCATCCTCTTGATATTTGCAATCACCCGCTTAATATTTAGAACCCAAATTGTCATCCACTCATAAAAGAAATCCTTTTAATTGTTTTTTATAGTTCGTTATACATGTAGATGGTATTTTATCGATTCTGACCCCCTCCAGGTTGGCACAGCTGCCAAGTCGTTCATCCCACAGTTGCAGACATCGTACCTGAAGGCACTCAACGACCCCAACCGCCCGGTGAGGGTGCAGGCGGTGCTCGGACTCACAGAGCTCCTTCCACTCTCAACACGAGTCGATCCTGTTTTTAATGACCTACACAATGGCATTAAGGTATACGTGTACATGTATACTACATTAGCTGTTACAGTGTAGTACGTAGCACCACTTTGAGTGACAGAGTGAGTTTGGGTTTCGAAAAGAATACTTGGCTTCTGTAGCTGTTAAGTTTCATAGCGGGTCAAACTCTCAATTTTAAGAAAACCGAGTACCCACAGCCTTACCGTATTACTTTGCGAGGGTTTATCAACTAATAAAACCAGCAAAACCTATTATTACTAGGTAATATACACGATCCTTGCCAAAAGGCAATAGTTAGGGTTAAATGTTCTGGTGATTTGGCTCATTTGCAACCCACAAAATATTCTGGTAATACGGTATTGTCCAATGCATCTGCTATTATCTATTATAATAGTATTACACCTATACACATGTTTACAGAAAACAGAGGACCCTGGTCTGCGTCTGACGATACTGCAAGCCCTGAGGGGTGCCTTGAGGACAGCTGGCTCTCGAATGAGTGAGAAACATCGCACTGAGATCATGGCCACCTTAGTTATGCTGCAGACCACTGCTAACGAGGGGCACAGGTGAGAGAGGGGTGCAAGTGTGCACAAATATTTTCTGTTTATCTGATAAAATCCCTAGTGTACACATGCACCTACAAATGTACATCTAACTTCTAATTAATGTACCTCAAACGTCATGTCTTTGATCACCCACGAACCCAAAATATAAGCTGACGCATGTGCCCACGTTTATATGTCCACCATTTTAGTAGTCAACTCTGCCCCCCACTGCCCCCCACACACATATACAGACTAGAGGCTGCCTCGTGTCTCGGCCTCCTCTCCTCCTTCCTCCCCGACGATGAACTAGAGCAGCTGCTAACCTCGTCCGTCCTCTCCCTTGACAACAGCGCTGACTGGGCCATAATGCAGGCCAGGGCCACTGCACTGTCAGCAACACTGGAGGTGGCTACTCAGAGGATGTTGGATCTAGGGCTGAAGAGACAGGTGGCAGAGGCGGTGGTTGCTTTGGCAACATCGGATAGGGTCCCTGTGTGTGTGAGCGGACTCCAGTGTCTGGGGAGCTTTGTGAACAAGATGAGCGATAATTCTCCCTTCGTGATCGGAGCTCTCAAAGAGGTGTGTGACATTTATGTTTCTATGAAGAGATATATTACGTATATTATACGTAATATTATCTCTTCATACTATTCGATTTATTGATTAGCCTCACACTAGAGCCCTTGCAGCCGTTTACTTACGGTGAGCTAGATCTATAGTGATCAGCAGCTAAAACACAGTACAGTAGACTCTTGCTATTTGGGTTCTCTGAAGTACGTCCACCTCGATATACTGTACCAGTCGTTTTGTTCGGCACGGATTGCTAGCTAGATGTTTACTACTCGCTATTTCGTATACTGGTCACTTTTGGCTTCCCCAAACTCTGTGTTAATATACATGTACGTATTAGCAATAGCTACATGTAGTAACTTTATGTTATGTAGCTAACACATCCATCGAGGTATCAGTGTAATTTTCACGTTTAATACGGCCAGATATGACATTTTGGCAAATTAAATCGGATTAGAGAGCATAATAATTTGTTATCCTCGAGACAAAACTGCAAAATTAGTCACTACGTTCGAGGTAGGGTCGCTCTTTAGCCACGGCTATTTTCTGAAATGCAGCCACCTCGCTATTCCGGCCAAACTACACTCCTCCCAAGGGTGACTGCATTTATGAGAGAGTAGTCACTTTATGACTCGAATATACACTTTTACTGGATAGCTTGTGTACAGTCTACTTAATTATAGGCAGGGGATCATGAAGAGAGGCTACTGAAAGCTCACAAGCGGCTATTTTCCTTGGCTTTGAGCGCTATTTAAATAGCATATTCTTACATGTATTTTGAGTCGATTGGTCGGGAAAGCAAAAACACTTCGTATTTCCCTCCAGTATAATTGTAAGAAATATCGTGTAACAGCAAAAATGTTGAGCTCGAAATAGTTTGACTACTAGTTTGTGCTGTACGTTGCTATAGTCCTTGTATTCCACACAAAAAAGAGTCTGGCAACAGTGTGATGCTCCAGGATTTTGGGGCCGTCAATCAGATTGTAATTGTAAAACCACACCCACATGACATCATATATTAGGATGCTGATGAGGCCGAGCAACTAATCTGCCACGCCCACCATCAAGTGGGCGTAGATGGTGGGCGTGGCAGAGTGAGTACATAATTTAAATTCTATGGGACAACTCCATGCATGCACACTGTTTCCAGATCCTTCTTCGTGTGAAGGGGCGTGGCCTGCAAGACTACATAATTGCACATACATGTAATTATGTGCTTTAAAGTTCAATCGGGACATTTATAAAAATCATGAGCAAACTGTTTACATGTATATATATACTGGCACCTTGAAAAAAACGTCAACTCGAGCTTACTAGCTAGATTAAAAGAAGTTACTGTTCAATTTGTTTTCTTACGATTTACTTGGTCCAGCTCTTCTTTCTTTTGAAATGTATACAGTAGCAACTTAGGAAATTTCTCGTTGAAATATCTTGCTACTCCTTCACTACAACAGTAGTACGTATGCTTTAGTTCCTCGCTTAGCTCATCGAAATGCTCAGTTTTGTTTCGAATAAATCTGAGAAGCTTGCAAATATCAGCTATGTCCATACGTTTATCAACATCGCATTTGACTATCGTATCAAGGTAGGATGTCCAATCTCCAGTACTGTAGACCTCGCTTGAATCTGCACGTAGCATCCTTTGAAACGTTTCTTGCTCTTTGTCGACTGCCATTTTACCAATATTGTGATAGAATTTGCTGATTTTTTCTTCATTCCAAAACATTGGATGTTCTACTACCGACATAACCTTGGGTCGTTTTCTGAAGTCCCTCTCAAGCATTGAATTGATCAAGCTTTTCGCAAGTACTGTAGTGAAGCTTTGCCCTAGTTCTTGCAGTTTAGTCAGTTTTGGTCGTTCAGTACTCTGACATATGGTTTGTTGGCACTGCTCTAGATTGTCAATGGGTCCAAACGGATGACGACCTTTTGCTAATACATAATAGAACACACAACCTAATGAGAATATATCGACTGCAGTTGTTCGTTTACCACCTTTCCAAAGCTCTGGGGCTGCCCATCCTTTTGAGCCATATGGCTTCTTATGATCTGAATAATCTTTCTCAAAATGCCCTAAGTCAAAATCAGATATTAAAAAGTATACACCGTCACCTCTTCGCTTCAGAAGAATATTTGCTGGCTTTATATCCCGATGTTGTATTCCTTGTTTATGTACGTGCCACAGGCCGTCTGTGATTTGCCCCAGACACTGTTTTGCTTCTAAAAGGAATCGTGATGATTCAAATTTTTCCTTCTTTAAAACTATTATTGCTTTTTCTAGATTTGATTGACACATCTCCAGAGCAACATACAGGAATCCATCTTTTTCTTGTTTACAATAATATTGAACTATGTGTGGATTCGGTTTAGTGTTTGACATGTGCAGTAGTATATCCAATTCTTTCTCTGGCTGGCTGCTTGATGCTTTACGGTACTTTTTAACAGCTGTTTTTCTACCATCTTGTAGTGTTCCTGCCCATACATTATCGGCAATTCGATTCTCCAGTCTTATTTGTCCTATTTCTCTGTCATACGTGCTACTCAATAATCGTTGTATCTTATTCTGTTCATCTTCTTTATCCTTTATAATAATGGATGACAAACAGACTGCACAGCCTGTGCATGAAAGTATAAATAATATGACAAGCCCTATGTAAAACCATAGGCCTGAAAGTAATCCACCGGTGTAGTACCATATATTTGAAAGCCATTCACCCGTGTAATACCATATGGTTGAAAGCCATCCACCAGTGAATATATCCGAAATTCTTCCACAGATGTAAAACCATATACCTGTAAACCATCCACTCTCGTTCTGTTTGGGATTGCCAGAGAAATTCACTAAGTTTTCCGAACCAGAAGTGATGATTTTTGGTCTAGATTCATCGCTGTATGTAAAAGGTTTCAAATTATCATTGAAAGAGAGATCAAGCACCTCAAGTTTGGGAAGGTTCTTGAAGGCTTCGTTTTCGATTTTTTCAATGCTATTGTTTGTGAGATTGATAACTTGAATGCGAAACAGGTCTTTAAACCCATCTTCGTAAATTTTAGTAACTCCGTTGTGAACAAAATCGATAATTTCAACATTTGGGAACTGTTGGAAAGAATTTTCTCTAATTATGTCAATATCATTGTTACGTATGGAAAGATTTCGTATTTCAGTGAACTGTGGGTTCATTCCAATCTTGATATACTCTATTTTGCATCCATCAAATACAATAGATTTCAAGTTTAAAAATCGAGATAGAAATAATGTGAAGTTCAGAGTAGGCAGATTGGAGTTAGTGATCTCTAAATGTGTGATAGTGGAAGGCACATCCTTCAAATCGCTAAAGTTGTTCATATTTTCACATTTTGCAAGCATACCATTTCCATAAAGGTTGCACTCACTTTGGTTTGATCTTCCCATTGTTGTTGGGAAAAGGAAGATGCCTGTTAGGCACAGACACATCAGAAAAACCATCTTTGCTATGCTCACTTCAATTTGCTTTGTAAAAGCTTTAGTAAATGGGGTGTTTTTTACCTGAGTCATGGTGTGGTTCATAAATGGTCATCAAGGGTATATCCCTTTGTGGTCGGTCATAAATATCATAGTAAAGAACAATGAATATTATGTTAGAATACATGGACACTTATAGTTGTATGGACACTTGTATGGAATGTTCTAGATTATGTTATGTTCTATTTAAGTGTAATTTCTAGTTTTACTCTTAAAAGTGTTTTGTGCAATCTCTAACTTACCAGAGATTGAAGAAAAGGGGATATGAAACTAGATCATGTGAGCTTATGTGCTCAATGTAAAACAGAGTAAAAAGTTTAGGCACTCCGCGTTGCTATAAAAATGGTGGTTTAATTTGTGTAAATAAAACAAAACAGGCCCATGGGAAACTGGATGACTCACTTGAAGTATTGTGATCATATAATTGACCTAGCCACAGATTGTTTTAAAATATATTTGGTGGCAATAAAATCCAGAATGCCAGATTCCCTGGTTTATTGGCTATACTAGCCTTTGTGGGACTGTAGCAGAAAGCAAGTTGGTTTTCATAAGATGGTTCAGTGATGGGTTTTAATGTTAGCTATGTATTCTATGTTATTCCTCCCCAGCTTTTGTATATAGCAAATTGTTTTGGAGAATTCGCTTCGATTCTAGCACTGCATGTGTGTGTAATTTTGGTCTTGTACTACTTTTATTAAAGTGCACATATCATCCTGGTCTTTTCCACGAAAGCTATCACATATCGCTTTGTGTGGTACGTTTGCTTTCCAATTATCGTTTCGATACACCTTGTCCGAATTTTTTCGAATATATTCTCGTAGATCAGCATATTTGTCTGCTTCTATGTCATCACCCATTGTTTTGTACAACTCGTTTACTTTTTGGTCATCCCAAAAGAACGGATGATCTAGGACTTCTGAAGCATCTGGTCGTTCTTCATCATTGAATGTCAACATGAGTTTGATCAAATCTTTGGCTTGTTCCTTCATGAAATTGTGGGCTAGCTGAGCCTGTAACTCTTTGTCTATAAGCATTGGTGGCTTCCCGGCTTGAATGTTGTCTTGGCATTCTCCCATATCAGTCAGTTTTCCGAATGGGTGCTTGCCTTGAGTCAGTCCATAGTAGAACACACAGCCCATTGAGAATATGGTCACACTTGGTTTTCTCTCTTCTTTACCCCATTGCTCTTTGGGTACCCATCCTATTGTGCCAAATTTGATTTTATTTAGAGACGGCTTACCTGTAATGTGTCCCAAATCAAAGTCTGTTATGATAAATCGTAGTGTTTTGTTATACATGTACTTTATCAAGATGTTCCTCGGTTGGATGTCTCGGTGCTGTACATTGTTATTGTGAATATGATTCAACCCGTTCGCCAGTTGGATTAAACACGAGTTGGTCCCTGCACAAAAGGAATCAACAACCTTTTGCTCTCCGTTTGTAATAGCTTCCATTAGTGTACCATCGCAGATTGGATACAGTGCGATATAGCGGTATTGCTTTTCTACTTCAGTGCCTATGTATTGAATGACATTGTCATTGACAATTAGTTTCAATAGAATGTCTAATTCCTGAGGATATCTATTTTCAGGAATGATTCTACTTTTCTTAACTGCTACTTCACGGTTGTCATTCACTATTCTTCCTCTGTACACCTTGCGTCCTAGTGGTTAATTTTCTGATGGAAAATATTGAATTTGGCCAATTGTTATTATTTCAGGTTTTGATAAGTGCTTATCCACTGGCTGACTATCCTTGGGTACAATCGATTCCTTAGGTTTACTTGAAGTGATAGGAGTTTGACCGTTAAGGGGTACAATAGTGCAGCAATGATATAATTTAATTTTAATAATGGCTATTATTAGAAGTCCTCCTATGTTGTAAAACCATATTATATCTGTAAACCATCCACTCTCGTTCTGTTTGCGATTACTAGAAGTGATGATTTTTGGTCTTGATTCGTCACTGTATGTAAACGGTTGTAAATTATCATTAAAAGAGAGATCAAGCACCTCAAGTTTGGGAAGGTTCTTGAAGGCTTCGTTTTCAATTTTTTCAATGCTATTGTTTGTGAGATTGATAACTTGAATGCAAAACAGGTCTTTAAACCCATCTTCATAAATTTTAGTAACTCCGTTGTGAACAAAATCGATAATTTCGGGAACTGTTGGAAAGAATTTTCTCTAATTATATCAATATCGTTGTTACGTATGGAAAGATTTTGTATTTCAGTGAACTGTGGGTTCATTCCAATCTTGATATACTCTATTTTGCATCCATCAAATACATCAAGTTTAAAAATCGAGATGGAAATAATGCGACGTTCAGAGTAGGCAGATTGGAGTTAGTGATCTCTAAATGTGTGATAGTGGAAGGCACATCCTTCAAATCGCTAAAGTTGTTCATATTTTCACATTTTGCAAGCATACCATTCCGGTAGAGGTTGCACTCACTTTGGTTTGATCTCCCCATTGTTGTTGGGAAAAGGAAGATGCCTGTTAGGCACAGCAACATCAGAAAAACCATCTTACTAGCTCACTTCAATTTGCTTTGTAAAAGCTAGGGTCCTGTTTTCTCGCTTTAGCAAATGGGGTGTTTTTTTCCTGGGTCATGGTGTGGTTCATAAATGGTCATCAAGGGTATATCCCTTTGTGGTCGGTCATAAATATCATAGTAAATAACAATGAATATTAACCATTCACTCTCTGTCCACTTTACTTCCCACCCAGAGTATGACCCACTCTTCGAGTGACATCAGAGTGGCAGGGTGTGACGTGTGTGCCTCCCTCTCTTCTCCCTCGGACCCCCTTCTCGTGTCTCTCCTACCCCTCGTCCTACAGTGCTGCCGAGACAAAAATACTGCTGTCAAGGCAACCGCTGAGAAAGCTGTGTCCAACCTCATCCAGGGAGAAGCTCACTTGAGAGTAAGTCAAATGGTTATATACCGAAAATATTTTTCTCTGTGTGTATAATGTTTTGATTTGTTTAATGCTGTTCCTTTGATGTATGACTCAAGAACACACGTTATAGTATACACTCACACTCTATAGCTAATTCGACACCCCTCTGTACTTAATTGCTGCTCCACCACCCCACTCTACTAGAGAAACCATAGGACCATCAAAGTTATCTCAAAAAGGCCATTTCAGAAAAAGTACCCTACATTTACAGCACCCACAGTTATGAACCAGCTGTGATAAGATATGTGGCCCTTAAGTTTATGGGATATGGTTGGAGTAGTCACAACGCTACCATAAGAAGAGAAGAGTGTCGAACTACTGCTACTTCTACACAAACACTGTGCACAAAGTAACATGACATCCTGTCAATTGCACGTGAGCAACTCACAATTGATAACGTCTGCGCATAATTACGCAACGCACAGAAGTTGTTAATAGTGAGTGAAGAGTGCAAGTAAAGAGGATCAACTCGACTATTGTAGATAATTTTTGTAAAGAAATCTTCTCCTATCAGTGTGCAGCTCTACAAGCTCTGAACGTTGAATGCGAATAACTAGCTAGAATTGTTCGATTACCACACCCCTAAAAACGTTACGGTTAACATTTACTAGGAGATTACTAGTAAGTTTACAATACTTTTTCACGTGCGAGTCATGTTACTTTGTGCACAGTGTTTGTGTAGAAGTATCAGTAGTTCGACACTCTTTTCTTCTTATGCACTCTTGACGTTACTAGAAGGCCCAAATTTGCATGCATGTATAACTGTAATACATCTCAGTTTACGTCATCCCCTATGCAGCACTGTATGGGACTCGTGGAGGCTCTGGATGGAAGCAAGCTGGAAGACAGTTACAAGAAAGTTCAAGCAAAGTTAGCTAGAGAGTTTTGAACATTATTTTCATAGAACAGAATCAGTATTACGACTATACTCCATTATGAGCGTTAAGGTAATAATTATATGGTTTAAAAACTTAAATTTTATGGAGTTGTTTATTGGTGTGATATGGTACACAAATTAAGTTATAATGTGTAATGTCACTGCATGTATATATAATTATATAGCTTGTGGTTAGTTACGTTATAGTACATGTTTCCGTGGTTGAGCAATACTTGTAAGTCAGCTTGCGTATACATAATAATTATGTGAATATAGGTTTTAATTTCATGCTTGTTGCACTAATTAGCTGCAACCATATGTATGCAGTATTCAACGTATTATATCAATTTTAATTTAATTACCCCCAATCATCCGTAAACAATACATGTATACAGTAGACTATAATTATTATAATAATTATTATGATTTATACAATTTGAAGTGAATTTTTGATGCAACTGCATGCAGTTTGAGACCACATTTATCAGGAGCACATTATTTTACTCATCGAATCTGTAAAATTATTGGATAATATTCCCGTAATGTTTCCCATTAAACTGAATTTTTACCCGAATTATATCCTGAATAACATATACAGACAAAGAATACTCTTCATAAAGTCAGACACAGAGCTATATAGCTAGCTAGCTAGAGATAGAGCTGTATTGGTTACAGCAGCAATTTCTTTCTGATAGAGTCGACTTTCACCAAGATGGGCGTGGCCTATCATATAGGCTATTGTCAGCCTTCCCCTCCGTTCAGAGGATTGTTATCCACACTGTTGCAGGCTGTGAGTCCTTTGTTAACATAGTAGGCTAAGGGTAGCTATTAGAATGCTATCACACGGGCTACAATCACACTTCTATCCACTTTCTTCAATCCACTTCCGTTCGTTGTGACGTCATTGTTTTACTGAGCAAAATACAATGGTATCCGAATTACCCACTTTCTGGGTAATAGGTGGCGCATGCGCAAACAGTCGATACCAGGCCCTCTCTTAGCGGCCTGGAATCGAGGCTAAGTTGCCATATAAATAATTATGGCAAATTAACTCATGCAGGTTCTGTTCTAAGTCATAGGAGGTACGAGCCTATATATATAGCTATAGCTATAGTATATAGTATAAATAAATTATATACATGTCTATATATATGAAATCGAAAATGACTGGGTAAAATGTTTCACATGCAAGCAATTAGACTCAAATTACTAAACTGGATGGAATGTGAGAGCAATCTGGTATGTCTTGACGTACTTGACATGGACATCATATAAAATAATGTATGTGCAACAAAATAAACACACTACCATATCATTAATTTGTGTATGTGTAGGACACGCGTCCTAAGGAGGAGTATGATGTGGATCACATCTCAGGAACGATTCAGTTTGATCCAGAGAGTGCATGAGCAGTCACGTACTGGATCATCCCAGGCTACAGTACGGGTGAGAGGTACAGCTAGGTACGTTTTGTACATGCATAAATTATCAACAATTATCAATGACGTTAATTTGCGCAAATGAGCAGCTCTGAACGTTGAACGCAAACAACTAGCTAGCTAGAATCAGATGTCATTCTTCAATTACTACACCTCTATTAAAATACGTACTTTATGTAAATCCTCACGAAATATGCGAAAAGTCAGCAAATAATATTATTATAAACAGCTATTCCTATACAAATACAACGTCACGGTTAACATTTACTAGGTAAGTCACCACGTGTGTGTCATGTTACTTTGTGCACCGTTTTTGTGTAGAGCTATCAGTAGTTCGACATGCACCTTTCTCTTCTTATATACTCTTGGTAATAGCCACTGTTGGTATGTCTGGGTGACTGCTGTTAACAAGTCATAAACTAGAGCAGCTGCTAACCTTGTCCGTACTCTTCCTTGACAACAGCGCTGACTGGGCCATAATGCAGACCAGGGCCACTGCACTATATCAGGTTGCTACTCAGAGGATGCTGGATCTAGGCCCGAAGAGACAGGTGGCTGAGGCGGTGGTTGCCTTGGCGACATTGGATAGGGTCCCTGTGTGTGTCAGTCGACTCCATGATCCAGTGTCTATGGAGTCTTGTGAACAAGATGAGCGATGATTCTCCCTTCGCCGTCGGAGTTGGAATTCTCAAATAGGTGTGCGTAAATAAATAGTTAGACACTGTTTAGGAAGTTTCTACATGATTTAGAAGCCCAAAGGGCTGGTTGTAGTATCCCAAACGCAGTGAGGGTTCTACTAGCCCTGAGGACTTCTAAAATCATGTGGAAACTTCCTAAACAGTGTCTAAGCATTAGATCATAGCAACCAGCATTTATTTAGCCAATCAGATTTGAATGTTCTTATGTAATCTTTGCTACATGATTTTCTACGTGAAGTACATGATATTCTAAGTTGGATAGAACACTTCCTTTAGCCAATCAAATTGCAGTATTTATGGCAAACATGATCTAAATACAAGTATAATCCATTCCTTAAATGTATCTACAGTGTATACATCTACATACATGACTATATATAAAGTGGTTTAACAAAGACACGTACACTAGCTAAACGTTACTGCATGTGTTCAATTCTTTTTCTTGCGATTTAACTGTTCCAGTTCTTCTTTTTTTTGAAATGTATACAGTAGCAACTTCGAAAATTTCTCGTTGAAATATCTTGCTACTCCTTCACTACAACAGTAGTACGTGCGTTTTAGATCCTCACTTAGCTCATCGAAGTGCTCGCTTTTGTTTCGAATAAATCTTAGAAGTCTGCAAATATCAGCTTTGTCCATACGTTTATCAACATCACATTTGACTATCACATCAAGATAGGATGTCCAGCTTCCAGTGTAGACCTCACTAGAATCTGCACGTACCATCCTTTGAAATGTTTCTTGCTCTTTGTCGACTGCCATTTTGCCAATATTATGGTAAAACTTGCTGATTTCTTCGTCAGTCCAAAATATTGGATGCTGTATAACCCACCTTGCCTTGGGGCGCTTTTTGTAGTCACGCTGAATCATAAAATTGATTAAACTTTTTGCAAGTACTGGCTTGAATCCTCTTGAACCTTCTATTTTTAGCTGACTTAGTTTTGGCTGCCCTATGCCATAGCAAATATTTCGTTGGCACTGCTCTAGATCGTCGATTTTCCCAAAAGGATGACGACCATTTGCTAGTACATAATAAAACACACAACCCAGTGAGAATACATCGACTGCACTTGTTCGTTTACCACCTTTCCAAAGCTCTGGGGCTGCCCATCCTATTGTGCCATATGGTTTCTTATGATCTGAATTTTCTTTTTCGAAGTGCCCCAAATCAAAATCAGATATAAGAAAGTATAAGCCATCATCCCTTTGCTTTAGAAGAATGTTTGTAGGCTTTATATCTCGATGTTGTATTCCTTGTTTATGTACGTGCCACAGGCCGTCTGTGATTTGTCTAAGACTTGTTAGTTGCGAAGATGTTGCTTCTTTTTTGCTTTGTATTGCTTCTTCTAAATTCATATCGCACAGTTCAAGAGCAATATATAGGTGGTTGTCATTTTCTTCTTTACAAAAGTACTGAACAATGTTAGGGCTCGGCTTGGTGTTTGACATGCGCAAGAGTATATCCAATTCTTTGTCCGGCTTGCTGCTCGATGCTTTAAGGTACTTTTTCACAGCTATACTTCTGCCATCTCGAAGTGTTCCTTTCCATACATTATGAGCCATTCGCTTCTCAATTTTTATTTGTCCTATTTCCATAGCATATATTTCACTGAAATTCCCATGCATGTCTCGTACAATAATTTCAGACATGCAACATGCACAGCATGAGCAGAAAAGTATAAAAAGTATTGGAATTAAAAGAAAAACGATGCCCAGTAAATACCTGTACTTCCATAGGCGTGTAATCTGTCTGTCTTGATGGGCATCTGAATAATATAACGTTTTTATAGAATCTTCAAATATAAACGATATTTTTGGTGATGACGTATCGGTGTAGTCAAAAGTTTGTAATTCGTCGTTAAAAGAGAGATCAACTATTTTAAGCATAGGAAGATTCTTGAAAGATTGATCGTCTATTTCTTCTATGCTATTATGAGAGAGATTAACTATTTCAATGTCAAACAAATTGTTAAAAGCATCTTTGTATATTTTCTTAACTTTATTGTGATCAAAAGCAATATTTACAACATTTGGGAACTGTTGAAATGTATTCTCTCTAATGATATCGATGTTATTGTGCCGAATATAAAGAGACCTTACTGTAGTGAACTGTGGGCTTATTTCAATTTTGATGTATTCTGTTTTACATCCATCAAATACAATAGATTCCAAGTTTGTAATTCGGAGTGGGATTAAGGCGAAGTTCAGAGCAAACAAATCAGAGTTAGTGATCTCTAGATGTGTAATAGTAGAAGGCAGATCATTCAAATCTTTCATATTGTAAACTTTCTCACATTTTGCGAGCTTATTATTCCGGTAGAGGCTGCACTTACCCTGGTTTGATCTACCCATTGTTATTGGGAAGAGGAAGCTGCCGGTTAAGCACAGAAATAGTATGAAGAAAGCCATCTCTGTGTATGCTTCAAATCTTTGTAAAGGGGTGTTTCTGTATTTAAGTCATGAATTTTCTATGTAGGTACATGCATGTATAATTATATTTTTAAATATTCATTGTAATATGCAATTTTGATGAATATCTATATTAATTTTTGCTAAAAGATTCTTGGCTGTGTCTTTGCCTTCTTGCATGTAAATACCTATCTACACACCGTACGTCCACACACATGCAGTCCATTGCTTATCAACCAATTTAAGCTCTAATAGCCAAATATCAAGCTAACAAAGGGAGTTAAGTATTATTTAGAACACCTAGCCAAGATTAAGTGTTTTAATCTGCGTGCCGAGGATGGCCTCAATTAACGTGGTGCTCGAGGCGCAGCCGAGTGCATTACGTAACCGAGAGGCCATCCGAGTGCACCAGCATTAAAACACGTGACTTGGCTAGGTGTGTACGTGTTCTAGTGCTGTCACGTGAGCTCTAGCCTCGTGGCAGCTAATAGATCTAGCTACATTTTAAATCAGTTGCTGGTGACTAGCTAGCTAGCTAGACGTAATAGCAAGTTTTAGTAGGTTTGTAGATCCAGTAATTAACTGATGCAAAGGAGAAAGAGATACGATCTAAAGCTATCTGGACTGACTGCATGGGCATGTTCTCGACTTATTTCTTCTGCTGACCAACAGTCCCGATCCCACTACTGGATATGCCTCCAGTTGATCTGGCTTACTGGATGGGAAACTTTGTGCGCAAACTATATGGCAATGAGTATCTGGCTCTTTTGGAACGCTATGATATTCGAAGCACCTTTGATGAAACGATTATATGGATCTGGCTTAGGTACAGGTACGTACATCTTCGAAGCAAGCTGAGCCTATTTCTCCAGACGAAAAAGTGATGCTATAATTATGGTCAAGTCAGCAATTCGGTACACATGAAACAATAACATTCAACTTTCTAATACTTTTCAGCTCTTTGCTTGTGTACGTATTCATACGTATTCAATCTGCTTGTATTATTATGATGACATTCTGCTTGTATTATGATTGTCTGATAAAAGTGTGCATTATTAACAAACCAACTTAAAGCACACTTAAGTGTGGATCCATGGTCACCTGACTACTTTCAGATAAGCTGATTGGCTGGAGATCATGTGATCAGCACTAATATTTATAAGTGCATGGGAGTTGGTTAAAATGGCCACAGACATACATTGTATGTATATCTGTATACATATACATAATGCTATATACACACATTATAGCGCTAAGGGTCTGTTATCATGCACAGGCTTACATATGTTCTCTGCAGAATTAATTGTAACACGCTTTTAAGTAAAAATAATTATAGTAAAACAATTTACATGTATATGTATACTGTTTATGTGCTAGCTTGTGCTTGAGCTTGAAATGTTCGGTCTGCGTGGTACATCTCGATCAGAAGACGCGGAAAGATTGTGTCATAATACATTCGTACACCGCCTTTTCTTCGGTAAATTTCAAATTGTGATGAAGATTTCGCTTTGATTCTATCGAAGTGTGTGATCTTGTCGCGTACTACTTTTATTAAAGAACAAATATCATTTTCACGTTTTCCACTGAAGCTATCACGGATCACTTTGTCTTGGATGTGCACTTTCCAGTTGTTGTTGCGATACACCTTAGTTGAGTTTTCTCTAATGCATTTTCGTAATTCTTCATACTTTTCTGCATTAATGTCATCGAATTTATCACCTACATTTCTGTAAAATATGTGAAATTCTTCATCATCCCAAAAAAATGGATGATCTAAAACTTCTGAAGCATCTGGTCGTTCTTCGCCATTAAATGTCAACATAAGTTTGATCAAATCTTTGGCTTGTACCTTCATGAACATGTGCTCTAGTTGTAGCTCATTATCTTCCAGAATTGGCGACATCATGCCTAGAATCTTATCCTGGCATTCTTTCCGCTCAGACTTAGTAGTGATTGCTCCGAATGGATGCTTGCCACGAGTTAGTGCGTAATAGAATACACAGCCCATTGAGAATATATCCACAGCAGGTAATCTTTTTTCTTTACCCCAGAGCTCAGGGGCTACCCATCCCATTGTGCCATAATTTGTTTTGTGTTTTGATTCTGTTCCCGTTATATGCCCCAAATCGAAATCTGATATAATGAATCTTGCAGTGTCTCCTTCGTACTTTATAAGAATATTTTCTGGTTTGATATCTCGGTGTTGGACTTTTTTATCATGAAGGAACTTTAAGCCGTTTGCTAGCTGTTCTAGGCAGGATCCTCTACCTGTTGCCATGTATTTGTTAGCTATTTTGTTCTTGTTTAAAATAGCATCGTGTAGTGTTCCTTCACATACTGGGATTAATGCAATGTACCGATATTCCTTATCTGTTTCTGTCATTATGTACTGAATGACGTTGTTATGTGATTCTTCTTTCTTCGTGAGTTGGAGCAGTATATCAAGCTCTCGGATTTCATTTATGTATGGATTCAATTTACTTCGTTTAACCGCAACCGTTCTATTATCTCCACTTATTTCTCCTTTGAATACATTTCTTCCAATTTCTTTTGGAGAAAACTTTATTTTCCCCACAGTTTGGTGATGTATCTCGTTACTAACTTTTTCCTGTGTGCGTTCAACTTTGTGCGTATTTAGATTGTATATTTTGATAATACCTGTTGTAATAATAATGAGGATAGCACAATAAATTAAAAATGTAAAATTGTACTCAAGATCTTGAGATGTGTTGCATTCTTCTGCTGGTGTGTGTGAGAGTACTAATGTTGTCGATAAATTTTTTCGTAATAAACAAATATCCACTTTTTTTAATTTGTTATTCGATAGATCTAATGTTTTTATTTTGAGATTTATGAAGGCATTCTCTTCAATCGTTTCGATACTATTGTGTGATAGGTTAATAAATTCAATTCTTTTTAGGCCACTGAACGATTTCTTGTAAATTTCGTCGATTCGATTGTTATTTAAAATGATATGAGTAATATTTGGAAAAAAATGAAACATACCATTTCGTATTAAATTTATTTTTGTGAACTGTATGGAAACATTCTGAACTTCTTTAAATGTTTGTTTATGAATGGAATCCGAGTATCGGCTCAAGTAGCTTGTTGTAAAGTTGTTAATAGAGATGGTGATCAATTTTGTTAGATGAGAAGGAAATCTACCGAAATCGATAATACTCCAACTACCATCTCTTAAAATTAGATCAGTAGTATCCACTGACAGGTTATTAAAACCAATTAAATCTGTCTCTTCGAATTCAGTACATTCAACAACTTGCCTGTTGAGATATTGGTAACATGTACACTTCACTGGACAGTCTTGCTCCAAAGTAACTGTAAGATTGAATCCTATCGTCAGGACTAGAACGATAGTGGTTATGCTCAGAGGCTTTGTCATTTTGCTATATAGTCTTTATTATGTTTCTATATATAGCTGTGTGTGTGTATTATAGTGATAAACGCTGCGTGTATTATTATGAATACCTTTAGCGGCTGCCACGGGTCAGCATGACCTTATTCCAAGCTGTGACCCCACCTGACCTCAGTTAATTGTATTCAACTGTTCCTGGTATGTGTAATTAAGACTTTGATCTCACATGCACGCAGTTCAGTATAATATCAGTTTTCGTCGATTGCGAATGACAATATACATAGACCCTTGCTCTCTGAAGTACAACCACCTCGATATATCGGCCATCTGCATGGTTGGGCACGGTTTGCTATACCTAGATATTTACTGCACAAAACTCGCCCTGAAATGCGGCCACTCGCTATTCCGTATACTGGCTGCCCCAAACTGCTGGATATGACGTTTTGGATGTGGTTTGACAGATAAATAGAGAGCGTAATGATTCATTATTCTCGAGATAGAGCCGCAAAATTAGTCATTAGATTTTGAGGTAAGGTCGTTTTTAGCCGCAGCTATTTTCTAAAATGCGCCCACCTCGCTATTCCGGCCAAGCTGCACTGTCCCAAGGGTGGCCGGATTGACGAGAGTCAACTGTATTGTATAGCGGGTACTGTTTAGCGGGTATATTTCAAGGGTATAAACTTTCGCGGAATGACTGTCAGAAAGGTTTTTGCGGATTTAATTTTCGCTGAATAGCAGCCTTTCTGCAGGGCGATATTGAATTCATGGGTATAAATGTCGTGGTAGATGCTTAGTCAGCGAAAACCTCGAACATATTTATACCCTCGAAATATATACCTGCGATAGCAGAATAGCAGCCTTTCTGCAGCATGCGTGCATGCAATATTCGATGTATAAATGTTCGTGGTAGATGCTTGATCAGCAAAAACAACGAACATTATACCCTCAAAATATACCCGCTATACGATATATAAAGTTTCGCGGAAAGACTGAATAAGTATTCGCGGATTTAACCTTCGTGGAAAGCAGCCTTTTTCATGCATGCTGCAAAAATTCGTGGGCATAAATGTTCGCAGTATATTCAGCAAAAACCACGAACATTCATACCCTCGAAATATACCCGCTATATATACGGCATACAAACCTGATTGCTTTTCAACTATTGCGAATTGCATGCAAAGCATGGGAATTTGCATGCGCATGCATGCATGCTCACTCTTTGCATACATGTGTTTCTTTCGATTGCGCAAACATTTGCAAAAGAACATCGCATTCGAAACCCGATATACGGTATGGCTCACTCTTCATGTTTCAAAGATGATGTACATAATTACAATAATTATATACATGACTGTATACAATGTGGATCATATCATAATTAAGTAAAAACTCTTATACATGTATAATTATACTCCATAATTATACGTATTTATAGCTGTTCCAGTTCATCTTTCTTTTGAAATGTATACAGTTCCAGTTCATCTTTCTTCTGAAATGTTGTTTTTAGCAACTTCGGAAATTTCTCATTGAAATATCTTGCTACTCCTTCACTACAACAGTAGTACGTATGCTTTAGTTCCTCGCTTAGCTCATTAAAGTGCTCCATTGTATTTCAAATGTGTCTGAGAAGCTTGCAAATATCAGCTGTGTCAAAATGTTTATTGACATCACAGGTTACTACTACTTCAAGGTAAGATGTCTAATCTCCAGTGTAGACTTCACTTGAATTTACTCGTAGCATCCTTTGAAATTTTTCTTGCGCTTTGTCAACATTCTTTTTGCCAATATTGTTGTACAGATAAAAATTGCTGATTTCTTTGTCACTCCAAAACATAGGATGCTGTGTGATCCACTTTGTCTTGGGTCGCATTTTGTAGTCACACTTAATCATTGAATTGATTAAACCTTTTGCAAGTGCTGGTTTGAATTCTTTTGAACCTTCAATTGTCAACTGACTTAGTTGTGGCAGCTCTTTACCATTGCAAATATTTTTTTGGCACTTCTGTGTAGATTGTCAATTTCCCCAAAAGGATGACAACCTTTTGTTAAGGCATAATAGAACACACAGCCCATTGAGAATACAATATAATGTCTCCTCCTTCGTACTTTATAAGAATATTCTTTGGTTTGATTTCTCGATGTTCAACGTCATGATCATGAAGGAACTTTAAGCCTTCGGCTATCTGTTCTAGACAAGAGCCTCTACCTGTTGCCATGTATTTGTTAGCAATTTTGTTCTCTTTTAAATAGCATCGTGTAGTGTTTCTTCACATACTGGGCTTAGTGCAATGTACCGATATTTACTATCTGTTTCTGTCATTATGTAATGAATAACGTGGTTACTGGATTGCCCTTTTTTCGCAAGTTCAACCAGAATATCCAGTTCTTCAATTTCTTTGATAAAATTTAATGGGTTCAGTTTACTTCGTTTAACTGCAACTCAATTTATTTGTCTCTTGACAAAATATACAGTAGACTCTCGCTATTCTGGCTCTCTAAAGTACGGCCACCTCGATATACCGGCCATTTGGCTTGGCACGGAATGCTAGCTATATGTTTACTGCACAAAACTCACCCTGAAGTGCGGCCACTCGCTATTCCGTTTACCGGCCAGTGCTGGCTATCCCAAACAAGGTTTTCAATGTAATTTTATACGTGTATTACGGCCGGATATGACGTTTTGGGTGTGGTTTAGCAAATAAAATTGGATTACACTTAAATAGAGAACAGAATGATTCATTATCCTACATTATCCTCGAGACAAGAACCGCAAAAGTAGTCATTAGATTCGAGGTAAGGTCGTTTTTAAGCCGCGGCTATTTCCTGAGCTGCAGCCACCTCGCTATTCCGGCCAAGCTGCATGGTCCCAAGGGTGACCGGATTAACGAGAGTCTACTGTATCGTTTTCTTTTAATTTGTTATTTGATAGATCCAGTGTTTTTATTTCGATGGTATCCTCTTCAATCGTTTCAATACCATTATGCGATAGATTAATGAATTCAATATTTTTTAGGCCACTGAATGAATTATTGTAAATTTCATCGATTCGATTATGGTCTAAAATGATATGTGTGATCTTTGGAAAATAGTCAAACATACCTTTTTGTATTGAAGATATTCTGAACTTCTTCAAATTTATGTTTTTGAATGGAAATGGAATATCGGCTCAAATGGTCTGTTGTGAAATTGCAGATGGTGATCAATTTTGTTAGATAAGAAAGGAATCTACCGAAATCGATAATACTCCAACTACCATCTCTCAAAATTAAATCAGTAGTATCCACTGACAGGTTATTAAAACCAATTAAATCTGTCTCTTTGAATTCAGTACATTCAACAACTTGCCTGTTGATATTTTCTTGATGTTTGTAACATGTACACTTTACTGGACAATCTTGTTCCGGACTAACTGTAATAGTCAATCCTATAGTCAGGACTAGAAAAACAGAGGCTATGCTCACAGGCTTTTTCATTTTGCTAGTCTTTGTAAGGGCCTTTTCTGTACCGGATACATGAATAGCTTATCAGATTACAGTGTGATGATTTAGTAAGGTGTTGTGGTATATGTGTGTATATATAGTAATCCTTTGATCCCACTCACCCAGAGCATGACCCACTCTTCGAGTGACATCCGAGTGGCAGGGTGTGACGTGTGTGCCTCCCTCTCCTCCCCCTCGGACCCCCTCCTCGTGTCTCTCCTACCCCTCGTCCTACAGTGCTGCCGAGACAAAAACACTGCTGTCAAGGCAACGGCTGAGAAAGCTGTGTCCAACCTCATCCAGGGAGAGGCTCACTTGAGAGTAAGTCGCAATGGTGTATTATACTATGTAAGCAAGTATATTTCGAGGATATAGCTAGCAGTTTTTACTGATTATAAGCATATCGCGAACATTTATACCCATGAATTTAGTATCGCATGCATGCATGCATGCATGCTGCAAAAAATGGATGCTATATGCCGCGAAAATTAAATGTGCGAAAACCTCTCTCTAACAGTCTTTTCGCGAAAGTTTATTTCCTCGAAATAAATGCCTGCTACACGGTAGTACATGTCAGTGGAAGCAAACATTTTATACTGTAATTATTGATAACATAATTTGTTTTCTTTTCTCTGTGGTACGTATGCTTGTTTTAATGTTTAAGATAATTATGGCTCGATTTAGAGCACATAATTATATACTCGTATTATGATATCTCTTGTTCTGTACTTTATGGCTGCTAGCTCTGCTCTAGGAAAGAAACCTTAACGATATGAACCAGCTGTGACAACTACATATAGGTCGAAGATTAAAAGGATAATATGTGGTTGGATAATGGGATACATTATGGTTTAAGTATGAGCATACAGGCTTTTGTTAGAAAGCCCAGATTTTTTGAAGCATAAAGTATACATGTAACTACATACATAAAGTACCTTACATTTACGTCAACCCCCATGCAGCACTGTATGGGACTTGTGGAGGCTCTGGATGGAAGTAAGCTAGAAGACAGTTACAAGAAAGTTCAAGCAAAGTTAGCCAGAGACTTTTGAACATTATTTTCATAGTACAGAATCAGATATTACGATTGTATTCCGTTAACCTTCTAGTTTATTAGTTTATGGAGTTGTTAAAAATGCATAATTATTGTTTTATGGTGTGATAGGGTATTTACCTAATAATTATAGCTGCATGGCATGTCACGTACTGCATTCATATGATGTAGCTTGTACATGTATAGGGAGATATAATTATATATATTCTGTGTTCTTTTGTAATTGCATGTCTCTACATGCATGTGTACTGTTTTGATGTAACAGAGTGTATAATTTTATTAATTTTGTTCGTTCAATTTTGAAACAATCAAGTTAGAGACTGCATGCACACATACCCCCAAGTAAAATTAATTTGTGTCACGCCGAATTATTGCATAATTGCATCACATAATTAATTTTTATGGAATAATTATGGTTGTGCTTGCAGGGCTGCAGCAGGTATAAATGCTTTTTGTAATTTATAATGGTGTGGTAAAATTTAAATGGAAATGTATACTTAAAATAGTGAACAGAAAGTGACTATGCAGGTTGCCATGACATATACAATACAAAGAACCGCTTCACCTAATACATCTGTTCTCATAGGCTACTCTAAGCCTAACACAGTCCTCCTTCAGAGAGTCATCGTCAGGCACTAGTTTCACAGCTGCCTCATAATCTTGCACAGCCAGTCCATACTCCTCTTCGTTGGCAAATGCTGTTCCTCTTCTCACAAACACTTTAGATCTTGACATGTAGTTTGAGGGCACCACAGGATAGAACAGTTCTAATGCTCTCGTACAGTCGTTAATACACTTGTCATTATCATCGGTTGCCAGGTAACAAGCAGCTCTGTTTGAGAATAGTTGCGGTAAGTTGGGGTTGAGTTCAATCGCTTCAGAAAATGCATTGATAGCTGCTTCATAGTTTCCAGTTCTGAAGAAATCCACTCCTTTATCTTTGAGAAATTCAGGGTTTCTCTCGTTAATGTCACCATTTGAGTTGTCTTTGTCCTTAGTGATACGACGAGCAGCTGCTTGCTTGGTCAGCCACTCCTCCTCTTCTTGAGCCTTGGACTCGCGAGCAGCTGTCGGAAATACTCGAGGGGTGAATCGAACTTGGATGCTCCCAGATTTCCTAGGGGGTGGGGCTGATTGGCCCTTCTTGTCAGATTTAAATATCACATTGCGTTCACCTGATGATTTAGTAGTTTGTGGTTGGGATTTTGGTGGCTGTGCTTGTATACGAACTTTCTTCTTCTTTTCCTTCCATGCCTCCAGCTCTCGTTCAGCTTTGTCTCTCTCACTTTGTTTGATAGTCTCGATTCGCTCTCTCTCATCTTCTTCAAGTTTCATCTGCTGTCTGATGGCAAACGTCTCTTCCTCTTTTTTCTTCTTAGCTTTTTGCTCAACAACTTCTGAAGCTGTCTTCTGGACGTGCTCAATTGCTTCTCTCCTCTTTTCAACCATGACGGATTTTTCCTTCGATTCTTCTGAGTTTAGTCGTCCCCACGTCCCAGGTTCTTGTTTGATCAGTACAAATTCTATCACTCCATTACCCACTTTGGCTGTGCACTTCTCTTCCACCACCAATGCAAAGAGATGGACCTCAAATAGGAAGGGGGGGTAGTTAACTTTGATGTATTGGTTAGTGGAGAATATGTCTGCTTTGCTGCCTTTAACACCCTTCAAGGGGATAATGATAGTCAGGTCAAGCTCTGATTCTTTCCATGTGTAGTCAGTTACAGCGATCGGCATGATTTTGGAGCTCTAACTAGCTTGATTCTCAGTGTCTTTCAGCTTGACTTTTCTAGATGACCTTCGACCTTGAGATAATTTATAGTTTTGTCCTCTGAACTTTGTTATGATTATCTAGTCATCATCATGGCTGCTCCAGCTCCATCTTTGTCCATGTCTATGAGAATGACTGTGTACGGGATTAGTAAGAAGTTCCCCACTATCAGAAATATCACATGTGAGCAACTAAACAACTGGATTGAAGATGAGAGCAAGAAATTAGTTTGTTTGGTAAGTCTTGATCTCTTTGTGAAAAAAATGATGTCTGAGGCAGACACTATTGTGTCCTTATTATTGATTTGTGAAAAACAGTGTGTGGAATTATTCAATTCGTTCATTGTTAAAAATTTCCAACATTGTAATTAAAGCGTCAGCATAATGTGAGCCATCATCCTGCATCTTTGATTACAATTTTATGCGGTTTAAACCGGTGAATAAACCATGACATTATAGGACACTCGTCCCATGGAGGAGTATGACGTGAGCCACATATCAGGAGCGATTCAGGTTGATCCAGAGAGTGAGCAGTCACTGGAGGATCTGGGCATCACAGGCGACAGTACTGGTGAGAGGTACTTTACAGACCAGGAGCGTAAGCAAGCAAACATCTATTCCTATCCATCACATGCCCACACACACACACCCATTCACTCTTGTTATGGGCAAGTGTTGCTATTATAAAGCTCCAGAACCAGAAGCCTCAAGGGCACATACTTTTTAGAGTATGGGAAAGGTTTAGATACATGCTTGCTACTGCACAGGGTTTGTTTGTCTACCGGTATTGTAATATATGTACCTCATTTTAATTTGTATAATAATTATTACTGCTATTATATACCCCAAGTGGACTGTCATGACCCCCTTCAGTGGTGTGCTACTGCTCTGTGGGTTACCGCTCGTCCAATGTGGCCAAGACCCTGTTCAGCAAGCACAAACAGAGCACTGGCTCATCAGATGAGACATTAGACGTGTACAATCTGGAGGGAGGACTGTTCCAGTGGGCCAACGAGAGACGAGGGATTGTGAACAATAGCGGAGACAAAGTGGCTACTGTGCACCCCTATAGCTTATTCTGGGGCAAACTGTTGAATTATGATCTAAG
Source organism: Halichondria panicea (assembly GCF_963675165.1). Taxonomy (NCBI): domain Eukaryota; kingdom Metazoa; phylum Porifera; class Demospongiae; order Suberitida; family Halichondriidae; genus Halichondria; species Halichondria panicea. The sequence continues at coordinate 1,982,137 of NC_087384.1, forward strand.
ACATGAATAGTCGTAAAACTTGTTTTTCGTTTTCATGATCAGCCTTTTTTTTTTATTATTATGCTGCACTAGTTTAAAATACACAACATGCAGGGATATAACATTCTGAATGAAACACAGGATAATTTGTATAATTATTTGTATGATAAAGATTCTATATATAGATCAATCTATTGTTGTCCAGTTGATACAGATAGTTTAACCTTTTTCCTTGCTAAGTACCTGTCTCTAGCGGACAGCTGTGCCTCCTCGTTGGTTCTCTTGGCCGAGGCCACCTTCCTCCTCTCCTCTTTATCGACCTCCTTCGGTACAACAACCTCGTTCGAAGGAGACTTGACATTATCTACACTTGACACACTGTCTGTTCGAGTTCTGTCCTCACCGACAATAGAAGTGTTTTCATCGTCTTTACTAGCATCCTTTAATGGAGAGGCTTCGTTATTGTCACTCTGAGAAGAGATTCTTCTCTCATTGCTTTGTCTCCTACCGTCACTGTGAGACGAATGTCTTCTGCCTCCACTCTCTAATGATCGTCTTCTTTCCTCACTTTGTGACGAGATTTTTCTCTCTCTCTGTCTCTCTCCCTCCCTACTGTCTCTGCGTCTATCTTCTCTGTCATGTGCGTCTCGATTGTCTGAGTCTCTTCTTTGTCTGGGTGTGGTTTTGTCGGGAGATTTTTGTGGACTTGATTTCTGTTTGTCGACACCGGAAGGCCCTGAGGCTATCTTATCGAACAGGTGCTTGTGGAACCGTGTCATGTCCTTCTGCTTAGTGACATCATTGGCTTCTGCAGGTGAACAGAAAGGTTTTTAATACCTAATAAATTACTGGCGTGATCGCAAGCAACAAAACATTGAACTACATACTGTATGTACTTGTACAAAACTGTATAATAAAGCATTCACATGCAACTAAAATTAATGGCTCAGGCAATACATTAATGTTAGTGCAAAATGTAGTTAACAATCCTCGTCACAAATCTCTCCACTTGAGCTACAAGCACTCACTCTCAATCTCCTCCTCTTTTCTCAACTCCTCCTCCATTGCCTTCCTCTCTTCCAGCTTCTTCCTGTAGGCAGAGGTGTGGTAGGCCTCCGTGTCCTCAGCGTCAAGTCCCTCCTTCTCCATATCTCGTTGAACTTTGCGCTCGTAGATCAGCTCCTGCTCCAGCTTGCGCTTCTCGGCCACCTTCTTCAGCTGAGATATATACTTGGGCTGTGTGGGTGGAGAGAGGGTGTGTGTATGTGGCATGGATGGACGTCGTAATTCAGCCGTTTGGTCATGCATGCGCATAACAGTCATTATATAATTATAGGACAGAGCAAAAAATGTTTATATTAAAAAAGACACCATTTTTAAGCTTCGGAATTGTGTATAGACAATTAATTTATACACCTACGTATGTGTGACTACATGCAAAAGTAAGCACATGCAGTCAAAGGAGTCTTCTGTTACTCATAATTCAGTGAGCTCACTTTGGTGTCTTTCCTCTGTAGTCTGGGGTCAGACTTTCTCTTGTCGTCCTGCATCTTGTCATAGAGGCTGTCGTACTCAAACACACTGGGGTCTTCAGACAGCGCCTTCACCACCGAGCCATGAGTCTGGAGAGGGGGGACTGATTATAACTAAAACGATGAACACATGTACATGTTCGTGATGCTTGGAAAGACTACAAACAGGAGTGCATGAATTCAAAATCCATGCACTCCTGATTCAAATTTATGGCTACTGTAGTTTCCAGTGGGCTAGAATCGAGGCTAGGGTGTGGCTAGATTTACAGACGCGGCATTAAAAAATAGTTGTCAATGCAGCTGTCACTACTTTTAGAGGTCATAACCTCGGGAGTGTCGCATTATTATTTAGAAGGTCGCCTTAATTAGAGGTATTACGGTACTTTTGGTGTGCCCTAAGAATAAATACAGCGAACCCTTGAAATATAGTATTACTTAATTAATTATGGTGAAATATCCACTACAGCATTTGGGTGGATATCTCGTGTCAATTAGATTCATATATTACACGCATAATTTATTATATGAATCTGCTTACATGAAATATGAATCTATATTTCAAGGGTCCGCTGTATTTATTCTTAGGGCACACCAAAAGTACCGTAATACCTCTAATTAAGGCGACCTTCCAAATATGCGACACTCTCGAGGTTAGGTAATCTTCTGATCTCTAAAAGTAGTGACAGCTGCATTGACAATTATTTTTTAATGCCGCGTCTGTAAATGTAGCCACACCCTAGCCTCGATTCTAGCCTACTGGAAACTACATGTTTTTTAAGCGGTCTGAAATCGAGGCAAAGTAGAGCTACCTCCAAATTAGACACGACCCTCTAAATATAAAATATGTGACACCAGGTCTTCATCAACCTCCAAAAGAAGAGACCTCTGGCTTCGTAATTATTGCCTTAATTAGAGGTGTTACGGTAATAATAATATTATAGCTTACTGACCTCAAGGCGTTCAGAATTCTTCTTGTTTGCTCTCCACACGGAGCTCCCATACTTCCCTCGCACAATGTTCTAATGAAACGAACACTGAACTATCATTCGTACGAATAATTACATGTGCACACAATGATCTATCGTGTTTTGGTAATCCATCATACCTCCCCCTCCTCATCGCTTGAGCTCTCATCTGCAAACACTGATGGCTTTGGGAGCCTGGCTGGCCCGATCACTCTCCTCTTGTTGGGGATAATCAATCCATACTCGAATTCTTGCTTCTTTTCTGAGGCCATCTTGCAGACAGTATGCTAAGCAGTATGCTTCAATTAGAACTCCGGCCATGGTGAGCTAGATTTGGAACTCCAGAAACTAAACAAAAATCAATTCTGAGCCAGTAAAGAATGGAAGCAGCAGCTAGTTCTTCGTCTGTTGAGCAAACTGTGGATGTGGCTCAATGGGAAGAGAATGTCAAATCACACCATATGCCCAGGGCTGACTTAAACAAACTGGTTATGGAGTATCTTGTCAAAGAAGGTTTCAAAGATGCTGTTTTGAGCTTTGAAGGTGAGAGTGGGATAGACCCTGGTGTGGATATGAAGATTCTAGATGAACAGATCAAAATACGAGCGGCAGTTGAGAGTGGTTCGATCCAAGACGCAGTGGAACTTGTGAACGATGTTGATCCTGAAATTTTAGACACAAATCCAAAACTATTTTTCCATCTACAACAACAGCAACTATTAGAATACATTCGACAAGGAGATGTCGAGAAAGTACTGGACTATGCTCAGAAAGAACTGTCTGCAAGAGGGGAAGAAAATCCTGAATTTCTTGAAGAACTGGAACAGACTCTAGCACTGTTAGCATTCGATAACACAAGTGCGTCACCGTTTTCCGAACTCTTAGAGCACCCCCAGAGGCTAAAGGTTGTGAGCGAGCTGAATGCAGCTGTGCTGGCCAGTCAGGACCAAACCTCGGAGTCTAAACTGGGCATGCTCATGAAACTGGTGCTATGGGCACAAGATCAGCTGACGAAGAAAGGACTCAAGTTTCCAAAATTAGCGAACATTGGATCTTGTAAACTTGAAACAGATTAGTTTTACTATTGTCCATTATTAATTATACGTTCAATCACATCATACATATTAATTTTGGTACATTTGAATTGCTTGTTATGATCTATGATTAAATGCGATTATTACCAAGAAAGTTGAAATTGTTGTTGTAGATCTAGAGCTAGCTAGGCTTCTAAAAAAATTACATAGATTGAAGTTATACTCTTGGCACCGTAACACTATACGTTGAGGAAGGCTTCTGTAATAAAACAGGTTTATATACATGCACAAATAAATAGCTACGTATATAAGAACGAAAAATATTATTTTAATGGGTTTAACGAATGCAAGAGTAACATGCATGCTCATTTTCATTGACAGTTTCATAATTTATTGTGGTGACAACGAAATTTCTCAAAATAATTAATTGATGCCAACAAATTTAGAAAGTAGTATATCAGTCTATATAGATTCTGAAGCAGTAACAAAAGGGGCAGGTGCACTGCATACATTGATGAGACCTGAATTTAGCAGTTCTATATAGTAAAATAAATACAATGAGCACTAACTAGTTAACAGCTGAGAGATTGGCTTAGCTAGTCAGTAGTCGGGGCACTTGTAGCCGGCTTGTTCTTCTTGCGCTTACGAACAATTCTGGAGAAAATAAATAACTATATGAAATCACTTGGGTATAACATATTATTTATACAGACACATTTGAGGCAACACTCTATCGGGTCTGTCTATAATTATACCCACAATGATCGGAAAATTACTTAATGACACAGAAATAAATTACAGTTACTACTAGTACTTCACGTACATGGAAGTAAACGCTCGACGATAAATTACCACTATTATAGAGTCAAATCTAGTTATGTTCACCATGGTAATGCCACTTACTGTTGTTTCTTGCTCTGGCGAGGTTCCTGTCCATTCAGCATCCCTACTACCTCCCCCCACGAGCCAGGGAGCTCCAACTGTGAGGCAGACACACCATACACGTTAATACGTTTCAAACAATGACAGCAACTAAAGAACTTACAAATATTACAGGTATATACACACGCACAACTTCATAATTATACATACACACGAACAACAGACACTTTACGCAAGCAACTGCACAACAGATGCATCATCGGTTAACTATTTAAGCTATGCTCACCATCACTTTGCTTGCATTTCCTTTGGTCATCATTTCATTGATCTGTAAGAGATAAAACTCATTAAAAATGGCTCGTAGCTATTGAGGATGGGTCTTACTGTTTTCTGCATTGTGACAGCCTTTCCGGTGATATCCTTCAGACAAAGGTAGCTCTCTTGTGTGCGTTCACTCTCCGAACCAAACTGAAAAGAAAACAAGAAAGAGAAGATTGTTACAGAGCTGCTTCTTAAGCCGGTAAGTCATTGATTGTTACAAACAGCTACATGAGCAGTGTTCCAACAACAGTTGGAAAGTATTATGTTATTCAAAAGGGTCTCAAATCGTGTACTTTATAATTAAAAGGAGACCATTCCATGCAGGTAAACACTTCAATCTATATATAATGAAGTGCGCGTGCATACACATATATGGTGTCTTTTAACATAAAAAAGAAAGCTCATGTTCTATATTTCTATGGTATACATGATCACATCACTCCACAGTTGCGATAATGCACCTTCTTGGTGTAGATGTTGTAGGTGAGTTTCTCGTGATGGAGGGCAGCTCTAAAGTCACCGAGGAAAGAGTGGACTCGAGCGAGGAGGTGATAGGTCAGAGCAGTTTGTAGAGACTCGGGTCCATAATACCTGTGTGCAGTGTGTGGGTGGTTAGTGGGCAGGATACTATAGTTGTGCATGCCAGGGTGAAGGGGATTTGGAAAAATATTGAAAATTGTGGATGAAAGGTATTAATTTTTACACAGTCCAGACATAATTGTTATAGCAAGTGCACTATGAATATCGCTGAAACCTTTATTATCACACGTACCAGACCAAACATTGTTATAATTATGAATATCGCTAAAAGCAATTTAAAGCTTACTTTTTGTACAAACACAGCGTGCTCTCAAAGAACAGCAATGCGTTCTTATAGTCCTTGATACTGAGGAGCACCACAGCGATGTTGCTGTCACAGGTGGCCATCTCAGGATGGTCTTCTCCGTACACGAGCAGAATGAGGTAACGTGCTCTGAGGGGAGGGAAGGAGAGTGTGGGTATATGTACACAGTACTGTTAAAATAGGTAAATGCGTCTAGAAAGTTTTTAAGAAAAAATCAGTGAAGGTACGTACATGTGCACGTCTAAACTGACAGAGAAGGGGGACTGCATGGTGTGGGTTTATTAGGCTATACACTGAACCCACTGTTTTCACCTACAAGAGTAACTATCCCTCCTTTGTATACAATCTGAACCCCTCGTGCGCTCAACACAAACCAATTGCCTTGCTCACCTGTAGAGTAACCTGAGGGCAGCAGCTGTCTGTTTGGTGTTGTGACAGTACAGAGCCAGGTTGATGTACGCAGCCAGTGTGTCGGGATGATCCACACCCAATACACGCTCAAAGATCAGCGTGGCCTTGTGCTGATTGCTAAGAGCATTCACAGGCTCGCCCAGCAACTGGCTTACCTTAGCTGCTTGCCTGTAATTAGGAATGAAATATTGAAATTGATGAGTGGGTTTCTCACCTGTAGCAGTTGGCTATGTCAACGTGCATTGGACCGTATATTTGGATTGACATGTGAATAGCTTCGGCAAAGAGTTCTTGAGCAAGTGCCAGGTTGCCTGTGAGTTTGTTGTGTAGGTAAGTGATGGGTGGGTGTGTGTGTGTGTGTGTGTGTGTGTGTGTGCGTATGTAAGTTGTAGGCAGGTGCAAAAGTCTGGGATTACCTTGCGAGTGAGGTGTGTGTGTACAATATTAAAGGTGTACTGACAGGGTTTCATCAGGATTTCAGTTAAGCTAGAGGGGGGGGGGGGGCGTCCAGGGGTCCCCCCCGGAACAAATGATCTTTTTGTGTGCTTCAAATTTTACTGATTTAAGTCAATTATAGCTATAACTTCATTTATTTATTGTAGAACGCTACATTTTGTTATGCAATAAGTGTATCACATAAAATAGGGGGGCACCCAGGGGTCCCCCCCTATAATAGAGGGGGAATCCCAGGGTGACCCCCTCTATACGTAACACGGAGGTATGTTGTGGGATGTGGATGGTGCGAAATGAATTCATATTGATGTACACAATTAAGTATTGATACGCCAGAGCTCACATTCAGGAACAAAAACATCGTGAAATTTATAATTATTATTTATCGTGTTTGATAATCACATTGGCTGTACATGCAGGGAATGGAGAAAGAGAAGAAAATAATAATTTATGTATATAAACTCACCTAAACTCATTTTAGACTGAGCCACTTCGAACAGAGCCACTGCTTCTATCGACTGTAAGGACACACAACATGATACCAGCTGGTGATACATGCTACCAACTGGTGATACATGTACATGGTACCAACTGGTGATACGTACATAATGAGTATTAGGAGACTGACCCTGTAATCAGTGTGCTTAATGAGGGGGTACATGGAGGCTACGTCGTCATCGATGAACACTGGCTGAGCGGTGAAGTCGTACTCCTTAAGTACCAACTGGATACCTGGAGGCAGGGGAAACAGTTAACATAAGTAAAATATAAGTGAAGGCAACAAAAAACAATTATGGTTATACACTTTACAAAACCTAGGAATATTTGGTGCGATTGGTATATAAAATACAAACCTGTTTTACGGCAAAGCTCTCTCATTATTGACATTTTTTGCAGGCCCGACTTAGCACAAGTCTCTGCAAGGCTTGAGCTGTGTCGACATGACATCATCATGACATCATGACAATAAAATATTCACACAGTAACTCACAATTCCAGCGTGTATCGATAGTACCATCCAACTTCATCCACGATCTCTGCCCATAAACTCTGTGTGCTCATCTTAGAGTGTGGTGTCACTGTGAGGCAATCACATGACAGTCACATGAATCAATTGTATGATCAAACACAATACTTACGTCTTAGAGATCCAGGGAGCTTCTTTTTCTTACTCTTCTTCTTTGCATGGCCATTTACAGTAGGTACCTGTGTGTGTGTGTGGGCGGGGAATATTACTGACACCTGCACAGGAAACAAGGGCCGGCACACTACCTCTTCACTGGTCTCAATGACTGCCTGTGTATCTCCAAGGAAGCAGTTAAGGAAGTGGACAACAGCCTCTGAGGTGACCTCCAGGGGACCTACACATGCAGTATTGTGTAATAGACTGTCTGAGTGTTATACATTAACTCACTATCTTGAAGGCACTTCCTGAATCTCCCCTTGGCTATTCTGGTGATCATCTCGCTGAGGCACAGTCGCTGCAGTACATAAGGCAGTATAAATGAGCTAGTAAACAAGATAACATTTGTACACACAACATCGACCCTAAAGTACCATACAAAGTACATTAAACTTTCATGGTCACACTTTATTAGCACTGTACACCTCTATTGACCTAGTTAGCAGCAAGTAAATCCTATATATCACTCTCCACACTTCATGCTAATATATAGCACACACACACGTACGACCACCACCACCCACTCCACACACACATACGTACAACTACCACCACCCACTCCACACACATACACGTACGACTACCACCACACACTCCACACCTGCAAGTGCTGCAAGTCCTCTCTCTTGGCGGCCAGTTTAGCCACCTCCCCTAGATACCTCATGTTGATCCCCCGAGCATGCATGGCCTGTTTGAGTGCTCCTCCATCGAGGGGGGTCACACTCAGCTGGATGCAATCACGCACAAACTGTGGGATGATACTGTCCATCAAGAACTGACTGGCCTCACGGATCAGAGCTCTGTCTTTCTCTAGGACCTCCTGTGAGTGGAGTAAAATATACACAAAAGCTGATATTCTTGTTACCTACTAAAACGTACGCCACTCACATAGGGCGTTGTAACACATATTTTGGGTCTTTGGAATTACATGATGTGGTGAAACCCTTCCTCTTAGGTGGAACACTGTCACGACTGGGGCAGAACCTACCCCCATTCCACTATATAGATATCTTAATTATGACAAACCTCTGACTCGGCGTGCTTGACAACGGGAGAAAGAACGTCCACATTGTACTTGAGCTCAAAGTTGTCGAGGTTAGTGGAGCCAGCCTCGGCCAAGGCAGCCTTCACTGCAGCTGCCACTTCAGGGAGGTCTGATGAACACACCATACAGATTTAAAATGTTGGCTGGTATAGACACAAATTTCATAGTCAAACTAGAATCCTTCTGTAATGAAGTTGAAAAATAATCATACTATTTTAACACAAAATTTTCCTCAAGTCAATCATTGCTAATAATTATAGTTTAACACCTCCACAAAGACTATGCACTACCACCCACCCTCTAGTTCTTTTCCTATAGACTCCGCCTCCCCCGAGAGTCCATCGAGGTCCTCCCCGCCCTGGTTGAACTCTGGACCCACATCCTTCTCCTCCTCCAGCCCCTCCACTGTCAGCAGGTACAGTTCATCAGGGGGGAGGGGGTTCCCCTCACCAGGTAAGCCACTGGGCTCTGCAACAGCACGAGGGGGAAATGTACACAACTTTAGAAATACAATTCTCGTGTCGGTACTTAAACAGGTTTTTAAGGTTCCCACAGAACTACTTTAACAACTTCATGGGTAAGCTAGAAGCATTGATAATCAATTTACCAATCAATTTGCTAATGATAACTAGTGTTCAAGCTGGCGCTGTGCTAATGCCTCTCGCCATGATTTGCTTTCGCTCAAAATTGTCGCAATCCAATAGATTTTTTTTATACATGCAATGTTTGTTTACGATACACCATGCATTTTTATGAATACACCTAGCACGGCTTAGCCTAGCACATACTTTCATCAGGGAAAATCACGTACACAGACATTCATAAAAACGATTTAAATCAATATCAGGAACAGTATACATATCAAATTTTTTTCAAAATGAGTACACCTCCACTCACATGGAGTACCGTATAGCGGGTAATTTTCGGGGGACAAAATATTCGTGGTTCAGCAATATTGAGACATTTCGTGGGTAATATTTTCGTGGTTGCAGCTTGCACTTCAGGTAACGGTAGGCAAGGTCGCTTCATTCGTGGGTAAAATATTCGTGGTCAGACCTCCAACCACGAATATTTTGCCCCACGAAAATTACACGCTATACGGTACATTGCAAGAGAAGACAGGAATTACAAATAAAGAACTACAAAAGAATGTAGAAAAGGAGGATATAAACAATCTGGCTGAACATTTTGGAAGCTGGACAATATTTGTTTACAAACCAGGATTCAATCTTTCGGAAACGGAGATTACTGACGTTCAAGATATGGCAAATCGATACAATAATAAAATGGCAATATCAACTGCACTAAGAACTTGGCTGAAAAAAAACCCTTGGGAGACAAACCGATCGTTACTCCAGATTACAAAATGGATTGCAAGGAAGGAACGCTTACTGTTGAATTGGCAAAGATTAGTGAGTTACATACCATGTTGCGAAAGTCATTTATATAATTATATACATCTTGCAGTGCACACAGCACCAGCTAAAAAGAGATTACTATATTAGGTAAGTGCTGATTAGGGTACAGCACTACATAACTAACAATGGATACATCTTATGTAGGGTTAGTACAATCAGCTGCAGCCCCCACAGACAACCAAGATTGACGTGTACAGTTTTGGAATAGTAATGTGCGAAGTAGTAACCAGAACATTTTCTGAAGACTGGCAATTCTCTAGGCGTTTAAACAATGTCTCAAGTCCACCCTCTCATCACTTCCTGCGTCCGTGATTCTCCTTACGATAGACCCTCAACTCTGCGCAGTTAAGGCCTGGGTCAGGCACTGATAAGATTAATTTTATACATTGCCAACATTTTATGTAGATCATGTAGATCATGTAGTGTTAATGAGATTCATAATGTTTATTAATGTTATTCATTGCATGTGACGTCATAAGGTCAATGTATTTGCTTAGCTAGCTGCTAGAACTATTATAGATTATCTTTGGCAACAAATACGGCGGACTTAAACAAGGTAAAAGTAGCTGTTTAGGCCCTCAAAAGATAGAGTATGTTGTTATGATTATGTTTCCTTGATGGGAAGTAAAAATGTCCAAAACTTTCTTAGCTATGCTAGCTTCTTTAGCTCTGACAGCCACCCTAGAGTAGGCTATTTTGTGTGTCTCAAGAATACAATAACTCCTACTCTTCCCATCAAGGATACTAGTACCTAGCTATGAGATGTTCATCTAGCCTTGTTTTTGAAGCTTGATCTTGGCATCTTCAACGCCGTATTTGCACTTCTCTTTCTGAAAGTGGCATGACGTCATCACCATTTATGGGACTAATTAGCATAATTGAATTAAGCTAATTAGTTTTTTGGAAAAAAAAACATTGAGCTTCATTTTGGATCATTTTGATGCAGCATACACTGTATATTGCAAATAATACAGCAGTATGAACATAGTGTAAATTTTGGTATTGAAATCTGGACCCAGGCCTTAAGTGCGCAGAGAATGAGAGCAGTCCTTAAAGAAATTGAGCAACTTGATGGGGAACCATAATCTTGAAACACACTCCACTAGCTACCAAAATAACAACAACTATCATGATATTGTACGTGTGGTAACAAACAGTCAGTGTCTGTCAACATACATTACAAGCCGTTTCAGAAAGCAAACAAGAATACAAATATATCACAGTAACGATGATAATTAATATATTATCTGCAGAAAGCTCAATTAATTGTTATTATTGTACATGACTATTGTACATGTAGCAAACTCGCGTACAAACAGAGATTACACATACTACCAATGCATGCATTTACCTTATGTTTTTGTATGAAATTCATCCAGTGAAAACGTTAGTGTATTTTGAGATTGTTAAAAAGGAACTGTTTGCAAAAATCACAACAGCACATCACGAGGTAAGAAAGCCACCATGTGGGAGTACATGATGCAACGACAAGCTCAAATATCAACAACATAACTTCCCGGGCAACCTACGTATTTCAACAGACTAGCTTTTATTGTGATTTTCGTACCAATTAATCATAAATATTCACCTCGTATTCATTCTAACACTAGTACTAGCTAGGGCACAAGAATTTGCATACAGAAAAGCTCCTTGTATGTGAATTAACACGAAATGCTGAAAAGTACCGATTCTGCATTGAACAGAAAAGCTGACGAGGCAAAAGAATATAGAGACGGCTACTTGTGGAGAACTAGCCTAAAAAAGAGTGGACTGGAGTAACAGATGAGCAGTTGAATCAGACAATAAAGAGAAAAAATATCCAAGAAGATAGCCAGTCTATTTGGGAGCTGGGAGAAATATACTGGGGCACCAGGACTAAATCTAACTCCAGGGCAGACTGCTGATGTTCGAGACTTTACACATCATGGGAATGAAATCTGGCAATATCAAGAGCGCTAATTTCATAGATCTACTACTACTGCATTTACTTTGTATAAGACCTGCTACAGTTGACAACCACTGTCTGGAACAAAGACCACTGTGTAGCTCTTATTTCAGTATTTCACGAACTTTCTTTCTTTGGAATAATAGTGCTTGTATTGCAGAATGCAGAGGCTGCAAAACGCATTGATTTTACAATGACTTCAATGTAAAAGGGTGTGCCAACTCAGCAACTGTGAAAGCTGAAGTGATTAATGGGCGCTCGAAGAGCAATCATCATTCCAGCGAACAGGACTACCGTAGAGAGTGAAATTTTCGTGGGTTAGCAATCCTTATATGAAAATAGGTCAACGAAATGCTTATAGCTAACGGAAGACACAACGTCATTTGACCAAAGAGCGTGAAATGTAATGATTTTAGAGGCCATTCCACGAAATTTAAATGCTTCGAAAATGTTGCACTACACGTACGGCATTCACTATAGGATAATGAGATTCACATGAGAAACGCTCGTTAACTTAATGACTGCCTACGTGTAATTATGCTCTCAGCCATATCCCTAAAATACAATCAAAGTGCACGATCAGCACTGTTTCTGTTTTGCTACACAAGGAAAAATCCTGCTGATCTAGCAAATGAGACACATTAAATTACAGTGAATAAAATTATAGGTGTTGTTGACAGTCAAAAAGTACACTAGTTTAGCTTTAGAGACATGGATAACGAGGTCTTCTTAACATTGCTACAAAAAGAGACAAACATAACTGAGAAGCAGCTCAACAAGAAAGTGGAGCAACAGGATCTACAGAACCTAGCCAAATTGTTTGGAGGCTGGGAAATGTATGTTAATACACCAGGGCTTGGCCTAACAGAAGGACAGATAGCTGAAGTTCGAGACTACGCCTTCAGAAAAGGAAACATAATGGCTGTATCGAAAGCATTAAGCTATTGGCTCAACATTAATCCTTACCATACGTATCGACTACTGATTGAGACCCTAATAGAGCTACAGCAGGGAGTTCTCGCTGATAAAGTCGCCAAGAGTGGTAAGCTGAAGTAAACTAAATTAAGGATTAATCATTGAAGTTTCTATAATATATAGTGGTTGATGCTGACAAAAAGAACAAAGGCAAGATGACCACAGAAACTAATAAGCCACATACCGCACCAAGAAGCACATACGGTTTAGGTAAGGTTAAACTAAATGCTTGAAAACCTGAATATATATTTTGACTTGCTAGATCGCAAGCAGCACATTCTTCACGAAGTCCAACATCATGACACAAATTTCCAAAATCTTATAGTATTGACACTTGCAGTGCTGTCTACGATCAAAGAGGAGGTGCTTACCAATTTCAAGCACAGGCTCATCAGTCTCCCACTGGCCATCAAACATGAGCATGGGAATTTGCTGGCATCGAAATGCTCCATGTTTAAAGATGCTACAACAGCTGACGACATCCTTTTCCACTTGCACTCTCATCTGTGTTTCCTTGACTTCAGTCTCCTAGAGCACATCATTGACCATTTCGGCAGTGATGACCTGAAACAACAAATGTACGCCTACGCACAGGACATGAGGCAGTTTCGAATGGAGACAACCATCAGTGACATCATTCCACACCTCCCCCAGAGAACAGACCAAGAGGGCCACTCTAAATTGGAATTTGATTTTGACACCGAGACAACAACTCTTGAAGAATTTGATAAGCATAGAATGAAATATGCAAGTAATTTCTTGCTCTCCGAATTGGTTGTCCTAGTGACAAAACAAAAACGAAAAAAATTGTCATCGGTAAGAAACAGTGTTCCTTATTCTTCAACACATATCAGCAGCAAAATAGATAAAGAAATTCAGACAGATACAAGTCAAGTTCAAAAGGGAGAAACAACGCATTTAGAAACAGACCAACATTCAGCTCTTACACAGCAAACTGGGGATCCTCAGCAAAAATTTGCTAAAAATCATCACCTTCAATCTCAAAACACAGACTTTTGGCAAGTACCTCCTGACGATGTGATCACTAGGGACGACGAGGTGCTTGGCAATGGAGCCTGGGGTCGGATTGTCAAGGGAGTCTTTCGAGGAACCTCTGTTGCTGTCAAAAGAATCCATCCTGGAATCCTTAACCAAGCAACCGTGGAGAAAATTCGTCGAGAGATTCAAATAATGGCACAAATTCGACATCCTAATTTAGTCCTATTCATGGCGGCTGCTCTGGACGAGCAAACAGGCCCTATGATCGTGACAGAGCTCCTCGATACATCACTACGTGCAGCCTACGAAGAAAATAGCATTGGTCCCAACAAGCGCCGAATCTTTAAAGACATCTCGCTAGCTTTGGCCTACCTACACTTACAGAGAGATCCCATCATCCACAGAGATGTGAGCACCAACAATATTCTACTAATCTTTCAACCAAACAACACATGGCTAGCCAAGCTATCCGACTTTGGATCGGCCAACCTAGCTCAGTACGCAACCACGCTAGGCGAAGGAGCCCTCCTATACCTCGCCCCGGAAGCCTACCCTCATCCTCCCACCTCCAACCAGCCACATCAACCACAGACCACAGCGATTGATGTTTATAGCTTTGGAGTGGTCATGTGCGAGGTGGTGACCAGTACGTTTCCGGTATTGGAGAAGTTTCGTGACCTACTGAAAAGTGTGGGCCACACATGGCCCCCAATTCACACACTGATCAACTCCTGCGTCCATAGCAACCCAGTTGATAGGCCTACCATGAGTAAAGTGCTGGAACAAATCAGACTATTACAATGGGAACCTTAAGGTGCCGATAAAAGGAACTACACAGAACTAATCAATAATTATTACATGATGTTTGTGTATATAATTTCTCGATTTTATACCCTTATATACAGACATTTGAGATTTGTGTTTGCTGTGAAAAACAGTCACGATATTTATTAATACCTTTTCTATACAATTATGACATCATTAATATAAATAAAACATCAGCAGCAAATTTCAACCAGCATAAAAATCCATTAATTGTCCCCACGTATTCATGGTCGTATTCATTTACATGTGACCTGACCAAAAGTGTATTCAAGTCCTAGTACATATACACATGAAACAAAGTGGGTGTGTTACAGAAAAGTTACTACAGTGCACTTGACAGAATTAACTCGAAGGTATGTGTGCATGTGTCTGGTACATAATTAATTATTATATAGCATGCCTTTTATGTACATAGGAATATGGCAACTAAAGGAGAGCTGACCTTTCGTACCCTAAAAGAAGGGACAGGCATCAATACACAAAACTTGGTAGTGTCCTGAGCTACTAAAACTAGTTACACGACTGCTACTGTATAAGCACTTCTCACCAGCAATTCAGAACATCAATGTAGGAGCCCACATCCACGCATGCATGCATAAGAATTGAAGTATTCCCACCAGTTCAGACAGTTTCATTTTAATACTTATAGGTGACATATCTGAGAATATCTAGTACTTTGAGAAGGGATTTCAACATTTGAAGATAAGATATCCACCCTCAAACACCTGATAGAGAACGATGTACCACTCACCAAGCTAGAATACACTCTGCTAGCTCTACCATTGGCCATCAGAAATGAGCACGAAAAATTGCGAAATACTCTATGGTTGAAAAAGCTACTACTTTTCGTGGTGTATTTGCTATCCCTAACTCCTATCGCCTCCTAGAGCACATCATCAACACTGTAGCCAGTGATGCTTTCAAGCATAGCATGAAAGTTTACACACGAGACATGACCCAGTTTCGAAAGGAGACAACATCAATGACATCATTCCTCATAATTATTCCTCGAAGATTGAATCACCTGAAATGAAAGTGAAACTCAATTTCTATGCCAAAACAACATAATATTATCTTGAAGATATTGATCAGTACTTACATACATCACAAGGTAAGATGTGGGAGTACTTTTACTCATGATGTAACAACAAGCTCAAATCAATATGAAGCCAAAAATTGACCACATAACTTCCTGGGCAACCCTATTTCAACACTATATACACTTTATTATTCATTGACATTAACTACTAGCTAGGGCACAAGCATCTGCATACAGAAGCTCCTGTTATACTTGATGAGTTGATTGAGATAAACATGTATGTGACTTTACATGAAACGCTGTAAAGTACCGATTCTGCATTAAACAGAAAAGCTGACTAGGCAAAACAATACAGAGATGGCTACTTGTGGAGAACTAACACTGGGTAGGCTAAAAGAGTGGACTGGAGTAACAGATGAGCAGTTAAATCAGACAATAAAGAAAAAAAGATCTAAGAAGATAGCCAGTCTATTTGGGAGCTGGGAGAAATATACTGGGGTACCAGGACTAAGTCTAACTCCAGGGCAGACTGCTGATGTTCGAGACTCTGCTTTTAGACATGGGAATGAAATGGCAATGTCCAGAGCACTAAGTTTCTGGCTGAACAACAATCCATACAAGACATATCGATCACTAATCGAGATCTTACTGGAGCTAAAGGAAGGACTTCTTGCAGACCAAGTTGCTAACCTTGGTAAATTCATTAAGACCGATTGGTTTGTAAAAACAAATCATTATAGTAACTCTTGTCTTGGTACCAAAATAGCTCTATAATTATAACTTAACTCTTAGGGAACAATATTATACAGCCTATAATCTCATAAAATTAACAGTCATCAACTTCACATGTATCTAAGAAATGACATATCACACACTCTCTCTACAGTGCTCCAAAGTGACAAAGATAATTCCATTGCTACTGCTAAACTTCAAGCTCCTGCAACCAACCAGACCCAATTCAGTGAGTTTGTCAACCAGAAAGTACTACAGTTACGAAAGCATACAAACGTACATTAATTAATTAGTCGTACCATAATAGTGTCACATGTTAAATGATGTCACATTGTGCATGTACTCAATAGGTTCCATGTCTGAGAGCATTACACACTTTGAAGAGCGGTTTCAAGTGCTCAGAGTAAACACTCTGAAAGAACTAATTGAGAACAACGTGTCACTTTCTGAGGTCAAGTATTTGCTGCTTGCTCTACCATTAGCGATCAGAAATGAGCATGAAGGTTTACTTTTAAAGTACCCCATGGTCGAAGAAGCAAAAACAATTGGTGGTATCTTTGCAATTTTCAATTCCTACCTAAGTTTCCTTGATTTTAGCCTCCTGCAACATATTATCAAGAATTTTGGCAGTGATGGCCTAAAAAAAAGAATGGAAGCATACGCGCAGAACATGAAGCAGTTTCGAATGGAAACTATTGTTAGCGATATTGTTCCTTACCTGCCACAGAAATCGAGCCATCCACAAGCCTACTCAAAATTACATTTGAGGATTGACTATGACATCAAAACAACATCTCTAGAGGACTTAGACCAGTACAGAAAACGATTCGCCAGTGAATTCTTATTATCAGACTTTGCGCTACTTCTAGTGAACCTCAAAGAGGGCTCACTATGTATAGAATGGCTAATTCCTTCTACTGTTCTTCCAAGTTTAAAACAGTTTGCAAGACATATCCAGATTCTTCTACGCTTACAGATTCTAAGGCTGTCCGTGAATTCTGATTGTCTTTACCAGAGAGATCAAGAAGTGAGAAAGGTTGGTTAGCAATTTGTAGACAACTAAAATAATCATTCTATTTCTACAGCTACAAACAGAAGCACGAGACAACAACACACCTGAAAATGAATCTATTGAAGGAAATAAAAGCCCGCAAGAACTTGAGTTTTGGCAATTGCCTCCGGAGAAGGTCACTACAACAAATCAGTTCTTAAGGAAGGCAACTTGGGGCAGCATAGTCACAGGGACATTCCACGGGATGATTGTTGCAGTTAGACATGTATATCCTCGCTTCAATAAGACAGTTCGTCAAGAGATTCGAACTATGGCTCATTCATTTAGCCATCCCAATCTTCTCATATTCATGGGTGCCGTTATAGATGAGGAAGAAGGACACTTGCTCATTACAGAGCTCGTTGAGACCACTCTGCGTGCAGCCTATCAGGCAAATCGAATTGGGCCTAACAAACGACAAATCTTCGAAGACGTATCACTGGCTCTGGATTATCTCCACCAACAGATACAACCAATCGTCCACAGAGATGTGAGCACATACAATATTCTCCTTACTTCTCGTAGCAACAAGTGGCGAGCTAAGCTAGGCCTCGTCAATCTTACTCGATATGCGGTCGAAATCGAGACAGAAAACCTTCCATACCTTGCCCCCGAGGTGGTTTCCCATTCCATTGCCCTAAAACCACACCTCCCAGAAACAACTAAGAGCGATGTGTATAGCTTTGGAGTAGTCATGTGCGAATTGGCGACAGAAACATTTCCTGAGGGAGACTTGCTTCCTGCACTACTGACTAATGTAGGGCAGGTGTGGTCCCAGATCAGCCCTCTGATAAACTCTTGTATTGATCCATCTCCTGAAATGCGCCCAACGATGGAGATGGTATTTAAACAAATCAAACAATTAGACTGGGAACCATAAACGTGTCTACCCAATCCTGTACTACAGAACTTTCGACATTTCTAAATGAATCAGGCAATAATTATTAAAATTATACAAGTACCACTCTTTATCATAATACATACAAAGTAGTCAACTCGTGTGACACATATTATTTCAGCAAAAATTTTTATTTCCGACCATTCATTTCATACCCAACTTCAATATTACTATTCAAATTTCATACATGATTGTTATTGTACAATGTATATGTTCAGTACATGAGAGTGCATGACCAGCGCTACATGTATATAATAATTATGAATGGATACAATGTACAATCAATGTATGTTACATGTACAAAATTAAATTAATGCACTTTCAACCCTGAAACTACAAACTATTTTGTGCAGACTCGCTAGCCAGCCCCTCCTCGGGGTAAGGCTGGCTGGCAAGCCTATGTTTTGTCCGCTTTCCGTGACATTTCTAATGGACACATTACACTTGTATTGACTATAGGCCTTTCTGTCTAGATGTGGCATGACCACCACCAGCCAGTATAGGTGGATCTCTGTTATTATACGTACATTAATTGTATACCGCACACATTACACCAAATAAAGTGTGCAACCTCAGGATATAAGGTAATCTATAAAGCCTCTACGCCCACCATTGCTTGACTCCTGCCCCAGTGCTGCTCCTGCTCCACGCACACCCACCACGGGGACGGACGCCATCTTGGGAGCTTTTCCTCTTGTGAGGGAACTTTGCGGAGACGAGTTATTTGGTGATAAGGTGATAGACGATTGGTCGGATGATTTCGATGGACTGCTGAGAGGAGTGGACGCTACTGAACTGTCTTCACTATCTTCTTTTACTGACTCGGAATGTTCACTATCGTTCTTTGTTGTAATAGTTTCTTTGTTTGCTGCCTCCGTTTCTTTTGTATTTTCCTTTGTTACCTCGGAATCTTCATTGTCCTTTTTTTCTATTTCAGACACTTTAGTTTCTTCCTTTCTCTTAGAGTCGTCAGTGTCCTTTTTTTTGGCTGCCTCCTCAGCTGCTGCAGCTAACTTGGCCTCGTTCTCCTACAGAAACAAAACCATACTTAGTATAGCAACAAAAAAACACGTACGTGCATAAATAATAATGCACACAGAGTCCAAGGAGAAAAGCCACACCCAATGCTACCTTGTGCAGTTTCTGCACCACCTCCAGTTTGCTCGTCTTGTTCCTGACCAGTCGAAGGAAATGGAGGAACTTGTAACTGTGAGACGGAAATCACGATAGTTGAGAGGAACCACCATATTATTTTCAGTATGATAACAGGTACATGCTAATAATTATTCCTACAGAATGGTCTAACCCCTTCAGCAGTACAGGCCTGATAAATATGGCTGTAACATGGAGGCTTATTTTAATAACCGTTCTATACTCCTCCAATTAACCCTCAACCAAATACTTGGGCAGCACACTACTAATCATGTATGTACAAAACACATAAGGTACTGACTTGTGAAATGTCTCTACCAGTTCTGGTCTAAGGACGGCCATACGATGTCTGATCTTTGACCCCTCCGACACCTCCATGTAATTAGCGTCTGGTGGGAATATTCTGAACAGATCGAGAGCGTAGTGTCTCCTGTCGTTACCCACTATTCCCTTGACCTCGTACGATGAGGGAAGCTCCAACACCTCCTCTTGCTTCTCGTTAGCGTACACCCTGGTGATGTCACAGTGGAATCATGTGATGATGTACAAGCACAGCATCAGCTACTTAACATGTATACAATACTAAAAGACTATTGGCTAGCTGAGGATATTACTAACGTTGGTGATGAAAAATGCGAAATTACATAAAACAAAACTCAAACTGACTTGTGTGGTCGGATGTGAAAATCCTCTGCTGTTTTACTCAACTGTATAAGAAGTACACGTAAAGTAATTTAGCAACAAGCGTCAATCAGAGCTCACCAGCTCTTGGAACTCCGTGTCTGTCTTGATGCTTTTGCCAGTATCTATGGAGCCATACACCACAGCTGCCTCGTGTTCTCGTTGCAGGAGACCTAAGGGAGGGGGTGGAGAGGGGTGCTGTAATGACTACATGGCAAGCATTATAACAAGCACATGCAGATACATGTACAAGTGATGGTACTGAAGTACATTGTACAGCAGCAGGTACATGTACTGTATAATATATGGGAGTAAACTTTAGGGATAATTACTAACAAGACAGTAAATGGAAAACAAAGTACAAAGCATAGGTACAAGTTATTGTAACACTGCAGGTATACATCAAAGTAAATATAAATGCAATGTACAATTGTTATTTTAATCCTTGCATCCACCCTGACTGACCTGGTATGACCGACTGACAGACGACTCTGTACCCTCTGTAGTCCACTATAACAGTGCCCAGTGTGTATAGTCCCTTCCTATCAAACCGCTCGTGAGCTGCCACTCCATGGAGGTCAGCTGCCTGTTAATGGGGGGAGGGGGAAGGATATTTACTTCAAGACAATGAGTCTACACTAGAGGAGGTCCGATATGCGTGCACGAATCACTATAAGTTCAGTGCATCGTGGTCACGTGATATGTCCAGGCCAAATGCACTAGCACCTGTAGTGATTTGTGCACGCATGTCGGACCTCCTCTGAGTCTACACTGCATGTGTCTACACACCACCCCCCACTGAGATGGACCCCCAGTGTAGCATCGTGAGTATGTAGAAAACACTGTACGCCCTCCTCTAGGCCTCACTGGTATTGTCAACCAGGACGGTGATATAAAGGGCACAAACGGAGACAGTACAAACTTCATACATGTAGTGAGTTTCTCCCAATGCACAGGTACTTATTACGCTACCATGCACTACTCGTGACTTACAGATGCAGCGTGTGCCCCAGCATCTCCACCGAACTCTTTGTAATGGTCACGGCCATCAAAAGTAAAACTGAAGAAGATGTTGTTCCACATGTACATCCTGTACCTGCAGTACATGTAGTAGCGACCACACGATAGAGTACAATGGTCATGTGACTCACTTAAACTCGTCTCCTGGGTTGAGAGTGGGTAGGTTCCCCTCTACCCCGGCCATTGCTCCCCTCATTGATGCTTGCACAAAGTCAGAGTGGATCTATATGAAAGGGGAGAGGGAGGGGATGAAATAATTAAAGGTATGCTCTAACACTGTTTTATGAACATCTCGATACATGTAGACATGTAGACGAAATCAACAAGACAATTAACACTTCAACTGCACAAAGTAGCTAGAGAGAACAGCCAGAAAGTGTAGCATCACTTTATCATATATAATTAATTACAGGGCATGCAGAGTACTGTGCCAAGAACAATTTGAGTAACAACCACTAACTTCAGCCAGCTCTTACCTTGAAGAGAGATCTCTCTTTGAAGACCTTGGCACCCACTGTGTCCGAGGGCAACTCTCGGGCTGTCTGCAACTCTTCATTCCAGTCCCGGAACTGACCTAGGACCAACTCATCCGGCAATGGTTTCAGACCCATACCTGAGAGAATTTCATTTTACATACTATTGCCTGAGAGAATTTCATTTTACATACTTACTATTGCTTAAAGAGGATAATCTCGCATCCATATCAGCTGAATGCTACATACTTGTATACATGTGATCCAATACTCTACGTATTAAACAATCGCTGGGGACTTCTTACGCCCCCCCCCCACA
This sequence comes from Halichondria panicea, assembly GCF_963675165.1. Classification (NCBI taxonomy): domain Eukaryota; kingdom Metazoa; phylum Porifera; class Demospongiae; order Suberitida; family Halichondriidae; genus Halichondria; species Halichondria panicea. Next base: position 2,004,313 of record NC_087384.1, read on the forward strand.
CACACACACACACACACTCACTGTCCTCAATCTTGAATACGATTGGCTTGTGTTCTGGTCGTGGGGCGACCCAGGGGAGGACGGGATAGGGCACCGGGAGGATCTCAAAAGGGTGGTGGGTGTCCGAGAACTTGCGGAGGAGGGCAAAGTTCCTCTTGAACAGAGGGCTGATCTGTAGAGCAAGAATGCAGCAATGAGTCTAAGGTGATGTGTGTAACTGTTTAATTACCTGCGAGAGAAGACCATTTAAGTGTTTGTTGAGGTGGTGGGTTTTCTTTGCGGTAGGATCAAAGAGGTCACTGCTCTGACTCTTGTTCAGGTAGAATCCTGACGGACATGCTGTCACGAAAAAATGGACACCCTCCAGAGTCGTCAGCTCCAAATACAGCAGGTCACCTGTACACCAATGAAATGCAGTTACACAAGAGCACAATTTGAAGAGTAATTTATACATGTAAGTTCTATATCTGTTCTGTTCTTATGAACAAAAAGCACGGCTACAATGACTGTATAAGTATAGAGAGGGTGAAATGAACATAAACAAGAGGATTAGTAGGTTGCGATTAGAATCGTGATATAATTATTGCAACAGCATACTCTCTCTACCGTATAGCGGGTAAGTTTCGTGGGGTAAAAAATCGTTCAACTCGAGAAAAGGTGGTTTTCGTGAGTAAAAATTTCGTTTAGTCTCGTGGCTGCATGGCATTCCTACGTTCCGATAAGCCACGCCTACGTTAAAATTTCGTGGAGGTCAGCCTGCCCACGAAAATAACGAATATTTTACCTCATGAAAATTACCTGCTATACGGTATTCAAGTATGGTATGTTTATGTTATGGCACCTTTCATCTTCCTCCTGTTGGAGGGAGGGTTCCACTGACTGTAGGAGATGCTCTTAATGCACTCGGGAAGCTGGGGGTAAGCGATGCAAAGGATAAACACTAACATTATAATTATGCAATTGTAAGCATACATTGTAAATCTGTACTATTACTGTACGTAACAACTATGTTTGCATGCTTCTACTGAAAACTAACTCATCAAGTTTATCAAGTATTATCTTTCAAACCAACAACACATGGAATTCATCATTCTATGCAAATTATAATTTTTGTGCGAACTGTAACTGCTAATTTGGTTTCGCCTTCCATGCAAACATACAGGGAGTATGAACTGTGTACATTATTGGTAAGAGAATTAAAGTACCACCTTGAAGTGTTTGTCCAGGTTGGGTGGATAGAAGTGATTCAGTGGTGGTCCAGTCTCTGCGGCTTTCTCTGTGGGGGGTGTGAGGGGCGTGGGAGAGGGTGGGTCCTCAGCCGCAGGTATGGGCGTGGGGGTGTGTGAGGGAATGATGTACGACGGTGGTTCTAACTTGGAGAGGTCAGTAAGGTCATCACCAACACGAGCTGTTCCTGAGTAGTCAAGGATAACAACGTAGGATGTAAATCATGTTCTTAAAATATCAAACGCACAAAATAAAGACGGGTATTGTTCTTGCTACAAAAGCAGAAGCTAGATACTGATAGCCATGCAACAATTTAATCAACAATACATGTTATTACAGATACCATGCAGCAAACCTTCAGGGTTTGTGAGGGCAATAGCGGCCAGGAATGAGAGGGAGAGTCCCTCCCCACCTGGCACCACGGCCTGGTGCACAGCATCCGTCAAAAGCAGGTCTTTGAGTCTCTGCAGGTGCACTCTCACGTCCCTCTGTGTGTATGGCTCCTCCACCAGCTCCACAGTGTCCCCGTCATGGAAGTCTTCTAGAGAGCCTATCTCAAAGAACTCATCCAACCGCTTGCCTTTGTGACGGACAGAGAGACAGCTCCGATAGCAACACTCGGGCCTCTCCAGGGGCAGTTGCAGGAGGTCATGAACCGTGTCACGAGTCGTCAGCTGTAGAGGGTGGTGGCTATAGTAACACTTGTAGTACATATAAAGGCTGAATACATCTAGCATTACATGATTGTCATATCATTGTTGATTATGAAGTGGCTGCTGTAAAGAGCATTATACATGTAGTAATGATACAGCAATAGCTAAAAAGCTCTATTTCAGATACAGATCAGTTTGTGTCTACTGCTCATGTTTATAGTGGCTGGTGGCTATGTGGGATCACTATTCGATTAGTGGGCCACTCACCAACCACATCATTAGTGAATCCCATACTATATTAACCACTGCATGGCGACCAACTGTGCTTTAGAGCAAGAAATGCCAGTCTCTACACACACTAAGTATAGTGTGCAGTGTAAAAGGAATTTTATGCTGGTCTCACTAAAGTGCTTTATCCACCAAAACACAGGACTATAATAATTCCAGCCTAGCCGACTTACCATGATGTCGATTGGAGCGGGCACTCCGGGTAAAACCAGGTGAATGTTGTAGTAGTCCGAGCCCTTCTTCTCTTCTTTCTTTTCAGCCTCCTCATTCTCAGGTGGTGGAGTGTCTGCAGAGCACAATGTTGCAGAACACTATAATACTAAGCACATATCTAGCCAGAACATTTATAAGTGACTATTGGAATTACAAAAGTTGCTTCGTATTTTTGGGGGTCTGTTCCGTTATGTGACTATAGACTCACCTGATTTTTGGGGTGTGGTCTTTTGCTCAGAATCAGGCTCACTGGTGCTGCAAGTGCTCATAGAGTTGTCTGTGTGTATGCATGTGTAAGAGGTGCATGGTTGTGTAATAATTATGTAATTGGTATCTACTAGCACATAATTACATTACACTTACCCGAATACCTGAATAACACTCTAGGAGTGTAGTCACCGTACTAAAGGGGTGCTACACTCATTGTACATGTGTACATGAATTTATCATGAATTTCATCATTGCATATTTACACTTGAAGGGGTGGATACTTTTCGTGAGAAAATTTAAAGCACATGTACATGCACACCATTGGCTAGTAAATACACAAGGCTGCACTAGAACCGTAATACAATGCCCCAAAGCACGTTCCCTCGATGAAAGGCTGTTCAAATGCAAGTACAAGACCAAAGAGAATAGCTGTATGTCATGCTATAGTTATTGACAGGGCTATTCATTGAGCCAGTTTGTAAGACGTCATTGTGTGGTATTGTGAATGGATTATCACACTGCATCTCATAAACCATAGTTGTACACTAATGCATAGTGCGAACCCAGAAACAAGAGCGCACTTGATGGCAACTAAATTATTTTACGCACAGACTAGCAAATCAAGTTTGTTAAATTACAACCTCGAATACATACCCTCCACATACATCATACCATCAAGCTCAAACGGTAAATTGATAATGACTAATTACTATAAACTGGGCCTCCAAAAATTCTATTTTAAGGGCACTCACCAGACTCTGCGCTGGGACTTGAGACCCTCGTCCCTTCCTCTTCACTGTCACTTATCTTGATCAGCCCAGCCCCTCCCTTCACCTCAGTGCCTTCCTCCATTTGATTGGAAGGCTTCAAGCTATTCTCGCTGCTCGTAGTGTCTGCAGGGGCTAGAATACCAGGCATTCTGGACACTCAACACTGATCTGCACGGATGACAATATCTTAAGCTATATAAATATATGAGCGATGTGGATACAGATATTAAACAGAGCAATCTACTGCATGTGATGCTATCTAGTCAGCTTAAAATTCATAACTTTTATTGTTGTTGCTAGCTGGAGAAATAAAACTCACCTACCTGTAGCTAGCTGTTAGTGTACGAAACAAGTCAGAGCTGGTGCTTTGTTGATTGCAAGGCTCTCGCATCCACGTGGCTAAACTCGTATACTGCCATGAGAAAGTTGCATCAGAAGTTACGGATTTGTTCATAATTAATTTCCTTTTTATACGGCTCGGTGCACATGCGCAAGCGAGGTCTTGGTTCCTCACGTACTTGGGAATGCCATGGCATATGGAGCTTCAGAAGAGTGCGTGGCAAATCTTGTTCATTGCTCATGGAGTGTTGCTACTCTACTTTACTTAGTAGTTAGCTCACACTAGAACGCTAGCTATTGGTGGCTGCAAGAGTGAGAAGAGAGCTGATGCAGCCACAATTAGATTTGGATTTTTGGCATCGATCGTTTTTAATAACAATCATTGTCGATCATTACCCACTCTACGAGTTTCCCTGTGGCTAGGATTCTGCATGCAGCAAAATGTTCATATAGTGTATAAAAGCTATTGCTAATAGCTAGTAGCTTATATGTTGCTTTGACACCTCCACCGAGGCATCGCATCAGTACCCGCAGTGCTTTTCACTTTGTATAGTCATACATTAAACATCATTAATTTTCAGTATACTAAATAGAAAATCATTGAAATAATGACAGCTAGAATCCTAAATACTTTAATATATCTATGTGTGTACATGAAAAAGGCCGGTTAAAAAATTGATGGCAATTTCAGTGTATGTTAAAAAAATGATACGGCACAAACGAGACATGCATGATTGACACTGACTGAGTTCATTGTGTGGGTGGAGCTGGTCCTCCGTCCTGCAGAGCAGAGAGAGGAGAGAAAAAGAGTGCATCATATTGTGATAAAGCACATAATAATTATATAGTGGCTTATTTTCTTTGAATATTTTGTATAAATATGGTTGACATTTTTATTGTAGAGCATTTTTCGATAAAATTACTAGGTTCTACGTCACCATTCAGAGCTGCATGTACAGAACAAAATTTAATATCCATGGCTACACCAGGCATGTTAAATAAATAGCCCATTCAACTGGATAATTGTGGAGTGAATTTATTTATTATACACAGTCTAGTTAGATCTAGCCGAGGCTAATAGCTCAGCTGTTGCACTCACATTACTATCAGGTTGAGACCTTGGTTTTAAATCTCCTGATCTTCTTAACCTTGCAGGCCTGCAAAGGTTGAGCAATGAGTTACGTTGTTAATTAAAAAAAAAATGCAAGTCCACAATGTTACAATGTTAGCAATGATATTCCGGCTACTAATTATGCATTAACTAAAGTGGAATGCAGACAGCACACACTACATGTTAACAAGTTGACCTGAACAGAAAGAGGAGCACTGCAACGACCAACCAGACAAGAAGGAGCAATGCAACGTTCATGGATTGGCCATCATTGGGTTGTCCAGATTCAAAGCCAGGATCTGGAATGAAATCAATACAATGTCACTTGTATTGAACGCATGTACACTGAAGACATACAAAAAACATTCCAAGCATTGGTAATCTTCCATTTGTCTAAGATTACATACATTTTATATAGTGATACCTAAAATAATACCAAAGGCGTATACAGTGTATACTAGCTTGGTCTAAGCTGTTGCTCAGGTCAATAGTATTTGTGACTAGTGCACGTATGACTGTGTATGTGTGTGTGGAGTGGTTGGCTTTACGTTCAGAGAAGCATTCAGTGTCAGTGCAGTGGTTCTGTGTCTGCAGCTGTGTAGGAAACAACATGGAACAGTTACTAACACAAGCTCTTGTCCATGCCCATGGCTACATGACACATGTACCTGTCTTACAAATCTAGCCAGCTTTGATTCTCAAAGCAAACTTTGCAACAACTCAACATTAATATACGGATTAAATTCACCCTTTATAATGGCACCACTATTTACCGTTCACGTAATAAATCTGGAGCCTATAATATATACACCATATGCACAATAGAATGTAACGGTAGTAGAGCTCTATAAGAACATCAACACAAGAACATCATTATTTTTTGCTGTCCCGAAACATAATAATTATATAGCATAAATCAACATTGGCGCATGGCATGATCATTTGAACAGAACATACCCCAGCAATCAGTCTTCTCATGGACCAGATATACTCACAGACACACTCATAGGGGTCCATTTTAACAGGATCCTCGTATGCAGTCAATGCAGTACAGCTGTTGAGAGGCTAAATGTTCTAGTCCTGAGCAAGAGCAGCAGAACCGAGACTAGACTGTGCAGCTCAGACAGTAATCTGATCTTTGTTTACCTGATCTGAACACGGCACGTGGGATACCAAAGGGGGTGGGGCTTGTAGGTTCGTTATGGGCGTGGTTTATGTAGTTAAAACTGTCACGCCCACCTATGTTTTCAGAGTGAGCAATGTCTTCTCTGCTCGAGCTGGATGATCCCTGGGGGCTGCTGGTAGGAGTGGAAGGCGAGGAGGGTGATCTCATTCCACTGGTGGGGGAGCAGTTCTCCATAGGGAGGGGAAAAAGTGGGTTTACAAAGTAAAGTAATAATTATCATGATTACATGAAAAATGCACTAAAAGAAATTTTTATTCTCTCCAGATGCTGATCTTGTGATTGCGGACAATCGTTTCGTGTCCACTTCCCACTGTGTGCTGGTACGAGGCGAGGGAGGATGGGCCAGCTTACGGGACACCTCCTCCAACGGAACTCTGCTCAATGGCACAAAACTGGAGAAGAACACCGATGTAAGTTAGCTCTGGTAACTAACGAATAACGTTGAGTTTATATTGTCTTGTCACTGACAAGTTCTTCAATCATTCTTTGCAGGTTAAGTTAGCATCTGATGACATCATCAAGATTGTCAGTCGTAAAGACAATCCAGAGTTTAGTAAGTGAGGTGTTCATACTCTCTATTATAGTAAAGATCGGAAGTCACCCTTCTTTGAAAAATGAATCAATCATTAACCCACACACACACACACTCACTCATGAACTCCTTAAGATGTGTCGTTCAAGTTCAGCTACACAACCCCACCAGCTGAAGAACTTGATTCCACCCTTTCATACGAAGACACAGATCATGTGACTGACGACGAACAGCCAACCTTGGAATACAGTCCCTCGGACATGGCCGATGGAGGAAGGAGCTCTGAGGGTGATGAGGATGTGAAGAAAGTAAAAGAAGAGGGGCCTAAAAAGTTTGCTGGAAAGAAACATGAACTTGGTGTGAGTATACAATACTTCCAGCTACGGTTTATGATCAGCTAATGCATGTAGGAAATCAAACTCAGAGAATGTTGAGACTAGTAGTAGTTGCTAGTAGTACCGTATAGCTACATGTAGATCTGCGGCCCAAAAATTCTGCGAATTCTGCGAATGAATGAGTAAACGCAAAAATATTATCCGCAAATGCTTATTATCCACTTACCAGTTGAAAATTTAATTCGCAGAAATATTATCCGCAGAAGGTCTTTTTACAGCTATTCGCAGAATTTTTGGGCCGCAGAAATTTCTAGCTATACGGTAGTTGCCTGGCCGTAATTATTGGACCACAAGAAGGGTCAGTAGGGCAATTGGTTCGGATGGCAATAACTGCACGTTTGTTTGACTAGGAGTACAAGATGCATGACACAGCTCACCAATATACGTACATGCAGTGCGCCTACTACTGTATCACATTCGTGTCAGTGCAATGTACAGTATGATAATGTTAACTGGATGCACTATCACTCACAGAGTTCCGAGGATGCCCCTGAGTCTAAGAGAGCAGCGTGTGAGGAGGTTACAAAGGAGGAGTCACACGACCAGACCGAGGAGGAAACTAAACCACCCCCGCTGAAGAAGGAAGACTCTATTGCTGAGACTCTGACCTGTCAGATCTGCCAGGTACAGCGTTATAAACACATCTCTTAGAGGGGACACCATTGCAGATAGTTGGCCGAGGGTGAAGGGGGTGTGGTCTTCCTCCAGCTCTACATGATTGAGTATAATATTGCTCAGTTAGACTGTACAGCTAGCCTATACATGACAACAATTTCATTTACCACCACCCATGCACACACTAGGAGATTCTGCACGACTGTGTCAGCCTCCAGCCGTGCATGCACTCGTACTGTGGTGGCTGCTACTCTGAGTGGATGGGTGCTTCCGATAATTGCCCAGCCGTGAGTTACATGTAGCTGTCTCTGTACACCATCATTGCCATATTAAACTAGTAATATTCATTTATAAAAATACCGTATAGCGCGAAATTTTCGAGGCACTTATATTTCGTGGATTAGCCTCTAAAAGCTATTTCGTTGCACAATGTTCGCGGAATGACTGCTTACCGGAAGCCACGCCTTTAAATCTATGCATGCTATAGCAGGTAATTCAATTTTCGTGGACTTAATTTTCGTGTAGGATTCTAACCCACGAAATCCGCGAAAATTAAGCCCCTCGAAAATTTCGCGCTATACGGTAATTATTTTGTGTCTCGCATAAAATTTATGTACGGTTTCATCTCTCTTTTAAAAGGCCAGGAGATACTCTTGACATGATCACTATAGCCAAATCTTGATAACCATGGCAGGCCTTTATTAGCTTTGTTTTAGATCGTCATGGTATACACTCGAAGTCCCTGGCTCGAAGAAAAGAGCTCATACTAGCTGCTATGCATTACAGTAACCCCCACTAGATGCCCCTTATCCTCCTCCCCCTCTCCCCAGTGCCGGGACCGTGTCGAGCGTATCAGCAAGAACCACATCGTGAACAACCTGGTGGATGCGTACCTCAGATCTAACCCAGACAAGAAGAGACCAGAGGAAGACTTGAAGGAACTGGACGAGAAGAACAAGATCACTAAAGACATGGTGGGTTGCATACAATGTACAGTTACATGTACACTCTTACGTCAGGGATACTACTACAGTACGTTACGCGCACAACAGCATTTGTAATGTAATTGTTTTCACTGGTTATGGGCAGCGTTCACAGTGCATGTACATTGTGCTACTTACAGCTCAGAGATAGTTACAAAGCTTTCGGTTTTGTTTTTCTTTAGGCAGATACAACGCTGCTCTGCATAATGAAACATTTTTTTCTGATAAATAATGAAGTTTATGCTTTTGTGCAGCTCTACCCCAAGAAAAAGCATAGTCACTATGACGATGATGGCCATTACGATGACGATTCTAGCTCTGATTCTAGCTCTACTGACTCAGAGGAGGACCACCCTCCAACATATCTCACCCCCCACACATTTGGCCACACCCACCCCCTACCCTCATTCCCTTTTGGGTATAAAATATACGCAATAATGTTTTAGCTTAATTGTCATGACAGGAAAACGTTGACTTAATCTCTGTACTGTAGCTCAACTCCTGCTCCTTTCATGCTGTGTCGTCAGTGTCCGAGCCACGTCCCCTCCACACCCTCACACCCCACACACCCCACACCACCGCCCTTCATCTGCACGACAAGCACCATCCACGTTCTCTGTCTTTGTTGCCTCCAGCCCATGCCTGATCGCAGGAGTGACACAGACATGAGTATCCCACCACAGAAATGTGAGTGCCTTTTATTGTCTCAACTCTATTCCTTTGTCTAATCAATGTAAACCTGTATACAGAACTAGGCGTGATAAGGCCCTAGGTCATTGTTTTCTTTCGTTACGATATCTAGTGTGCCCGCAGTGAGACCTGTTTAGTCTTGTAATTGTTTTTCCAGGTGATATTTGCAGTCAGGCGTACTGTCACATGTACTGGGGTTGCAGAAAGTCAGGTTGCCGGGGATGTCTCAATCTGTTCAAAGGTAATGCTACTAGCTCTCTCACTCTATCAGCAAACATTCTTATACCGTATAGCAGGTAATTTGTTGAACTTGAGAACGGTGATTTTCATAGTGTATTCGTTTGCTTAATTCATTACATGCACTGCGTTGCATGCGTTCAAACCACCCCTTTGTTTTCGTGGGTAAATGTTTAACGAGATCAGCTTGCTCACGAAAATAACGAATTGTTTACCCCACGAAAAGTACTTGCTATAATTATGGTACACAGTGTAGCACATACTCTTAGCTATACCTTTGAATGGAGACTCGAACAGTATAGCCTGCTATGAATTCGGTATTCATGTGTCAACAGTTTTGTGACACATACACTGTACAATCTTCGATCATCCTCTTACAGACATGGATTTCCCGGACAGTATCCTGAGCGGTGTATTAAACAACGGCAACGCGTACGAGTCTAGAGTACTGAAGGAGTACATGGAGGGGAAGTCCCTATCAATTAAAGATGTGCTCACTTCCTGTTGCGGGAAGTTAGAGAGTGGAGAGTACACGTGCAGCGACTCCAGGACAGCTCGTATGTCCTCCTCCACTAGGTCCTGTTTCAAGTGTGCCCTTAAAAATTTCAAGGACTTAGTGTACCTGTATCGCAGGGACATTCCTGACAGGGAGTTGCCAGGTGAGGGTGTGTGTGTTATGTGAAGGTGATCTTGTATCACACTCGGTACATGTACATGTATATATCTATTGGGTGTTAGGAGGGTTCACATTTGCATTATACATGTACGTAGCTGTTTTTTTAAACTAGTTACGTATAGTACTACAGTTTCAGGTATTATAGTTTCAAATTGGCAAAATTTACAAACTCAAGTTTTTACCATAATTATGTACCGTACTCTAGCAAAATTACGCCCACCCTAATTGCATGCTACAAAGCAGCTACAGGTGGGATGGGCTTAATTTCGAAAACAGTAGTTTTGTCTCGAAATTAAGCCCACTCATTAAAAAACTATTCTTCTCTGTCTGCGTCTGAGGCCTGCCAGCTCTTGAAATACAATGAATATCAACATACAACAATGGTAATGCATGGGTAAAGTAGCTAGGTATAAAGAGTCAAGATTCTGTATCAGAAGGTTCTTCCTTGTCATGTCACTATCAGAGTCTTCAACAGCGATTCAGAGAAGATGGTCCTTGTCTCTTATACTTGCTAATAGGATCTAGGTATATGTAGCTATATATCTAGCTATATTCAGAGCTAACCAGCGTACTGCTAAACCTTTTCTGACAACTTGCTCACTGACTAATGCATCACTTCCTGGTGGGCGTATTTTTGAGGCAAATTGGAACTTTCACTCAAAAGTGGGGGTGGGCGTAATTTCGGACATGGGCGTAATCTCGGTAGAGTACGGTATATGTAACATTGACAGTAACATTGTTGTGTAAACTATTGACTATTGGATGCATACACCCATACACTTATACCGTAGAGGGGGTAATTTTCGTTGGGACACATTTTCTACAGCTTACAATGTGACCTAGAACCTATATTGCGCGTTAATTTTGAAGTTTTATATTTCGGACGATGCTCTATATACATGTACATGTACGTACATCACGAAAATATAACATTTCCACCATACGAAAGTAATTAACCCGCTATGTATGTATACATCGTATGTTTTCTGCTGTTACAGTAGTTATATACAGTACGTACTAGTGTATTTCGGCTAATTTTATTAGAACACAATGCACACCCATGCAGCTGCTGTGACCAGTCGTCCGGACTGCTATTGGGGCAAGAACTGCAGGACTCAAGTCAACAAGCCTCATCATGCCGAGTGAGTGACGCTTTTAATTAATTCTAGGGTATTAAAAATACGACTAGAAATGTGATTTTTTTTATCGGCAATCTTATAATGATTATTCTCTTAACTTCCTCCATTATTGCAGGAGGTACAGTCATATCTGTGACCAAACAAGACATTAATTAGTACTACGTAGTATGCTGGCTGTCAAGACTGTTGTAGACAATGAGTTATGTTTTCACAGTGGATTGTATTTCAATTCTAGAACGTTATTCTGATGAAGACATGCATGTATATATAATTATTATACGTACTGTTACAAAACGTTATAATTATGAAGGGTTTATTGGGAACAGATTACGGTACGTGACGTAACTAAATTGGTGAAATCAGTGAACTTAAAAAACAAGAAACAAATCAAGACAAATAGCTAAACAGCTCCGCCAGCATAAGAACAGTTACAGCTCATCTTCATCTGATTCGTCCAATAATTTTTCCCGCTCGGCCAAACCATCTTTGGGCATTCCCATCTCAGGAATGGCCATTCCACTGCCGCTTTTTCCCAAAGCCACCGGGAAATACTTGCTCACTGATTTATACTTCCCTTTCTGCTTCCCTTTAAAGCTGCAGGACACCCAGAGTCTCCATATAACTAGTAGCATTGCTAGCAGCAGAATGACTACTACCAGAGCCAGCAAAACTGTTAATCTTTGACGAGAAGATTCGAGTACTATTACAGTAGTGGGTTTGTTGCAGACGGGGGTGGGTTTGTTGACGTCACCTGAGGGTATGGAGTTATTGGAGCATGGCGGACTTTGTGTGCTGATGTCACTGTTATGGGGTGTGGTCTCAGGAGAGGGGGCACGTACGTCTGGGCACACAATATTGGGAGGGAGGTTGTGGTCTGATTCCAGTACCAAACCTGCAATTACACAAAATAAAACAACCAAGTAAATTTTTTGAATTGCATGATCGTATATACGACAATTCATTAGTTTAAATTTAAGTACCTGTAGCTAGGGTCAGAAACAAATCAGCATTTCCCTGGCTTAAGATTAAGTGCATGCGTGTGTGCGACATAAGCTAGTGATGTCACCTTTACTGTAAGTTCCAATGCTGTAGTCTAAACTCTCGTCAGTTTTCAGAGCGTTCTGTTCCAGCCACGCCCTCACCAAGTGAGACTCCACCCACTCCATACGATAGATACACCCCCACGACACCAGTGCCAATGGCTGTGAGAATATGACGTCACAATGCATTTCCATGAATACTGTACACAAAGCTATACTTTTATTTGTTAAAACCAACCAAAGAGAGTGTCGACAATTATTGAGCAACATGTTAACACAAACAGAAATCAATTCTGGGCACACTGCTCTTAGTAGCTACATAATATCATGATGCTGTACTCGCGTACATGAAAAGCTGTCCCAAAAGTACGCTCACAAATAAACGACAATATAAATAGTAGACTATTAAAGATCTACACAGCATTGTAAAGCTAACAACCTGCACATTTCTCTTATTTTAACTACAGCGATGATCTCAAATACACATGCATGCCTACTGACTTTATCCTCCGATAAGTGTGGGTAAGGGGTGATGACGTGCTTCCAGAGACAGGAGTGAGCCAAGTCTCTGAGGGTGGTCACCTGCTCTTGCGGGGTGCACGGATGGTACAGGAAAGCAACTGCTCCAAGCTGGCATGAAATATAACAGTTGGTCATTGTGTGGTTGAATAGATACCATTCCATGTATCATCTGATATCATGACATGAAGTGCTTTAAATTTGTGGTTAGGAATATTCTCTTGTACAGACCATTTTCTAAGTGTCAGACTTTCAATTAACGATAGTACAAAACACATCTGGAAACCTAGGATCTTATGAACACTTAAAAGCTATGCCTAGCACACAGTTCAATCGGTATATATGTAGAAGCTACGTACGTACTCCACTCCGGTATTGTACCATAAATGATACGTGTACTATATATATCAGTGTACTTACTCTGAGAGCATGTAGCCACCTCTGAGGGGGTAGGTATTTGTACTCCCCATACTGGGGGGCTACTGGTCTATAGTCCCCCACGAGTGGGGGGTGCTCCGAGTAGATCAGGGGGTCATCTATGCATTTGAATGTCGGCTAGAGGAAGAGGAAAGCAAGGGTTAGAGAAGAATGCTTACCATAGTATGTCTTAGAGTCTAGAATTCATACTAGCTTGCTAGCAGAAAACCGACCAACAAAATATTGAGACGGCTCCTACTACATCTTGTATTAAATAAGTCATCTCCAAATACAACAATCCACGATATCAGCTATTGTCTAAAGCATGATGACACATTTACTCACGCTATAGTGTGTGGTATCGCTGCAGGTTGGTACTGGAGAGGGTTTCATATACTGTAAGGTGAAAAGCAAATGACACCGGTAATTACTCTTTCATGTTCAGCTTTAATTTCAGACTTACTGATTGCTTGATAAGGCTCGAGTCGTGACACTTCCAGTTGGTGTCTGGTCGTAGATCCTTCTCCACACCAAACTGTATCAAACAATTATAAGAGCTGGCGCTAAAAACCCACACCAAAAACTTAGACATATAAATTCCCATTGAGAGTTTACCTCCCCATTGTCACATATTTGGTTCAGATCAACATTCACAGAGTCTACATCACCCTCAGCTCTAGTACAGGTGAGAATTGACACTGTTAAGAGCACCAGGAGAGGTAAAAAGCTTAGAGATCGAGAGTCCATTTTAACTTTTTTGTTTTGCTGAATAAACAGATGACGACATCAGAGGAACTTAGTCTCTACGAGCCCCACCCACACTCAGGAATCACAAGAGGGGCTTTCCCTTCAACTTCCCCCACCAAACATGTAAAATGTATTCACACTGCCTTCATTACAAAAGGGAGCTACATCGCTACTGTGACACCGTTACCAGTAGCAGCTATAGGTGATTTACAAGTGTTGTAGGTCGCTGTTCCAGTGGAGAATGACTCAACAACTGGAAGACGTTTTGTCTGAACTGCGTACTAAAGAGAGTGAGCTTGTTCTGAGTGCAAGGTATGGCAAAGCTCTCTTGGAGGAGAAGGAGCAGCTAAGAAATGATCTGCAGACTGCTAGGGAAGAAATGAAGCAACTGGAAGAAGTGAGTTGGGAAGAAAAATCTAGCTTGCAGTTAAATAGTTACAGATCAAAGTAGTGCCGGACTCAGAAGGCATGCATTGCAGATGTGACATTCTGTTGCCAGCTAAGTTACGTCCTAGCTTACTACTAAAAATTCATAGAAATTGAACATGATACCGTATTACTAGAATGTTTTGCGAGCATCAAACGTTTGCGAACTTTGCGATGGTTGATCAATTCGCAACGATTAACTCCGCAGAACCTGAATTATTACTAGTAAATACACACGATCCTTGCCAGAACGCAATAGTTAAATCGCAAAGGGTCAAATTTTCTGCTGATTTGGCTCATTCGCAAAAGTTTTTCACCAACAAAATATTCTAGTAATACGGTAGATTCTTACAAGGATAACTGTGTCATGGTTCAATACATGTGTGTGTTAAATACCTTCTTCACCTTCCACTTTACCCCGGTACTCTAAGAGCTTGCAGTTGCAGAGACACGACTCGCAAAGGGCACTGACTCAAGCAAAGACTCACGCAGACGAACAAGTCACAGACCTTGAGTACAGACTACGTTCAACTAATAACAGCCTGGAGACAGAACAAAACAAACAAAGAACTACAAAAAATGAATACCAGAAAACTCTTGATACTCTGCAGTTGGAGAACATCAAACTAAAAGAAAAAATAAGCACAGTAAGTAAATCTACATGTATTACTCAACAAGAAATTCGGAGGTAGAGGTTTTGTGTGGTTCTGAATAATGTTCTATAGCTACATGCACATGTACTCATAATTGTTTATTCCAGCTATTATAATTTTACTTTCATTCTATAGTTGTTAGGAGACAAGAACAAAGATGATGAGAGGGTTAGAAAAGTTAGTGATGCTCTGAAGCAGTCTGAAGCTCATGAACTCAGTGCATCTCTCCAGCAAGAAGAGCTGCAACAACAGGTTAATTGCTGGCTTAATGATCTAATCTTTTCAGAATAAAAAATTCTGTGATTGATACATAACGTGTTGGTCGTCACATTACACATTACACCTGTGCAGTACTATAAAAATGTACGATGTGGGAAATTACTGAAACCTCTTAGAGAATCTTCCTATTTGTCATCCTGGCAGCTAAACTATCTCAGATTTCAACATGATAGCTTTGATGTGCAACGTATGCACGCACACACCTCAAATAGCCTTAAATCAGCATGTAGGCAGACTAACAACAGCCTGTCTCACTTGAGCACACCTTGACTTCAGAGCTTAGCACTATCGCCATTAACAATTGTTAATTAGTGATAGGACCCAGACCAGATGCATTATTATGTCAAAATTCGAATTGTGCTTATAGCACCAATGGAGTGATACTTTCAATTGCTTTACTGTTTATATTAGTGACAGCATCCCATGCAGGCCTGATGGTCAATCTGCTCTCTTACAATGTCATGTATCTTCTTGTTCTAACAGTTTTTCGTAAGGCAAGCAATTTGGCAACTGGTTTGAGCACCAATGAAATAATGCTCTTTGCTATAATAGCCTGCAAAATTCTAGCCTCGTTCCCAGCCTCGTTGTCTCTAAAATAACGCTAGACAACTTCAACAAAATTGGCCTGGGACCGAGGCTAGCAGAATTCATGCATTTATATGTTCTGTATAATATAGTTGGAGACACTGGAGTCTGCTAACAGGAGCTACTCCTCTGACGTGTCCACCCTGGCCCACAGTTGTGACCAGCTCACAGAGGAGTTACAAACTACCAGAGCCCAGTATGAGAGCCTGGAAAGCCGCTACATGCAACTAAACGAAGAGGTGATCGAGTTTCACAAGTTATTGTTTTATTCATAGCTAAAGAATTCAAAAAGCCCCACAAAATCACTTGTACATGTACAGGCAGCAAACAGAAACATAGCCCTATAATCATCGTTGCTAAGGCTGTTAACGCTAGCTTGCACTAATTAGTACATTTCATATAATTATAACATGTTTGTCAATGTTAGCACCACTTCTCTCACTTGTTGACACCTATTACAGTTTGTGTGTCAGTGCAAAGAGCTGGAGGACTCACAGGAAATAGTGAAGCAGCTGGAGGCCGATCGACAGGTTAGCACTTCCTCGTACGCCCATGCTCTAATTATTGTTTTATAAGCTCCCTCTGTTGCAATCAACTTCTAGCATGGAGACAAATATTCATGTGCGTGCATGCATGTGCTTAATTATAAGAGAAGTTTGCTATAAATTTGCAGAGAACGACCTCAATGTCACCAACATCCACCATGTCCCTGCATGACGAGTTATCTCACTCCATGAACAGTCTGGACATGATACCTGAGGCTACTTCACCACGGCAATCAAAACAAACTTCACCACAACCTACGGAGGACATGTCTGCTGATGTAGTGGTGAGTGCATGGCCAATTGTGCACGTGTTGGCGTGTGAATCTTAATTGATACTATCACCATTTGTAACGGATTCCATTGTAATAAGAGCCTAATTTTTGTGAATCTCATTGAAAGATTGTTGCCCCATATATGCAGGTGAACTTTGAACCAGAACTGGACTTCTACTGTTCACCGACTAGCACATTGCGTCGTGCGTCAATGCGATCGTTGCAATCGGGTCTGAGCACTCTTCGCAGAGTGGATCACCAGGAACTCATGGCCGCTTGGTCCACCAGTTCAGACGATGACAGGGACTCCCCCTGTTCAAGGTGGGTGGGGCTCATGTTGTGTAAACATTGCTCTTTGTCCTGCTAGCAATTTTGTTTGGCGAGCACCCATTACAAGTACAATTATAGTGTGTATAAATATATAGTCCTACTTATTGGTTGCTATGCTACAGTGTGTGTGTACACTTTACGTTGACATTGTACCCGCTTGCATATAATTATACAATATCAGTAATCTACTCCTGATACAATGCAGGCAGCCGAAGCCTCTTGAGGGTACGTGGCAACGATTAACATAAAATAACTTTTTACAGGTGTAAGAACATGCAGGAGATGGTGACCAACTATCAACAGGAATTGAGCCTCGTCAACAAGCAGCTGTTGTCAGCGGTCGAGCAGAAAATTAAACTGCAGGAACAAAATGAAGCTTGGCAGGTACAGTTATCATAATTATTGGTTATCCTAAGAAACCAACGAATATGCATTAGTCTTGGAAAATTAGTTGTATTTCGTGGCCCTCTATAATACATGCATGCGTGTAGGTCGCATGACTATATAAGCATGTAGGAAGTCTTGTATATATTATGTCAATGTGGAGGGTACGTCCTTTTTTTAAACTCCACTGTAAAATTAAATTAGCTAATGTATGATTGAGACTTAATTGGAAATGTGTTGATTAAGAGCTGCTCGCATTCTAAACTTTCATGTTTCTATATGCATTATATTTATACCGTAAAAATTATAGCGGGTAATTCGTGGGTAAAATATTCGTTATTTTCGTGGGCAAGCTGACCTCAACGAAAACCTATAGGCATAGTTTACCAGAACACATGCAATGCAGTGCACGTATAATGAAGAAAACAAGACATTTTTTATTCACGAAAATCACTGCTGTTCAAATTTTTACCCCACGAAAATTACCTGCTATATACGGTGCTGTATTTAGCACTCTTATCATGCATGTAGTTACTTTGTTGGGTTACAAGGTTTGCTTATACACCTACAGAGTGACATGGCTGAAATAGTACATCAGAACCTCTATCAGAGACTGGAGCAAGACTCCCCAGCTAGGAAGGAAAAACTGAGCAAATCTCCAAAGAGAAAGATGTTCACTTCGAATAAAGATGACGCTGAAAAAATATTCAAACATGAATTCATAAAACATTCATGGCTCTTTTGAAACTTTGCTTGCTCATTTTGTTTGTGTTTATTTATAATTATGTTCTTCACGGCATGAAGTGTGGTTACAAGGATTGGTGCATACATGTCACTTTCATCAACGTTTTTTTCAGACAGCATAATTTTTTTTCAATGACAATGACAAACATAAATAATAATAGCGCCATGACACGTATATCGTCATAAGTATATATAGTTATAAGATTTAGTATAATTATAGCTATAATTATTATAATTATATACATTGTTCTGACCACACGTGTGTAGAATAATTATAGTGTAAACGTGCATAATTTATGATCATGTCGATGTGGTCCCACTGGGTACAAAAAATGTAGTGGTTGATTTACATTATGTGTTTATATAGGGTTTGACTGTAAAAAGTGCATACTGGTACATAGCTCACCTCGAGCCCCCCATGCATGAGTGCATGTATTTGACTCTGTTTCATACTCATCCTTCCTATTCCTGCTAACACAAGTGCAAAGCCATGCTGTATAATCTTCAAATAATATTAGGCCCCTCAAGAATAATTTGCCAAACCATTGAGCTACGTCTCAAATAATCAATTTTCAAGCAAACAATACACATACATGTTGATTGTACATGCAATGCAACCTATGAGGGGGTGTGTTCAATCAACTACATACCGTATAGTGCGAAATTTTCGAAGCACACACTTACATTTCGTGGAATGGCCTCTGAAATAAGTTCGTTGCACAATGTTTGGGGAATGACTGCCACGCCTTTATAAATTTGTATTTTATAGCAAATGATGTGTTCGTGGACTTAATTTCGTGTAGGATTGCTAACCCACGAAATCAGCGAAAATTAAGACCCTGAAAATTTCGCGCTATACAATATACGGTAATGTACGATTGTGGTACATTTGGTATACATGCATGTAATACATGCATGGTGCTAACAAACACATACAGCTGTCTGTCATGCACTCATTGGGGGAAAAATAGCAATATTTTAGTCTGGAATTACCTCCAATAACTGTGGCAATTTGAGAGAGAGAGTATTTACACAAGATATTGAGTTATTTGGCAGCTATAATTATGCCTCGAGGTGTAGCCGCACGGGTACGTTGTAAATTTGTAATGCGACAAAACCTAACAGCTTCTATAGGCTTCTAGCCACGTTCTCTTATTCGTGGATTAGCAATTAAACTAAAGCTTCTTTCTCGAGTTATGGCTAGTTATAGAGGAAGACTGACATTGCATTAAGCTAGGGATAAATTAGCCACAATGAAAGCAAGCTAGCAAACATGTTAACAGCTAGTATGCACATGATAACTATAATTATGAATGCAGTAAACAGTTAGCAGAACTAGTAAGGAAGGTGTGATCACATAATAACAGTTCCTGTTGATTGATTTTTACAGGTTGCTTTGTTTTGGAGTTTTGGAAACAATGGCGATTCCCAAACAGTTTCAACTATTAATCTGATCATGATTGCAAGTAAAAACATATAATTATAGGTGTGTGATGGACATCTATATTTATAGTCTATCAGGTGTGTGATGGATTGGATATATACATGTAAATATATAACATGTATGAGTTTCTATTAGATGGTGGCATTGTTGTTACTTTCACTTGTGAGTGTATCCGTTTTGTTACTGCACGGGTATTTCTACTATACATAGCTACATGCAGGTCATTTGGTATTTAAGAAGTTCAATTTCTGTTGTAGAATATGATAATTATTGTTTTGGTTGCAATAGTGTCAGAAATAAGTGACTAGTCAACTGGATTCATTGCGTCTCTGGAACATCGATTGAACCAAAAATGAAATATCTCATCATTTTTTCCCTCGCTCTTGCATGCTTTCAGTTTTTGCTCAGAGTTGAAGCCCAGCAAATCAACCAACGGCTTTTAAATGCTATACGACATGTGGAGTCCGGTGGAGATAGTTGTGCAATTGGTGACAAACAATTTAGCAACAAAGCTTTGGGCCCATACCAAATTCGCAAGCCCTACTACGATGATGCTGTTCAATTCAACCCAAGCCTACGCAGTGGTGGTCGAAGCTTTCAAAATGTCTGGGGCGTTGGGAGTGAGCAATATTCCAAAGATGTTATCAGGAGCTACATGAAGAGGTACGCTACAGCTAAAAGGCTTGGTCATCGCCCAACTAATGAAGATATTGCTCGAATCCATAATGGCGGTCCAAATGGTTATAAAAATCCAAAAACTGACAATTACTGGAAAAAAGTTCGGCAAGCTTTGTACTCCAACAGCAGTGGTTATATAAACAGCTGTCTAAGTACGTGCAATCCAGGAGAGTGTTGTCAAGGGTCATATTGTACTTGTCTCAATAAACGGTTTAAGAAAGTTTCGTGTGCATGGCAAAGGATGGTGGTAAAGTTTTCCTGAAGCTATTGATTTATAGCTGGACTTGAACATTTGCAAGCAGTGCATGATTATTATTGTGCATGTATAGTAGCAGGAGTACTAAATATGCTCCTGGTAGTAGTGATCAATTTACCTGCTATTAGAGCTTAAATAAATATATTAACATAATATGCATAGGCATGGCAGAGAAATTAGATAGTGTATCAACGTACATAGACATGTAGTTGTTTGGTCCTGTCTATACATGGATTGACCTCCATCCATTTAATAATATCTATTTCTGATTTTGTGTATATACATGTGCATGCAGATAGCTATAAATAGATTGCAATTGAATGCAGTTTTGCTCCCACGTTGGACTAAGAGTGAGTTGCATGCCCTCTTCTCTTCATACGCTCTTGCTATTACGTGTTTTAAAGGTTTTCTTGCTGATCATGAAGCTGAAAATCCTAGCTAGCTTCAAACGATCAATTACAGCATGTGTGGTCACATGATTATCAATCAACATTATTTTGTGCAATTGATTTCAGCTCTGCATAGCAATAAAACATGCACTACTTCAAAACCATGCATGCGCACACTGAAACAATTGTACCGCAATACATGCAGCTATATATTATATATAACAAGTGCAAAAAACATTTTGTGAAAAAATGGGGAAGAGTAGGGTTGGAAGAGCATGTGCACTGAATAGTAGCCTCGATTCAAGGCCGTATTTTAATCGGCCTGGAATCGAGGCTAGTCAAATAGGTGATCGAGCGTCTTAAATAAAGAAAGAGGTGTAACGAGAAGTAGTGTTGGACCCAACTGTTAAAGACCGTGCCCCACCCTCAACTAGTTGGAGCATGCAAGACTATACCAACCCACAATCTTGTTTTCGAACTTTTTGTTACTTCAGTGCACATGCTCTTCCAACCCTACTCTTCCCCATTTTTTTACAAAATGTTTTTTGCACTTGTTTGTAAAATTTTTTCACTGCTGCATGCATGCGTTATTTTATAAATAGTCCTAGGAAACCACATACAATATTTTAAGTAATTACGTTTTGTGTCTATTCTAATGGGCGTTCCTTTTAGGGTTACCCATCTTGTTCACATCCTTTTGATTAGCTCATCCAACATGCTACCCTACTTCTCACCATAATTTTTTTCACAAATGTTTTTTTACACTTGTTTGTATCTACACTTTTTCTTCACAGGTACCATTTATCTATGGTGCTAGCTAGATCAAATATCTTCAGTAGGTGGCAATCCACCTTTACTATGATAAAAAAGAGCTAGATCTAGCTAATTTTTATTTGCACTGTTGCAGTTTGTGTCTGTTATGATAATTTTCATGAAGTTTTTTGGTCTTATGCATGCAATAATTTATTATCACAAGCTGCTAGCTCAGAGCAGGCGCGCTCAGAATGCAATGAAGAGCTTCACTTGTGAGTAATAACTGGAGCGGTAAGAATCGGCAGTGCAAAACACTACTGTTGCTATAGACCTCAACTGCTCAAAGGTTGCTAGAATAAGAGGGGTGTGGCCATGCTGTCTGCTCTGTCTGAGCATGCTCAGTAGGAAAACAATGGCGAACTGACCTCTGCACCTATTAAAGAAGCCATTATCATAATTATACCCACCCTAGCAAATTTAACTTCGCGATTAGTTAGGGACGTACTAGCCTCGAATCCAGGCCGATTAAAATACGTATTTTAATCGGCCTGGTCTCGAGGCTAGGGACGTATGTACCCAAGACGGCAGAGGACACTAATTATGTGTCTAGTTTGTGTTGTGGAGCTACAGTTCTCAGATTATCTCGCGGAAGAACGTGAGAGGAAGATGAAGAAAAAGTTGTTGTTTTTATAGTTTTGCTGTTCTTATAACTTTTTTTTGTACAATGTTTAATTCAGTTCATATTTCGCACAAATGTCACAAATGATATGGGCCGGCAACAGATATATAAACACAAAATAACTTTGTCTTGTGTCTTGGGTGAGATCCAGAGGGGGCCTTTTTGCTGTTTTCGACCCAACCCTACTATTAGCACTACGGTGCTAATGATTACAGTACTGCAAATGTAGATCTACATCAGCCAAGCTTCGGGTAGGTGTATACATATAGCTACAGGTTAAAGTAGCGATGTCAGACCGATTTTCATTTTTGCTATTTCTAACTCCTATGTATTACTATCTCTTTTGAACACTCTAGGCAAACCAGAAAAACTTTACTGCACTGGATTTGGTCAAGCGAATGCAGAGATACAGCGTTTTGAAGAACACTAGTCAGGGAAAAATTCGTACAAAAATTTACCGCATTTTAATGTACTTGGGCGGGACTTATGAAATTTGTTGTTAATACCGGAAATGATCTTAAAGTTAGCATATCTGCTGAACCGCTTGGTCTATTCTCTTTTAAAAAAGTATGAAATGGACACTCAGGACTCAGGAGTTAACATTGTAACCATTTGATATCTATTATGAAGTTTATAATGTTTCTGTAATGTATATCTTTATGATGTCCCTATAATAGTATGATGTCTCCTGCTTCAGAGAGTTCTTTTGGATTTAAAGTAACCATGCTATCTTTTCAGTATATTGTATCATGTTTCAGAACTCTCATCAATGTCCACCTTACGCTTGTATCTGTTTCTTGATCTTTATAAGCAACTTTTCTGTCAATTTCATTTGGTCTAAATAATTCGTTTTTAGTGTGATATAGATTTAAGGCCATACAACTATAAATCTATGATACAACTCTGTTGACAGCTTCTAATTAATACAGTAGATTACTCTTGTCTTTTTTGTGTGCAAATTGAATCAGTTCTTGCAATTTAATAGTTTTGGTAGATTACATTGTTGTCCCTGGAATTCTCTCCAATCTTTCTTGTTTCTTTTCAACAGAGGCTTTCAGATCGCTTAAATAATTACTTTCAGTAACTTCTAAGAACTTCTAAGAAATAAATACAGCTATTGGTACACTTGGCTTGATTTTACTGCATTTCTATTCTCAGCTCCACCCATCTATCCATGCAATATGTGATTCCGCAAGAAATAAAAGCTTATTGTAGCAACTTTTTGCATAATCTGGAGAGAGTTAGAGATGAAAGACATGCTCACTTGTGTTTTTGTTCGATTCATTTTCATGTTTGGTTGCCAAAATGATGATCACCTTTGAGAAAAAATCACACACAAAACAAGCATCAAATGCTAAAATCATAAAAAACTGTTATAAAAATCAAATTCTACGCTATTTTTTACCCCTGGGAACAGCTGTTGTTTGCTAGACTCTTCCAGGGCTTGCGGAAAGCCCTTCTTGTTCACTCACTTTTCTGGTCCCGTTTTTTACCATTGAATTACTGTACGAAAATACGCCCACGCACTACTTCCGGTACTGACTTGTAACAAATGCTTTCTCTGCGTGTGTAGTTATAAAACATGTATATTATTTCTGTTTCAGTATCACATTGACATTGTTCTGTTACACGTTGTAAAATGTACGTGTATTGAGATATTGTACGTAGATCTATACATGATCAACAGATACGAGGTACAACTGTACACTATAGGTGAGAATGCTATTAATTATATAGGCATGCACGTATGAAGTATATCAATCAACGAATGAGGTATACCATGCACAGGGGAAATCCAATAAGTAAAACAATCACACAGAGAGTGGGCTGATACAGATAACTACTTAATTGTTTAAAACACTTTATGTGCAAAACACAATGTATACACACTATAGTGATAAGCTAATCTGATGTTCTGTTTTGACATCTCTACAGTCCATGGAGTGCTGTATTATGTGCACCTCCTCACAGCTCCTGTGCATGGAGGTAATGTTAGTGGGAGGCTAATCGTACACATCAGTGAGTTATTAATGACTGGCATAAGTGTAGGATGACATAATAGTATAGTAGGCCGCACACTGACAAACTCGGTGGCATTCAAATACCGCTAATAATAGCTTGACATACATACATGCACTCACCTTCAAATACTGACAGACTTGGTCAGCAATCGCCTCTTTCTTCAGCTTTACTAACATCTCCAGAAGGACCCTGAATGTCGCTTGTGAGAGCTTCCGTTTTTTCCAGATTTTCAAGCACTCGATCATGGATGCGTGAGTATTTGCCTTTTTGCTGACATCATTTTGCTCGCCAGGATTTAATTCCATCGCATCGACATAGAGTTCGACAATATCGAAATATGCAGCCAAATATGGTATGTCTTTTTGCTGAATTTCACGGTTTATTTGGGAAGTAGTGAGCGGACATTTGCCCAGCAGCTGTTGAAGAACTGTACTCACTGGTTGGGCAGGTGATCCTACAGATGGAATGAAAAGTAACACGCTCATGAATATACAAGATTATTTACTGATTCACTCCGTATCCTAGGTGATTTCCAGTGAATATGAGCCATATTTTACTTCCCCCAGGGAAGTATGGAATATGGCTCATATTTTTACTTCCTACAAGCATTATTCAACTTTGAATCATCTTGACAATTTGTACACAGTAAAATAGCAATACAGCACGCAAAAAGGTTTTGTAGACTATGTTTTGTGCTATTGTCATATTGACCTGAGCTAGCTAGCAGTCTAAGCTACTTATTACGTACATGTTCATGAGGCCTGAAACACTGCAGTTCAATTCTTGCTCTGTGTTTCTAGTCAAGGCTGTGGCTCAGAGGTAGAGCTGTATAGTGCAGTTTGGTACGGTAGACACTTGTGCAATGCAAATTAAAAACGGCAGCTGCTGAATATTGGTGGGCGGGTCTGGTCAAAGTTTATAGCTTCCAGTAGAACCTAGCTAGCTGTTTGGAGAATTAGAAGTACATGTAGCTAGCTCTCATACTTGACAGCTGTAACTGTTCTAACTGCATATTCTGAGGCACACGTTTGACTGTCTCCATTGATGTTCAAATGACTGTTTTGCTGTTTTTGCAGTAAATAAATCAGTTGTTGACTGGTTGCCTAGTAATTATAGTTTATAAACAACCTCAGCCTCGGGCTGCGCCCTCGGCATTGGTTGGTTATAAGCCATAATTACTAGTCAACTAGTCAATAACTATAACTTATATCGAGTGCTAATAAAATATTCACCCACACATGTACACGTGTGTACATATACATCACGACGCCAAATAACACACCTTGCGGAGATGCTAAATGTATGGATGTCTCCCCAGCTGATAGAGATCTCTTCTGAGCAGCTTCTCCTGAGCATTCTCCAGAATCTGTGATATTTAAAATGGCACACATTCCGTATTACATAACTCATAAAAAACACAAAAATTCAAGTTTCTACATAATTATTATTAGGACATGCACTAAGGAACGCACCTTGTGGAGATAATGATAACTGTGTGCGTTTTGGACTCGACGATTCCGCAGCCGATAGTTGTCTCTTCTGACCAGCTGCTCCTGAGCATTCTCCTGTGTTTATTATCAAATGTATAAGGAGCACAGAATAAAGGCCGGCACTGAACTTACTGAGCGCATCTTTGTAGAGAGCTCTATAGACAGTGAGGACCACTTTCCCAGCCTCCTTCACCTCACACTGGTAGTAGTCCAGGTCCTCCTCTCTCACACTCTGGAAGGTCAAAATGTTGGGTTTACAGGAATGAGCTGGAGGTTGTGTGTTGTCATCTCCCACTTTGCTCCAATTGAAGGAGAATCTCTCCAGAGACTGTCCCTTCATGAACTGGAGAACTCCCAAGCTAGCACTCTGACCAATAGAAGCAGTCTATAGATGGATATAATTATATGAAACACAACAACACTTTCATATAACTACCTTACCTTTCCCAACCACACTTGATGGTCTTTCGTTGGAGTCACCGGCTTACTTCCACAAAGAAATTGTACCCAAAAATCTTCAGTCAGAACACATAAATTATCTCGGCTTGACTTGTGACCGGGGCAAGGACATTGAAATGCAATTTGAGGAATCAACTGTGGGTAAAGGCTTTTGAGTGTGTAGAGCATCACTAAGAAAACATAAGTGCAAAGGTCATGGAGAGATATGCGACCATCAGGATGGCGAACAACTCGAATTTCGTAGCATCGATTGTGGGCTAGTATGGTCACCTTGTTTGATTTGGCGACGAGAAAACTTACGATATTTCGCTTAACAACATTTTCCACTAATTCTAATTTCCACGTCAACCCGAGGATTTTATGAGGGCCTTGGGAAACAAGTCGAGTCATCAAACCACAAAAAGTTCCTGTTGGAACGTAACCACAGCTGAATGTGATGAGCAGTGGCTCTGGGTTGTTGGCATCTGGTGGAGGTGGGTTGGTCAGCTCGTCTTGAGAAGCACACTCCAAGATAGCTGGCATTAAATAAGTGATTCGACATTTGCTTGGGTCATTAACATCTTGGTGAGCGATTTCAGAGAGAAGGTTTAGATGTTGAAGAAGTGTAATAAGAATTTTGGCTGGGATAAGTTGGTCGTTTTTCAACTTTTTGCTAACTTGTGCAGTTTTGCAATACATTTCGATGGCTTCAGCTGAATATTGCCCCATTCTGATCAACTCTTTTCGCTCATACTCAGTGACATTACCTCCAGAATGAAGTACACGCAAAGAAGGAACAATCAGCTGACTGATGCTATCAAAGATTACTTGAGGGGAGCAGATCACACGATTCTTGAGCCAGTTTTCCTTATCATTTGAAACGCTTGTGTAATGCATGACAGTGCCAACACAGTCGTGAAGATACCGTAGACAAAATTTCGTTTCAGTTTCATCCATTTCAAGCTTCTTCCCTAACTCTAGACAATCTTTAATAGTGGCAATCTTGTATTCCCTTCGGAGAATGAGTCCAAATAAAAGCCATTTTGGTCTAATCGGTAACGAAGCGTCCTTGAAGCGTGTGTTAAAGATTTCATTCAAAATTTTACGAAGAGGGGCTATATCCGAGGGCTCAGTTCCAGTGTAGTTGTCTACGGTAAACAAAGAAACTGTTGATTCAGAACTAGTAGCTACAGGACAAATCATTATTTTATCAAACTTTTTTACAATGTCATTTAAATCGTCACTTTTTTTCTTGATTTCCTTCTCTGGATCACTCAGCTTATCTTTGTGAGTGCCTATCAACGCAACTAACGGACTTACTTGTAGGAATGATTCAAGCTTCTCATTAAATCCATCAACTTTATCGGTCTTGAATGACGAGGTCACTTGAGGGTTACTATGTATGCTACTGATGGAAGAAAGGATTTGAGACACTGTGTCTTTGACTGTGTGTATAGCGTCATAGGGAGTGATGATTGTGTCATCGCGACTGAAAGGGATTTTGTACGGCTTATTTAGCTCTTTGCTCAAGTCTAAGAAGACGAGATACATGGCCGGACCAGTGCTCAGGGCTGGGAGCATTTCTAAAAAGCCTGGCTGACCACCAATATCATTAATGTTCAAAAATGTCCCCAAAGCATTGAAAAGGTTAGAATATTCTCCACTTTTGATCAAATTTTGGAATCGGCTGACAACATCAATAATTCTGCAAGCCTTTGTTTCGTCATCCAAAGTCTCAACTTCATCAACTTGTGAAATATTGTTCTCTACGGATATTTGCGTGTGATCATGAGGTTGAATTGTTTTGGCAGGTTTGGGTTTTTCTTCACTTAGTTGCTCACTGAGGGGTGTGTCCAGCGGTTCCTCAGATGCGAGTTTGTTTCCACAAAAATAGTTGAACAATATTTTTGCTTCACCGTCAATGGTATCGGAAGATAGCCATTCTGCTGTGTCGTCACCAACAAAAGCAAATGCTTGAATACAGTTAGCGAGTAATGTACTTTGAATGTTCGATTTGTCTCCTGCTGAATGAATATTCTCAAATATTTTTAGCAGACGGTTTAAAGTAGTTGTCTTTCCCACAAATGGTGGGCCAACAAGAAAAAGTTTCAAGTAGCGAAGGTCGATGGTGTCTGCAGCTGTCATTAGACCCTTGAGTATCTTGAGATATCGCTGCTGTTCTTCGGCAACTGTGAAATTGTGTATGTATAATTACATGCAGCAGTGAATGCTCAGGCAAGACATGATCGAGCTATAAACTAGATCATGTAGCATAATAATTATATTGCATAGTCAATATCGCCTAGCCACAAAACAGTCACAACATTTCTTTGTTTGTAATGTGCTAAGTGCTGTGTACACAAGCCGCGTTTAATTGAATGTCGGTTGGCGGTAATGTTTATACAGAGCAGGCTGATGTTGATTCCACGTAGTAATATGGCTCTCATTTGCTCCTTATATATATATGTAACTTACTTTCTTTGAGCCTTGTCTTGAGAGTCCTTGCGTCCTCAATGTATCCTTTCTGAGCAAGTAATTGTTGAGCGTCTTGCAGAGTAATGCCTTGACCAGTAGCAATGATGTCATCAATGTTCACTTCTGTTCCCTCGATAAGCTTCTGTAGTGCATCAATCTGATCTTGTGTTAGAGATGTGCAATCTGACATTTGAATAATAGCGGGTGTTTGTAGCTTGTCCAACAACTCTGTACAACAGTAATTTGATCAGTATATAACCCAGAACATCATGCAAAGAACATGCAGGAAAATGCAGTATAATTTTGTGTTTGTTTGCTTTATGTATAATTATATACATGTGAGGCTGCACATAGTATTGGCAAGCATATAGTCTTTATTGGGCATGTACATAATCTGTTTAATTTGTCCGCATATACATCACGGCTATACTGCATGTATATGTACCCTGAGGCTGCTGGTCGACTAGAGGGTACTGGTAGTCAGTGCTCTGACTTGGAGTAGCAGATGGTGCCCTAAGAGACTGATTCAGAAGATATTCGATGGTTTCAGTGTGACCCTGTTGTATTGCGCAGTCAAGTGGAGTCCTGCCTCCAGCATCAGTTACACCTGCACATGCATAAGGTAACTTCCTGAGTCAAGG
Organism: Halichondria panicea; assembly: GCF_963675165.1. Lineage (NCBI taxonomy): Eukaryota > Metazoa > Porifera > Demospongiae > Suberitida > Halichondriidae > Halichondria > Halichondria panicea. The sequence continues at coordinate 2,033,783 of NC_087384.1, forward strand.
TTTGATGTTTATGAATATTCCAATGTTAAATAACGTAAGCAATAATAATGAAGAATGTGCATTAACCCTTTCCTGCATGACCCTGACGTATATGTGAGGTATGCATGAGGTGGAACAAATACGCTTGCAGGGTTTCATCTAGTGGGAGGGGGGCTGGGGTGAACCTTCCCCCCATATGATGTCATCACATTAGCTATGATGTGCAATATGTAACTATAGATCTACTGTGATGCACTAGCATGTAATAAGGGGTGTGGTCAACAAATATGGAAGTGGCCAAACATTTTGCGGCGTGTGTAAACCCCCCCCCCTAACTTTTAATCCTAGATGAAACCCTGGCTTGTATATGCACTACATGAACACTGACTGAGTCGATCATAATAGGCTATAAATTATAGTATACTCACTGGTGTCATAGTGGGCTCTCTCTACCAAGTACTCCACCACTTCTTTGTGTCCATTATAGCATGCAGTGTGAAGGGGAGTCAGGCCAGTCTTGTTCCTTGCATCTGGAATGGATGAAAAATTAATTACTGAATGTGTCTCTTGTAACTCAATGTACTAACTCAAGAATACTTTATGGACGGGAATAACGCTGTGTATAAGGAGGCTACTAATTTGCCTCGCAAATTTAACAATCATTGCCTTGGCATGTATAATAAAAAGATTATTGTCAATATAGTTGTTATGATCGACAATGCATGAGTAAAAAAACTGTATTTCCTGATACAACGAGTGCATGGTGCAAGTTGCGCTGTGCTAATGCCTCTCGCCATTGTTTTGCTTTCGCTCATCTCGAAAGACATAATTTTAGTATGTATATATATACTGTGTTTTAATGCCAGTTTCTAACTGATTTTTATGCTTCGATGCGTGGCGTAACCGTACGAGGGATACGGTAAAGCTGACTGTGTGTGTCCGTGTGTCGATCTGTGTCTGTTCCAGCTGTAAAACTGCTCAACGGTTGCAATGCGACGAAAACTAAGTACTGTATTTACTTGATTAAACACCCTCCTTGATTAAAAACGCCCATCTCGTTTAAACGCCCATGTATGGGCGTGGCACTGTGGGTGGAGCTGAATTAGCACGTGGAACCATAGATTGAGTAGAGAGGGATTGGAAACGATGTACCCTCGAAGTACCATCCGTGTTTCCCTGCGGTTTTAATCGAGGCTTATTCCAACGTGATGGGGTCTAAACATGAATAATTCATGAGAATTGTTTTTGCTGTCTGTAAAAAGTCCACGAGCAGTTTTGCTGCTAAACATCAACTTCATTAAATACTTGTGGCCATTTGGGACACAGCACACTACTTAGTGACACAACCTTAGCTATATCGTAGTAGCTAAACTGACACAAGCATGACAAATCGCTCTGTGTTAGACTATAGCTACTTCATGACAATCAAGATTGTATTTTCTTCGTTTCCAAGGGGGCATTTGTTTAAGTGTTAGAGGGGTCTTTGCGACGCATGCATAGACTATGATTAGACTCAATAAGTTTCCCGGTAAACTTACCCGGGGTAGAAAGCGAAACACGGATTGTTTCTGAGCTCTACATAGACTTCATTGTAAAACATCACGTGAACCACTTCCGTTGCCAATCCCCTTCTACTCTATCTATGGTGGAACCAGGTGCAAGCATGCATGGCAGCATAGAATATAGAAACTTTTTATGATGGCAGAGAGAGAGAGATACCAGCACAGAGGGAGAAACACCACTCCTATGACTTAAGCTGAGAGCTGTGGCAGCAGCAGCATAAATAACTGCTGTACAAGAGTTTCAGTGGCGTTTCAGTTTAGGAGTATCAGTAGGAGGGTGCTCAGGTCGCGATTTTTTTGGGGTTCTGCCCACGCACCGGAAGCCACACCCATGTTTTACTGCGCATGACAAAGGACACACCCTAATTACAAAGAACAATCCCAGAACAGAGAAGATATCAACTCTACCATTGCCTAACTGTAATTATAGCTATATCAATATCTACTATACAGGTATGTCATGGTGTATGTGTATGTATATAGAAGAAATAGTCCAGTTAGTCAATCATTCTGTGTGATCGTAATGCTGTCTTCATTCTCTTCAGACCACTGAAAGACCTCTCTGCTGAGCAGCTATAGTGACAGGCAGAGTGCACAATAATTATACTATCACGAAGAAAATCTGTATTGAAACCATTGTTTAATTATTGTTTTGTTTTTGTCTTCTATACCTGGTATTTAGAGTGTGATCAAGTTTCTGCTGGTGATGTTGGCTGAATATATAGACACTGACAGTGAGAAAGAACAACCTTCTCTGATGCAGGCTCTTGACTTGTACTACAGTAGAGTCTCGTTAATCCGGTTACCCTTGGGACCATGCAGCTTGGCTAGTTGGGCGTGGCCCGACCGTCTCCCTGACGGGAGGTCGGGTTGCAAGCCTATCTGGGATTTGTTCTAGCACCACTATAGTGGCGCCCTATCAGATTGCAGCATTTTTCACGTGCTTGGTTACACTTCCGTTTGCATCTAGTTACGAAACCGCATGCAGTATGCTGTGGTTTATCCACGTCATCATGTCGGTTAACACCCACTTAAGAAGAAGAATACTCATGGCAGTGTTACATAATGCTGCAGAACAATCCCAGATAGGCTTGCAACCCGACCTCCCGTCAGGAGACGGTCGAGCCACGCCCAACTACAGCTTGGCCAGAATAGCGAGGTGGCTGTATCTCAGGAAATAGCCACGGCTTAAAAACGACCTTACCTCGAATCTAATGAATACTTTTGCGGTTTTTGTCTCGAGGATAATGAAGGATAATGAATCATTCTGTTCTCTATTTAAGTGTAATCCAATTTTATTTGCTAAACCACACCCAAAATGTCATATTCGGCCGTAATATACGTATAAAATTACATTGAAAACCTTGTTTGGGACAGCCAGCACTGGCCGGTAAACGGAATAGCGAGTGGCCGTACTTCAGGGTGAGTTTTGTGCAGTAAACATAATTATAGCTAGCATTCCGTGCCAAGCCAAATGGCTGGTATATCGAGGTGGCCGTACTTCAGAGAGCCGGAATAGCGAGAGTCTCCTGTATTTTGTAGCATGCAGCTTTAATAAGTCACAGTACGCATGCCCAGGAAACTTATTATCTGAAGGTGTGGTCTGACTCTCCAATCAGTATAAAAACTCTTCTGCGAGCTCTAGCTAGCTCCGTAGTGCAAGCTCAGGCTCAGCTCCCAGCTATCCAGTAAGTTGCAGTAATTAATGTTAAGCTTAGGTGGGTGCTTGAGCACCCTGAGCCCCTAGCTGGAATACGCCACTAAGTTTAGAGTATAGACTCAACAATAAACACCCGTTTCGAATAAGCGCCCATCTCGTTTAAACGCCCCCTCTACAGACTTCGATATGAAATAAACGCCCGGGCGTTTAATCAAGTAAATACGGTATATAGCTATAGGCTTCTATATAGCCATGTTCTCTTGGATTTCGATTTGTAGATTTGTAAACTATAGAGCTTCTGGATCATGAGGCTTATATGGCACCAGATGTGGAAACGCCCTAATTTTTTTTATTTTCCCTTTGCTAACCCGAACCCCTCTCTTCCACATTACATCCGGTGCCGTATATATGCCACTTGGTCTGAGCTTCTTTCTCAAGTTATGGCTTGTTTGACTCACATTGAAGGCTGGTGCAATCTCTTCACTCTTTTATAGCATTATAATCTGTTCGCACAAACTTTATATCTATTCAACTTATGAGTTAGCCTTGCACTAAAGCGCTAGCTGTTTGTTAGCTACAATAGTCAGAAAAGAGTTTTAATCTCGGTCTCCGAGAAACATAATAATGCTAACCTTGCTAACTACACGTGCAAACAATACATATATTCATTACTGACGCTCCTTGGAGGGTAAGCCGGACCATGACTGATGACTGTTAATTATAGGGTTAGGCATCCCCTCTAATTAATTAGAGGAATGCAACCTCGCTGGTTAAATAATAATTAGGCATTTCTAATAATTATATTGCTCCCTAATTAAGTATTTGGGGGTAAAGACGTGGCCTAGCCACCAGTCATAGCCTCGGCTCAGCCATCTTGTAATGACAGAGAAGATTATAGAAACCAAGGGAGGGTTGGGTGTGGGGCTTTACTCAGATAGCTGGTATATAGCAAAGGCAGAACACGAGGTAGTGAGCTGAGAGCACATGCTCATATAAGATGGGCGAGGTCTTTATGTAATGATAGTAGGCAGGGCAGCATGGGAGGTACATCGATTAACCTTGTTTAACATCATGCAAAGATGCATGCACATACACAGCCATACCAGCCTTGCAAACTCTGACCTCTTTGGAGATCCACCCCTATTTTTAATTATTCATTGACATGAAATGCAATAAACCTCTACATTGATTCTATCCTCTGGCTTCTATCCTTGAAGATCCATTCATCAAGCCATCAGATATAGACTTTCAGCTCCATTAAGATTAAGCTAGCTCATCTTCTATAATGCATGACTGCGTGGTTCAGTGTCAACAATAATTACATTATACAACAAACCAATTACCTTTTCTATACACTAATATTTTTTGAGCGAAAGCAAAACATGGCGAGAAGCATTAGTACAGCGGAGCTTGCAACACTCGTTAGGTGTAGTTTTTGTTGCAGAGTATAGAGATTGCACAAACCACGTGGAAGTGTAAATAATTAGAACATAACATAATCTAGAACATTCCATACTATACAAGATTCCATGCTAAGTGTCCATGTATTCTAACAGTTTTAGCCGGTTCACCATATAATTATGTCTCGGATGCGCATGCGCAGCGATGTTTGTGTGTGTGTATGCTGCATGAGCGTCAGTGTTACAGCTGTTCAAGAATCAATGAAGTGCAAGTAAGAGTTTCTATAGGCTTCTATATATAGTCACATTTGCAATTTGTGGATTTGCAAAATAATGCTTCGTTCTCGAGTTACAGCTATAGGTTTGCTTATACTTGGAATGCACAGAGTGTAGCAACACTTCCATGGAATGTTGGTATGCTCTACTTTAGTAGTTAGCTCTGCACTAGAACGTTATAGCTATATAGTTTTGCAAGAGTGAGAAAAGAGCTACAAAGCTAACCTTGTCTTTACCTTTTTGTGTTCCTTTTCTAGCTCTCAATATGCAGACTAAAGGTGATAGGAGGCAGTAAGGAAGAAATGAAAGCCTGGTATGCAAAGTAGCGTGATCCACATACATTTTAAATTTATAAATGTGGGCGATTTGTAGCCCACAATCATGACGTAGGGTATAAGACACTGCTAGAAAATCTACCAAAATAACCTACCAAAGTAAGCTGTAAGGTCAGGAGAGAGACTAATGTAGCTTAGTGCAGAACCAGCTCTGATAGCAGATAGCTGATAATGATGACTATAGGCTATTATAGTCTAGCAGATCTATATATTATGCATTCAGCATGACACAGTAAAACTGAATATACTCTAGATCAATAAACCTGAATAGTAAAATCTAGATATATAGATCTAGGTAAAACACTCAATCTAGAACTAGTAGACATAGCTATATAGCTAGCTTGTATAACACATTGAACTGCTTGCCAATTCTGAGTCTATAATGGCCATGTTTACAAAGTTATTAGTCATAGATCGAAGTTGGCAATCCAAATATCTCAATCTCACACTCAATTTCACCCTTCTAGCACCCCTTTCTAGCACCCTTCTATAGCACCCTTCTACCACCTTTCTACCGTCACGCGACTTTGCATCCCCTAGCTAGCTCCTTTTTACTTTTATTTTTTCTTTATTACGATTGTGACAAAGAACAGAGCCTGGGACTGAGGCTATACTGGAAAGCTTCATGCACTTAGCCAGCTGTGCATGCAGCCATTAATGGACTTTGAACTTTTGGCATCCTTTTTAGCAACAATCACGGTCGATCATTTCCCACTTTTTGCACCAATGAAAATTTAATAGCTATATAATTATAGTAGCTTCATGTTTGGTTCCTCCACCGAGGCATGAGCACCCACGGTGCTTTCATTATATCCGAGGCGCGTGAGCGGCCACAGGTATAGTAGTCCGGCCCGTTCGTTGGTTTGTTTGTGACACATGAGTCTGCTCACTTGGCTGCCATAATAATAAATAGTACTGCGTTTACAGCATGGATAGCCTCTACACAACAAGTTATTAGTTTAAAAATAGTGGCAGATTTTGATGCATGTTAATTGAAAGCTTCCTGAGCAAAAGATAAGAAGCTTGAACTTGCACATTGGCTAGCTCTACACGTGACCTTTATTCGAGGTAAGCTGAAGTGATCCTTTACCAGGGTTCTATAAGTATAAAAAGCTAAAACTGAACACTCCTCTGGTTTTTTTTTTATTATTAGCCGAGGGTTAGCACTTCAGTGCTCGATCTAGTTTGGTTATAAGTACTGCATGGTAATATTATCCAGGGAAATCGTTCATTAAAAGGCTCAAGAATATGCTACCCCTTTTTGTGCTAAAACGAGTTGAACTTTAAGGCTCAAAGTGGGCTTGAAGATTGTGGGGGTGGATCCTCACTACCTTAAGCTTTCCCACACTATGATGTATCCTGGTTTGTATCGGTTTGTTATTGTTCTGAATCTTATTATTACGGGGTTTATTTTTTCTGTATAATTTATAGTCAAAATAGCACTGTCAAAATATACATGCACATGAAACTCACTGGTGTCACAGTGGGCTCTCTCCACTAAGCACTCTACCACTTCAGAGTGACCATTCTGACTGGCTATATGCAGCATTGTCCATCCATCCTGTACAGAAACAACTCATATATGCGAGGTTTTGTTGACACAATAAGTTGACTGTTTCTTTGCACAATAATAATTATTACTAAAGCCGGTCAAATGAAAGCACCACGGGTGCTTATGCCTCGGTGGAGGTGTCAAAGCTAAAGCTACTAGCTATTATAACATACACAAATTATATCATGATGCAATTAAAATCCAAGAAAACGTGACTATAGAAAAACTCTTATAATTATACTTGCACTTCATTGATCCTTGAGCAGCTGTAGCAGTCCACACACACACACACACACACACACACACACACACACACACACACACACACACACACACACACACACACACACACACACACACACACACACACACACACACACACACACACACACACACACACACACACACACACACACACACACACACACACACACACACACACACACACACACACACACACACACACACACACACACACACACACACACACACACACACACACACACACACACACACACACACACACACACACACACACACACACACACACACACACACACACACACACACACACCATGCAGCTCACAGACCACGTTTTATATTACAATGCATCTATAAGGTCACGACCACATGCACCATGCAGTAACACGCACATCATAGATCATGAGGACATGGTGAGGAGGAAATATTTTACATGATATGATTTGTGTAATGACATCATTGTAATAATTATACTGATAAGATATCTCAATCCCCAAGATTCTTGGGGCAATTGACGCATGCGCATACTAGGCCTTCTTTCTCAATTGAGAGCGGCCTGGAATCATGAATTATCTTATAATGAATCTTAGGTCACCACCAGTAACATGCACATCACAGATCACCAGGACATGGTGAGAAGGAAACTCTATGATTAGCTAATCTCTGCGATGTGTACAGTTAGATACACTCACCTTATCTTGAATATCAATATTGGCTCCAGCATTGATTAGAAGTTCCACACACTTCAGGTGACCATGGTAACTGGCTTTCCAGAGAGGGGACTCACCCGACTGTACATGTAGTACATGAGCAGTTGTTAATTATCTAACTATTGCGTTCTGGCAAGGATCATGTGTATTTATTTAGGTATTGCAGATTTTATTGTTCCGAATCATCACAGAGGCCCGGGGACTTTTTGCTCATTCAACCCAACCCTACTATATATTAGCCCATGCACTGTGCTAATGATCTATCATTATGTGGCCAAAACGAAAGTGTATACCGTAGATCTATAAACTACACTAATTGTTGTGAGGATTGAGCTAGCTATACATATACTATTCGCCATGCTAGAGTTTCTAAAACAATCGTCCAGTCATACAGTTTCCTCTTCGCCATGTCCTGGTGATCTGTAATGTGCACAAACTAGTTTACTTACAAACTAATGTATAGAACAAATTCCTCAGATTCTGGGGAACTTGTGCATTTGCACTATCACTTTGACAATAGATACCAAGCCCAGTTGTCGACATAGCGTTAATTTAGAGAGACTGAGGCTAATTTATTCATTACCCAAGATTGTGTAGATTATGTAGTGTTGTTAATGAGGTTCATCATTGCATGTGACGTCATGCGTCAATGTGTTTGGCTAGCTAGCTGCTGAAACTATTATACAATATCTTTAGCAACAAAAGCGGCTGGCTTAAAAACAAGGTTTTTTGCTGTTTAGGCCCTCAATAGATAGAGTATGTAAAACACAGAGGCCAAAAACCAAACCGTAGACCTACATATCTATACAAAAAACAAACAACGCAAGTGTGGATTGGTCTGAATGTTTTGGTTCTAAAAGGTGCGCCACTATATCATATAATTTTTGGCTCTGAAATCAATTACTGTAACTGACCTTGCTCTGAGTGTTGACTGTAGCCTTGGCTGCTAAGAGGACCCTCACCACCTCATCATGTCCATTGCTACTGGCTGCGTGGAGAGCAGTAAAGTTGTCCTGTATTAGAGTGAATATATACATTATTATATACAAGGAGCTTGCACAGGGTGAGCATGCACGGTTTGAGCAAATACACTTCACGTACTAGTTAATGCACCGTTGCAAGTATACTGGAAGTAATAATTAGTGGGCGTTTGGAAATTCCAGGCTCTTAAATGAATAGGACTATTCTTAGTGTAGTAGGTAGTTTATGCAGACGTTTCCTCCCGGAGGGACATTTAGGCTAATAACATAGAACACAACGAATATTCTTGCTGATCCATAAGATATAATATCAGCACAGATTTTATCTAGCACGTAAGTAATTGTCTTTCAAAAACCATATACAGTTGCCCAATTATAATAATTCACCTACATATACATAGAAAAGTGAATGAATCCTAGCAAGGGAGGCTACTATTTGAGTGCGGCCTTTATACAAGAGCGGCCTCTGATCGAGCATATACGGTACATGTAATATTCTTACTGATCCATTTAAGAGACAATACCAGCACAGATTTTATCTAGCACGTACGTAATTGCCTTTCAAAAAACCATATACAGTTGCGCAATTAACCTACATGTACATAGAAAAGTGAATGATGGGTAAAGATCACGATTCTTAAAAGCAAATAACATGCGCAGGTCCAGGACACAGAAACAAAATGGTACAGAATTAATGCTTATGATGAGAATACAATACAACAGGGGTATGAGCAATTAAACACACCCTACTATTGTCTTTTTCAAAAACCACATACAGATGGGCAATAAATGTCTCACATAGAGCGCACTTTGAATGACAACCAGGACATGACAGAGGAAACTCTATGACTAGCTAATCTCTGAGATGTGTACAGTTAGATACACTCACCTCATCTTGTATATCAACATTGGCTCCAGCATTGATTAGAAGTTCCACACACTTCAGGTGACCATTGCGACTGGCTTCCCAGAGAGGGGACTCACCCAACTGTACATGTAGTACATGAGCAGTATATTATAAAGCAAGTGTTTGCCAAAACACATACCGTAATGGATGCAATTACAGTACCACTAAAATCTTGGACTCTACGCAAATTTTGAGGTGAACATATCTGTTGCAGTAATCGACGCTTATAAGAATGCCAAGGTAATTAGCAAAGTACCGTATAGCGGGTATATTTTGAGGGTATAAATGTTCGCAGTTTTCGCGAATTGAGTCTGTACCGCGAAAATGTATATCTTATTGAATAGTAGGCGTGTTCAGTATTATTGACCACACCTATCGACAATAAGAGGAATAAAAAAGGAATCAAGAGACAAGGACACCGGTATAGCCCAGATTGTTTTGTACTGTACGCCCAGTACAGCAAACGTTCTGCTAGAGGTGGAGAACATAGTGCCTCACCGATTCATACAGGCTAGGCCCGGATTCGAGGCTAACGGTATGGAAGTACAGCTGCATGTTGATATGCGCATGCGCCAAAAGGCTGGAATTAACTCAGATCACAAAATTAAAATCCGCGAAATCCTTTGTAGAGGTCAATCTGCGAAAATTTATACCCTCGAAATATACCCGCTATACGGTAATTGGCCTACGTATATAATCTCATTCGCAAAAATAGCAAAAATTATTACTCGCGAAAATATGTCACCTTAAGGTATATCTATGAGAACCAAACCACATAAGTGCCACCATCATTATTTTAAAAGCAAGCTCGTGTTGATCCCAATGTTTTGGGTTCTAAAAGATGAGCCACTCGAAAGTATTCATATAATTTTTGTGCTGAAATCAACTACCGTAACTGACCTTGTTTTGAGTGTTGACAGTAGCCTTGCCTGCTAAGAGGACCCTCACCACCTCATCATGTCCATTGTAACTGGCTGCATGGAGAGCTGTCATGTTGTCCTGTATTAGAGTGAATATATACATTATTATATACAAGGAGCTTGCACGGTTTGAGCAAATACACTTCACGTACTAGTTAATGCACCGTTGCAAGTATACCGGAAGTAATAATTAGTGGGCGTTCGGAAATTCCAGGCTCTTAAATAAATAGGACTATTCTTAGTGTAGTAGGTAGTTTATGCAGACGTTTCCTCCCGGAGGGACATTTAGGCTAATAACATAGAACACAACGAATATTCTTGCTGATCAATAAGATATAATATCAGCACAGATTTTATCTAGCACGTAAGTAATTGTCTTTCAAAAACCATATACAGTTGCCCAATTATAATAATTCATCTACATGTACATATAAAAGTGAATGAATCCTAGCAAGGGAGGCTACTATTTGAGTGCGGCCTTTATCGAGCATATACGGTACATGTAATTTTCTTACTGATCCATTTAAGAGACAATATCAGCACAGATTTTATCTAGGACGTACGTAATTGCCTTTCAAAAACCATATACAGTTGCAAAATTAACCTACATGTACATAGAAAAGTGAATGATCACGATTCTTAAAAGCAAATAACATGCGCAGGTCCAGGACACAGAAACAGAATTAATGCTTATGATGAGAATACAATACTAACAGCGGTATGAGCAATTAAACACACCCTACTATTGTCTTTTTCAAAAACCACATACAGATGGGCAATAAATGTCTCACATAGAGCGAACTTTGAATGACAACCAGGACATGACAGAGGAAACTCTATGACTAGCTAATCTCTGAGATGTGTACAGTTAGATACACTCACCTTATCTTGAATATCAATATTGGCTCCAGCATTGATTAGAAGCTCCACACACTTCAGGTGACCATTGCGACTGGCTTCCCAGAGAGGAGATTCACCCAACTGTACATGTAGTACATGAGCAGTATATTATAAAGCAAGTGTTTGCCAAAACACATACCGTAATGGATGCAATTACAGTACCACTAAAATCTTGGACTCTACGCAAATTTTGAGGTGAACATTTCTGTTGCAGTAATCGACGCTTATAAGAATGCCAAGGTAATTAGCAAAGTACCGTATAGCGGGTATATTTTGAGGGTATAAATGTTCGCAGTTTTCGCGAATTGAGTCTGTACCGCGAAAATGTATATCTTATTGAATAGTAGGCGTGTTCAGTATTATTGACCACACCTATCGACAATAAGAGGAATAAAAAAGGAATCAAGAGACAAGGACACCGGTATAGCCCAGATTGTTTTGTACTGTACGCCCAGTACAGCAAACGTTCTGCTAGAGGTGGAGAACATAGTGCCTCACCGATTCATACAGGCTAGGCCCGGATTCGAGGCTAACGGTATGGAAGTACAGCTGCATGTTGATATGCGCATGCGCCAAAAGGCTGGAATTAACTCAGATCACGAAATTAAAATCCGCAAAATCCTTTGTAGAGGTCAATCCGCGAAAATTTATACCCTCGAAATATACCCGCTATATGGTAATTGGCCTACGTATATAATCTCATTCGCAAAAATTATTACTCGCGAAAATATGTCACCTTAAGGTATACTATGAGAACCAAACCACATAAGTGCCACCATCATTATTTTAAAAGCAAGCTCGTGTTGATCCCAATGTTTTGGGTTCTAAAAGATGAGCCACTCAAAAGTATTCATATAATTTTTGTGCTGAAATCAACTACCGTAACTGACCTTGTTTTGAGTGTTGACAGTAGCCTTGCCTGCTAAGAGGACCCTCACCACCTCATCATGTCCATTCTGACAGGCTATGTGGAGAGCAGACCAGTTGTCCTGTATTAGAGTGAATGTATACATTATTATATACAAGGAGCTTGCACGGTTTGAGCAAATAAACTTCACGTACTAGTTAATGCACCGTTGCAAGTATACCAGAAGTAATAATTAGTGGGCGTTCGGAAATTCCAGGCTCTTAAATGAATAGGACTATTCTTAGTGTAGTAGGTAGTTTATGCAGACGTTTCCTCCCGGAGGGACATTTAGGCTAATAACATAGAACACAACCAATATTCTTGCTGATCCATAAGATATAATATCAGCACAGATTTTATCTAGCACGTAAGTAATTGTCTTTCAAAAACCATATACAGTTGCCCAATTATAATAATTCATCTACATGTACATATAAAAGTGAATGAATCCTAGCAAGGGAGGCTACTATTTGAGTGCGGCCTTTATCGAGCATATACGGTACATGTAATATTCTTACTGATCCATTTAAGAGACAATACCAGCACAGATTTTATCTAGCACGTACGTAATTGCCTTTCAAAAACCATATACAGTTGCGCAATTAACCTACATGTACATAGAAAAGTGAATGATGGGTAAAGATCACGATTCTTAAAAGCAAATAACATGCGCAGGTCCAGGACACAGAAACAAAATGGTACAGAATTAATGCTTATGATGAGAATACAATACTAACAGCGGTATGAGCAATTAAACACACCCTACTATTGTCTTTTTCAAAAACCACATACAGATGGGCAATAAATGTCTCACATAGAGCGCACTTTGAATGACAACCAGGACATGACAGAGGAAACTCTATGACTAGCTAATCTCTGAGATGTGTACAGCTAGATACACTCACCTTTTCTTGCATATCAACATTGGCTCCAGCATCGATTAGAAGTTCCACACACTTCAGGTGACCTTTGTAACTGGCTGACCAGAGAGGGGACTGTCCCAACTGTACACGTAGTACAGAGCAGTAGTATGTTATACCATAGATATAGATACATGTAGAACAGTAAGAGGGATTAGAAACAAAAATGTTTACGTGAAACAGTCCGCGTTATAGGGTGTGGCTAAAACTACAAAGGATTATACAGCATGCTCATTACCTGTCCTGACTGCCATACAATCTGCTGATGTTAAAAACTAATAGAATTTTGCTCTAAAAGGTCGACAATAAAATACTATACAAGAAGGAATAGCCCTTACTATGAAGTCATGGGAGGTCAAGGCCCGTGGTGTGTCTAAAAGTATACTAAGCCAGTTTGAAGGACAAACGTTTCTGAACAGTACAGCTTATCCATAGCATGACCATTCTATATAGCATTTAGATACAGTAGAACCTCGCTAATCCGGATCCCTTTAATCCGAAACCTCACAAATCCGGACAAAATGGCAAACTGAAAAAGAGGAGGGGCTGTCAGTACAATAGAGTACTGCGCATGCGCAATGTAAATTGATTAGCTGAATCAGCAATACATTTATCGATAAACTGCTCAAGACAATGGCCACTGCAAAGAAAACAAAGAGAGAGCTCACAAGACTCACTGTATTGGAGAGAAAGTTGAGATAAAGACTATTCTAGCTAGCAGCTTCCCTTCTGGCCACAGTAATATCATAATACATGTACAAAAGTGTCTTTGTTAATGATTTCATAATCAATTAATGACATCTGGTAATCCGGAAATTTCATGTATTCGGATGGGGTCTGGTCCCACTCTATTCGGATTGGCGAGGTTCTACTGTACATAATAACCAATGTCCTTCACTGTTTTGGCTTCACAGCAGGGAGAGAGAAAAGTTGACATGGAGTAATTCAAGAGTAAAAACAACGGACTTAGAGCTTGTCAGTGATGTAAATTAATTAATTCCCATACAGAAATAACTACCTTGTGGCAAGGTTCAAACAAGCAAGTCTTACAAGGTTGTGGCAAGGTTGCAGCAACCTTGCCAGAACCATGGATTTGAAATTGTTTCAAGCTTGTTTCAAGGTTGTAGCCAGGTGGTTTTAACCTGGTTATTAAGGTTGCAACAAGGTGGTTTCAATCTGGTTACTAACAGGGTTGCAACAAGGTAGTTTCAACCTAGTTAAACAGTGAAATCTATTAAGAGTGAGATAAAAATAAATAACAGAACAAAGTATATATAGTATTACAAAGTATAATACTAAGCAAACTATATTATAGTCTCTTCGAGTATCGATTAATGATGAGAGATTGATTGAGTTTCAAACCACTACGCTGCCTTCTCATGGCACGGCGACATGATGCACATTTGTCGTTTACTGCATCGATTAACCAGTGCATGGTTTACTACACAGCTTTCTCTGCGTGCTGGCATAATTATAAGTGTCATAATTATAGGACCATATCTATCACTAATTATATATGCTTTGTGATGAGCAAGAGGGATGGACTATAGAGGTATAGGGGATGATGATTTGTACAAAATCTTTGAGACGTACATTCAACATTGTTATGCCTCAGGTGTACGTGTAGCCGCAAGAGGGACACGGTAAAGCTGACAGTGACTGTGGCTGTAAATGCTGCAATGTGACGAAAACTAACAGTTTCTATATATAGGCTTCTATAGCCACATTCTCTTGGATTTTGATTCGTAGATTACAAACTAAAGCTTCTTTCTTGAGTTATGGCTAGTTTGACTCACATTGAAAGCTGTTGCAGCTTTCGTAGCATCACTTGTTTGCATAAAAGTTTCTATTCAACTTATGAGTTATAGTCCTGCACTAAAGCGCTAGCTTTTTACTAGCTACCTAGCTATTTAGTAGCCATTAATTGTGTGAGCTCTTGCAGACATACCCCTATATATATATAGAGATTATTCACTTTCAAATTCAAATTGAAAAAAGCTTAATTCCCCCTATACTAAGTCTCTAGTACTATAACACCTCTAATACTTTTGATAGAAAGCATGACATAGCAAGGCTAGGCATTAACACAGCGCGCGCAGCTTGCAGCACTCGTTTGTCTGGCTTTTAATATCATGAATGCTACTTACTGAACATCTTTAAAATGTTGGCATCATAGTACTTCTTGGCCAACCATTGCAGTCTCACGACAGCTACAGCAACTTGGTGCACATTGGAGGAGGGCATGATTCCTACTGACTCCTCTTCGATCCACCTCACCAAGAGATACCAATAGATATGTGTCATTCATTTTGGCTTGTAAACCTAAACATCTAGTTGTTCTATTATAGAGTAGTCTGAGTTAGCTAAACTAGTATGCAGTAGGTCTGTCCTGCTCTTTAAAAGCTAGACAGCTGACATTCAAGATATGAAAATAATTCCAATTGGGGTGCACTTGCCATGTCTTTTACAAGGTTGTAAACAGCAAAATGAGCAACCAGAACGCAATGTTGCTGCAACTATTTTACAAGGTTGTAAATCAATTGTACAGAATGACAACCACAATGCAAGGTTGTTACAACCTGTTTTCCAGGTTGTAACCTTTCTGCAACCAAACCACCTTGTAGCAAGCTTGTTACAACCTTGACATTTCCTATGGGAATTACTTCTCTAGGTGATTGCTAGTAGATAGTGGCTAAATACAGCCTCATGCACGGTAAACCACGAAACAGTGCAAGGTTACAGCTGCAAATAGCTAGCGTTCTACTGCAGAGCTAACTGCGCGATCGCTAAATTATAACCGCGGAGTGTTTCAACCGCTTATAAGGCAATTGCCTTATAGTTATTGGCCTACTAACCCTAACCTACGTACGCACATGCATTTGATGAGCATGCTTTATTAATTACTCCATAGATGGAGCTGTAAAATATAGATACAACGTATATCGACCTGCTTACCGTATTACTAGAATATGTAGTACATGAGCAGTAGTATGTTACACCATAGATATAGATACATGTAGAACAATAAGAGGGATTAGAAACGAAAACGTTTATGTGAAGCACTTCGCGTTATAGGGTGTGGCTAAAACTACATTTATAGTCAGCATGCTCGTTACCTGTCTTGACTGCCATACAATATGCAAATTGATCACTTTTAATATTGATTATAAAGAGAATCAAGCTCTAAAAGGTCGACTAAGCAACTCAGCCACTATCACTATAAACAAATGAAAGCACCCGCAGGTGCTGATGCCTCGGTGAAGGTGTCAAAGCTACATGATAACATAATGCTAGCTTTATCAAGATGAACATTTTTGTTTTGCTGCATGCAGGCAGAATCACAGAGAAAGAGTGGGTAATGATCGATATTTTTAATTTTGCTGAAGAGTGGGTAATGCTCGATGATGATTGTTGTTAAAAAGGATCAATGCCAACAGTCCAAGTCTAATCAGCAGAATCTTGCAGCTCTAACTATTACGTGCATCCTCTATTATAGATGCAGCTGTAAAACACAGAGGCCAAAAACCAAACCGTAGACCTACATATCTATACGAAAAACAAACCACATAAGTACCACCATGACCATTTTAAACGCAAGTTTGGATTGGTCTGAATGTTTGGTTCTAAAAGGTGCGCCACTATATCATATAATTTTTGGCTCTGAAATCAACTACCGTAACTGACCTTGTTTTGAGTGTTGACAGTAGCCTTGCCTGCTAAGAGGACCCTCACCACCTCATCATGTCCATTGTAACTGGCTGCATGGAGAGCTGTCACGTTGTCCTGTATTAGAGTGAATATATACATTATTATATACAAGGAGCTTGCACGGTTTGAGCAAATACACTTTACGTACTAGTTAATGCACCGTTGCAAGTATACCGGAAGTAATAATTAGTGGGTGTTCGAAAATTCCAGGCTCTTAAATGAATAGGACTATTCTTAGCATAGTAGGCAGATCCCGGAGGGACATTTAGGCTAATAACATAGAACACAACTAATATTCTTGCTGATCCATAAGAGATAATATCAGCACAGATTTTATCTAGCACGTAAGTAATTGTCTTTCAAAAACCATATACAGTTGCCCAATTATAATAATTCACCTACATGTACATATAAAAGTGAATGAATCCTAGCAAGGGAGGCTACTATTTGAGTGTGGCCTTTATACAAGAGCGGCCTCTGATCAAGCATATACGGTATATGTAATATTCTTACTGATCCATTTAAGAGACAATACCAGCACAGATTTTATCTAGGACGTACGTAATTGCCTTTCAAAAACCATATACAGTTGCGCAATTAACCTACATGTACATAGAAAAGTGAATGATGGGTAAAGATCACGATTCTTAAAAGCAAATAACATGCGCAGGTCCAGGACACAGAAACAAAATGGTACAGAATTAATGCTTATGATGAGAATACAATACTAACAGGGGTATGAGCAATTAAACACACCCTACTATTGTCTTTTTCAAAAACCACATACAGATGGGCAATAAATGTCTCACATAGAGCGCACTTTGAATGACAACCAGGACATGACAGAGGAAACTCTACGACTAGCTAATCTCTGAGATGTGTACACTTAGATACACTCACCTCTTTTTGCATATCAACATTGGCTCCAGCATTGATTAGAAGTTCCACACACTTCAGGTGACCATTGAAACTGGCTACCCAGAGAGGGGACTGGCCCGACTGTACATGTAGTACGGGGACTTTTTGCTCATTCAACCCAACCCTACTATTAGCCCATGCACTGTGCTAATGATCTATCATTATGTGGCCAAAACGAAAGTGTATACCGTAGATCTATAAACTACACTAATTGTTGTGAGGATTGAGCTAGCTATACATTATACTATTCGCCATGCTAGAGTTTCTAAAACAATCGTCTAGTCATACAGTTTCCTCTTCGCCATGTCCTGGTGATCTGTATAATGTGCACAAACTAGTTTACTTACAAACTAATGTATAGAACAAATTCCTCAGATTCTGGGGAACTTGTGCATTTGCACTATCACTTTGACAATAGATACCAAGCCCAGTTGTCGACATAGCGTTAATTTAGAGAGACTGAGGCTAATTTATTCATTACCCAAGATTGTGTAGATTATGTAGTGTTGTTAATGAGGTTCATCATTGCATGTGACGTCATGCGTCAATGTGTTTGGCTAGCTAGCTGCTGAAACTATTATACAATATCTTTAGCAACAAAAGTGGCTGGCTTAAAAACAAGGTTTTTTGCTGTTTAGGCCCTCAATAGATAGAGTATGTAAAACACAGAGACCAAAAACCAAACCGTAGACCTACATATCTATACAAAAAACAAACAACGCAAGTGTGGATTGGTCTGAATGTTTGGTTCTAAAAGGTGCGCCACTATATCATATAATTTTTGGCTCTGAAATCAATTACTGTAACTGACCTTGTGTTGAGTGTTGACTGTAGCCTTGGCTGCTAAGAGGACCCTCACCACCTCATCATGTCCATTGTTACTGGCTACGTAGAGAGCAGTCCGGGTGTCCTGGATTAGAGTGAATATATACATTATTATATACAAGGAGCTTGCACGGTTTGAGCAAATACACTTTACGTACTAGTTAATGCACAGTTGCAAGTATACCGGAAGTAATAATTAGTGGGCGTTCAGAAATTCCAGGCTCTTAAATGAATAGGACTATTCTTAGTGTAGTAGGTAGTTTATGCAGACGTTTCCTCCCGGAGGGACATTTAGGCTAATAACATAGAACACAACGAATATTCTTGCTGATCAATAAGATATAATATCAGCACAGATTTTATCTAGCACGTACGTAATTGTCTTTCAAAAACCATAATTATACAGTTGCCCAATTATAAATTCACCTACATGTAAACTTGAACTCTGCCATGAGAAAGTCTTTGTGAAGCACTAACAAGCTGCTAGCTATGTCCTGTACCTAGTACCTAGCTGCTAGTATTAATAAATTTTTTGGCTGCCACGTGCAGAAATGCTAGAGTCGAAGTTCACTGAGGCTACTATTTGAGAGCGGCTATTTAAATGTTTCATTTTGCTAGCAAGGGAGGCTACTAGTGCAGCCTTTATGCAAGAGCGGCCTCTGATCAAGCATATACGGTATATGTAATATTCTTACTGATCCATTTAAGAGACAATACCAGCACAGATTTTATCTAGGACGTACGTAATTGCCTTTCAAAAACCATATACAGTTGCGCAATTAACCTACATGTACATAGAAAAGTGAATGATGGGTAAAGATCACGATTCTTAAAAGCAAATAACATGCGCAGGTCCAGGACACAGAAACAAAATGGTACAGAATTAATGCTTATGATGAGAATACAATACTAACAGGGGTATGAGCAATTAAACACACCCTACTATTGTCTTTTTCAAAAACCACATACAGATGGGCAATAAATGTCTCACATACAGCGCACTTTGAATGACAACCAGGACATGACAGAGGAAACTCTACGACTAGCTAATCTCTGAGATGTGTACAGCTAGATACACTCACCTCTTTTTGCATATCAACATTGGCTCCAGCATTGATTAGAAGTTCCACACACTTCAGGTGACCATTGAAACTGGCTACCCAGAGAGGGGACTGACCCGACTGTACATGTAGTACATGAGCAGTAGTATGTTATACCATAGATATAGATACATATAGAACAATAAGAGGGATTAGAAACAAAAATGTTTACGTGAAACACTCCGCGTTATAGGGTGTGGCTAAAACTACAAAGGATTATACAGCATGCTCATTACCTGTCCTGACTGCCATACAATCTGCTGATGTTAAAAAGTAATAGAATTTAGCTCTAAAAGGTCGACAATAAAATACTCTACAAGAAGGAATAGCCCTTACTATGAAGTCATGGGAGGTTAAGGACCGTGGTGTGTCTAAAAGTATACTAAGCCAGTTTGAAGGACAAACGTTTCTGAACAGTACAGCTTATCCATAGCATTTAGATACAGTAGAACCTCGCTAATCCGGACCCCTTTAATCCGAAACCTCGCAAATCCGGACAAAATGGCAAACTGAAAAAGAGGAGGGGCTGTCAGTAGAATAGAGTACTGCGCATGCGCAATGTAAATTGCTTAGCTGAATCAGCAATACATTTTTTACATTTATCGATAAACTGCTCAAGACAATGGCCACTGCAAAGAAAACGAAGAGAGAGCTCACAAGACTCAACTGTATTGGAGAGAAAGTTGAGATAAAGACTATTCTAGCTAGCAGCTTCTCTTCTGGCCACAGTAATATCATAATACATGTACAAAAGTGTCTTCGTTAATGATTTCATAATCAATTAATGACATCTGGTAATCCGGAAATTTCATGTATTCGGATAGGGTCTGGTCCCGCTCTATTCGGATTGGCGAGGTTCTACTGTACATAATAACCAATGTCCTTCACTGTTTTGGCTTCACAGCAGGGAGAGAGAAAAGTTGACATGGAGTAATTCAAGAGTAAAGACAACGGACTTAGAGCTTGTCAGTGATGTAAACTTAATTACTTCTCTAGAGTACTTGAGTGATTGCTAGTAGATAGTGGCTAAATACAGCCTCATGCACGGTAAACCACGAAACAGTGCAAGGTTACAGCTGCCAATAGCTAGCGTTCTACTGCAGAGCTAACTGCGCGATCGCTAAATTATAACCGCGGAGTGTTTCAACCGCTTATAAGGCAATTGCCTTACAGTTATTGGCCTACTAACCCTAACCTACGTACACGCATGCATTTGATGAATACCTGCATGCTTTATTAATTACTCCATAGATGAGCTGTAAAATACAGATACAACGTATATCGACCTGCTTACCATATTACTAGAATATTTTGCGGGCCTTTGCGAATGAGCAGAAATGTTGATCCTTTGCGATCTAACTATTGGGTTCTGGCAAGGATCATGTGTATTTATTTAGGTATTGCAGATTTTATTGTTTCGAATCATCACAGAGGCCCGGGGACTTTTTGCTCATTCAACCCAACCCTACTATTAGCCCATGCACTGTGCTAATGATCTATCATTATGTGGCCAAAACGAAAGTGTATACCGTAGATCTATAAACTACACTAATTGTTGTGAGGATTGAGCTAGCTATACATATACTATTCGCCATGCTAGAGTTTCTAAAACAATCGTCCAGTCATACAGTTTCCTCTTCGCCATGTCCTGGTGATCTGTAATGTGCACAAACTAGTTTACTTACAAACTAATTTATAGAACAAATTCCTCAGATTCTGGGGAACTTGTGCATTTGCACTATCACTTTGACAATAGATACAAAGCCCAGTTGTCGACATAGCGTTAATTTGAGGCTAATTTATTCATTACCCAAGATTGTGTAGATTATGTAGTGTTGTTAATGAGGTTCATCATTGCATGTGACGTCATGCGTCAATGTGTTTGGCTAGCTAGCTGCTGAAACTATTATACAATATCTTTAGCAACAAAAGCGGCTGGCTTAAAAACAAGGTTTTTTGCTGTTTAGGCCCTCAATAGATAGAGTATGTAAAACACAGAGGCCAAAAACCAAACCGTAGACCTACATATCTATACAAAAAACAAACAACGCAAGTGTGGATTGGTCTGAATGTTTTGGTTCTAAAAGGTGCGCCACTATATCATATAATTTTTGGCACTGAAATCAATTACTGTAACTGACCTTGTTTTGAGTGTTGACTGTAGCCTTGGCTGCTAAGAGGACTCTCACCACCTCATCATGTCCATTCTGACAGGCTACGTGGAGAGCAGTCAAGTTGTCCTGTATTAGAGTGAATATATACATTATTATATACAAGGAGCTTGCACGGTTTGAGCAAATACACTTCACGTACTAGTTAATGCACCGTTGCAAGTATACCGGAAGTAATAATTAGTGGGCGTTCGGAAATTCCAGGCTCTTAAATGAATAAGACTATTCTTAGTGTAGTAGGTAGTTTATGCAGACGTTTCCTCCCGGAGGGACATTTAGGCTAATAACATAGAACACAACGAATATTCTTGCTGATCCATAAGATATAATATCAGCACAGATTTTATCTAGCACGTAAGTAATTGTCTTTCAAAAACCATATACAGTTGCCCAATTATAATAATTCATCTACATGTACATAGAAAAGTGAATGAATCCTAGCAAGGGAGGCTACTATTTGAGTGCGGCCTTTATCGAGCATATACGGTACATGTAATATTCTTACTGATCCATTTAAGAGACAATACCAGCACAGATTTTATCTAGCACGTACGTAATTGCCTTTCAAAAACCATATACAGTTGCGCAATTAACCTACATGTACATAGAAAAGTGAATGATGGGTAAAGATCACGATTCTTAAAAGCAAATAACATGCGCAGGTCCAGGACACAGAAACAAAATGGTACAGAATTAATGCTTATGATGAGAATACAATACTAACAGGGGTATGAGCAATTAAACACACCCTACTATTGTCTTTTTCAAAAACCACATACAGATGGGCAATAAATGTCTCACATAGAGCGCACTTTGAATGACAACCAGGACATGACAGAGGAAACTCTATGACTAGCTAATCTCTGAGATGTGTACAGCTAGATACACTCACCTCTTTTTGCATATCAACATTGGCTCCAGCATTGATTAGAAGTTCCACACACTTCAGGTGACCATAGTAACTGGCTACCCTGAGAGGGGACTCACCCAACTGTACATGTAGTACATGAGCAGTAGTATGTTATACCATAGATATAGATACATATAGAACAATATGAGGGATTAGAAACGAAAATGTTTACGTGAAACACTCCACGTTATAGGGTGTGGCTAAAACCACAAAGGATTATACAGCATGCTCATTACCTGTCTTGACTGCCATACAATCTGCTGATGTTAAAAAGTAATAGAATTTAGCTCTAAAAGGTCGACAATAAAATACTCTACAAGAAGGAATAGCCCTTACTATGAAGTCATGTGAGGTCAAGGCCCGTGGTGTGTCTAAAAGTATACTAAGCCAGTTTGAAGGACAAACGTTTCTGAACAGTACAGCTTATCCATAGCATATATAGCATTTAGATACAGTAGTACCTCGCTAATCCGGACCCCTTTAATCCAAAACCTCGCAAATCCAGACAAAATGGCAAACTGAAAAAGAGGAGGGGCTGTCAGTAGAATAGAGTACTGCGCATGCGCAATGTAAATTGCTTAGCTGAATCAGCAATAATTTTATCGATAAACTGCTCAAGACAATGGCCACTGCAAAGAAAACGAAGAGAGAGCTCACAAGACTCAACTGTATTGGAGAGAAAGTTGAGATAAAGACTATTCTAGCTAGCAGCTTCCCTTCTGGCCACAGTAATATCATAATACATGTACAAAAGTGTCTTCGTTAATGATATTCATAATCAATTAATGACATCTGTTAATCCGGAAATTTCATGTATTCGGATAGGGTCTGGTCCCGCTCTATTCGGATTGGCGAGGTTCTACTGTACATAATAACCAATGTCCTTCACTGTTTTGGCTTCACAGCAGGGAGAGAGAAAAGTTGACATGGAGTAATTCAAGAGTAAAAACAACGGACTTAGAGCTTGTCAGTGATGTAAACTTAATTACTTCTCTAGAGTACTTGAGTGATTGCTAGTAGATAGTGGCTAAATACAGCCTCATGCACGGTAAACCACGAAACAGTGCAAGGTTACAGCTGCCAATAGCTAGCGTTCTACTGCAGAGCTAACTGCGCGATCGCTAAATTATAACCGCGGAGTGTTTCAACCGCTTATAAGGCAATTGCCTTACAGTTATTGGCCTACTAATCCTAACCTACGTACGCGCATGCATTTGATGAATACCTGCATGCTTTATTAATTACTCCATAGATGGAGCTGTAAAATACAGATACAACGTATATCGACCTGCTTACTAGAATATTTTGCGGGCCTTTGCGAATGAGCAGAAATGTTGATCCTTTGCGATCTAACTATTGCGTTCTGGCAAGGATCATGTGTATTTATTTAGGTATTGCAGATTTTATTGTTCCGAATCATCACAGAGGCCCGGGGACTTTTTGCTCATTCAACCCAACCCTACTATTAGCCCATGCACTGTGCTAATGATCTATCATTATGTGGCCAAAACGAAAGTGTATACCGTAGATCTATAAACTACACTAATTGTTGTGAGGATTGAGCTAGCTATACATATACTATTCGCCATGCTAGAGTTTCTAAAACAATCGTCCAGTCATACAGTTTCCTCTTCGCCATGTCCTGGTGATCTGTAATGTGCACAAACTAGTTTACTTACAAACTAATGTATAGAACAAATTCCTCAGATTCTGGGGAACTTGTGCATTTGCACTATCACTTTGACAATAGATACAAAGCCCAGTTGTCGACATAGCGTTAATTTGAGGCTAATTTATTCATTACCCAAGATTGTGTAGATTATGTAGTGTTGTTAATGAGGTTCATCATTGCATGTGACGTCATGCGTCAATGTGTTTGGCTAGCTAGCTGCTGAAACTATTATACAATATCTTTAGCAACAAAAGCGGCTGGCTTAAAAACAAGGTTTTTTGCTGTTTAGGCCCTCAATAGATAGAGTATGTAAAACACAGAGGCCAAAAACCAAACCGTAGACCTACATATCTATACAAAAAACAAACAACGCAAGTGTGGATTGGTCTGAATGTTTTGGTTCTAAAAGGTGCGCCACTATATCATATAATTTTTGGCTCTGAAATCAATTACTGTAACTGACCTTGTTCTGAGTGTTGACTGTAGCCTTGGCTGCTAAGAGGACCCTCACCACCTCATCATGTCCATTGCTACTGGCTACGTGGAGAGCAGTCCGGTTGCCCTGTATTAGAGTGAATATATACATTATTATATACAAGGAGCTTGCACGGTTTGAGCAAATACACTTCACGTACTAGTTAATGCACCGTTGCAAGTATACCGGAAGTAATAATTAGTGGGCATTCGGAAATTCCAGGCTCTTAAATGAATAGGACTATTCTTAGTGTAGTATAAATTATAGGTAGTTTATGCAGATATTTCCTCCCGGAGGGACATTTAGGCTAATAACATAGAACACAACGAATATTCTTGCTGATCCATAAGAGACAATATCATCACAGATTTTATGTATAATACGCACGTAATTATCTTTCAAAAACCATATGCAGTTGCACAATTATAATAATTCACCTACATGTACATAGAAAAGTGAATGATAGGTAAGGATCACTATTCTTATGAGAATGCAATACTAACAGTGGTATGAGCAATAAAACCTCACCTCCTCTTGGATATCAACTCGAGCCATAGCTGCAATTAACACTTCAACTACCCTCAAGTGACCATTCTGAGCAGCAACATGCAGCGCAGTAGCTCCATGCTGTACAGATTCAAGTAAGGAGTGATGAGAAGGTAAACACACACATCAGCTCACAGACCACGTTTTAGGTTAATACGCGTCACGACACACAACCAGGACATGACAAAGGAAACTCTATGACTAGCTAATCTCTGAGATGTGTACAGCTAGATACACTCACCTCTGCTTGCATATCAACATTGGCTCCAGCATCGATTAGAAGTTCCACACACTTCAGGTGACCATCGAAACTGGCTGACCAGAGAGGGAACTGACCCAACTGTACATGTAGTACATGGTTATACCATAGATATAGATACTTATACCACACTTACGTCACCACTAATTGATCTCATTGGTCAACAGCTGTAGGATATATAGAATATTAGCATACAGCCCCAGGCATGCACAGTTTTTCAAGTTGTTTTTTAGTTTTTTCATTTGTTCAAGAAAGTAAGCAAAGAGAAAAGAGCCATGCTTGACAGTACTAAGACTCAAAGCGACGGCAGAAACAAGGAAGGTGCTCTCCAACAAGATGGCTAAGCTTCCATGGGTCCATGGGCGCGGTTTAGATACATTTTATCCAAGGAGAGCTTGCAACTCCAGTAGGGGACGTCGAATGGTCAAAGCTTGGACCAAGGAAGCTCTTGAGCATCTGTAGGAGTCAACATGTTGCTCAACTAGCTCTTTGACGGCTGCAAAATCCGGCATAGTCTTGTTCTTTTTTGCAGTCTGCATCGCGATTGAATTGTTGCTAGGGGGAGGTCCTTTTATAGTGCTACGGTCACGTGGTATAAGTCAGATATGCCACACCTACTCGGAGGATATGCACCCTATATATCCTCCGCTACCGTGGTTACATACCCCTCGGCTCCGCCTCGGAGTAACCACGGTAGCGGAGGATATATGGGTGCATATCCTCCTCTTAGGTGTGGTATATCCTATACATATAGAACAATATGAGGGATTAGAAACAAAAATGTTTACGTGAAACACTCCGCGTTATAGGCTGTCTAAAACTACAAAGGATTATATTTATAGTGAGCATGCTCATTACCCATCTTGACTGCCATACAATGTGCTGTACATAGAATTGATTATTATGCTTCGGTGCGCATGCACAAGCGAGGTATACGGTAGTGTGTTTGTGTGTCTGTGTGTCTGTAGGCTGCTCAAGGATCAATGAAGTGCAAGTAAGAGTTTCTATAGGCTTCTAGTCATGGATTTTAATTCGTGGATTTGCAAAATAATGCTTCATTCTCAAGTTATGCCTAGTTTTGCTTGCCTTTTCAGAAGAGCACGTAGCCAAACTTGTTTACCGACTCTACTTAGTAGTTAGCTCTGCACGTAGCTGCAAGAGTGAGAAGAGAGCTGCAAGGCTCTGCTGATGGCAGCCATTAATTTTAGACTTGAATCTTGCCATCGATCGTTTTTAACAACAATCGTGGTCCAATCATTACCCACTCTTTTAGTTTGCATGCAGCAAATTGAAAAAAATACTGTTCATCATGTGCATTAGTAGCTTTATGTTAATTATGTAGCTTAGGCATCTCTACCGAGGCATCATGCAGCACCTGCGGTGCTTTCATAAAAGAAAAGAGAATCTAGCTCTAAAAGGTCGACTAAGCAACTCAGCCACTATCACTAAACAAACTAAAGTGCAAACCCTCGTCTGGAGACGTGACATTATTATAAAGAAACCAAAAGAGTTATATAATGCAGTGCATGTATAGTGATGAATATCATGTATGACTTATTAAACTGTCTAGCACAGCAACTTAGGAGCTAATTTTAAAACCAGACTGGAGGCACGCGCACTGTGGACTAGCCTGGAGTCTCATGCAGAGAGGCTCCTGGAGTAGGATCCCAGAGTCAGCTAACAGAGACAAACCAGACACAATTCTAGCTTTCTATTGTATCGATCCTTTTCCACAAACAATCAGGCTTATGTTTCGAATAATAGCCGTGTTTAGTAGTACGCAAAAAGCTTCTTAGATTTAGCTCACCTTTTTTCTTTGCAAAATCTGCCAAATTTTAAGCCTTAGAAGAGAGGGAATGTGCAACTCAACACGTAGCTAGCAGAATTCAAATGTGGGCGGTTGAGTATGTGAATTTGATTGAATTGCTAAAAATAGAAATTTGTATTTTTAGCACTTAATGCACGCTCTTCTTTTATATACTAGACACTAGTACGCCCTTATAGCTAGGGCCTCTCTCGAATCAGTAAAGTGAAACATTTCGTAGCCGCGGACTTTGATCAAGCATATATACATGGTAATTAAAGGTCCCAGTCTTTAGACTCGCAAGCCAGCACACGAAAATGAGACAGGAAACTCCGTCAAACCCCGTGTAGAGACTCGTGTAACATTTGCCACAATGTTTGTGACAACTCAAGTGGCTAGACCGCATGCGGTTACCACAAGATTGATAGTGACTACAAGAGTGATAGTGACGTTGAATGCATGAATGCACGTGATGCTCACCACCATAGCCATATATAGGCATTAGCATGCAAGTTGTCGACTAGACTACCTTAGTATAGTACGTACTGAGAGCACTAGGAGACTTTTTGTGTAGCTGTTTTTAGTGTACATACTGTCTATAGCCATGACGTTAAGAAAGCCACAGCCACTTAGAATCTTATCTGATGATATGCTGTCCCACACAAGATTTTACACCGAGTTTGCTCAGTCTACTATTTGCCGTGTAACAGACAGCTCGCGAGTCTATCCTATGTCATTCAGAGCATCATGTGATACCACACATGCATCAGCCTCAAATCCAGGCCGATTAAAATACGGCCTGGTATCTATTGCATGTGTAATTAATCATAGGCGTGGTCCATACACGCCCACGTACTATCTACTATGTATATGAAGCTTTATAGCCTAGCTAGCTAGCTGTGGTCGTTGTCAAGAAGGCTTGCACACTAGTCTGAAAGCAGAAGAGGCTCTCATCTATCTCTATGATGGTTGGATGGTCGTGAACTTGGTTTCTGTACAAATGAGAGCTTCTTCTGGCTTCAGACTAGTGTGCAAGCCTTCTCGACAACACCATAGAGGGCCACAGCTAGCTAGCAAGTCTTCTCGACAACGCAATAGAGAGCATAAGCCACAGCTTCACAGGAGACAAGCATTTGTTAAAATTAATACGGAAAGAAACTAGTAAACAAACTAGTTTACGGTAAAATTTACAAAGGTTTACTAAAGTATAACGAATCACCCAGATTCTGGGTAACCACTCATGCAATAGAGACCAGGCCGTATTTTAATCGGCCTGGTCTCGAGGCTACACATGCATTGAACCTCACCTCGTTGGCCTGGTTTGGATCCGCCCCTCCTTCTAGTGCCAACTGAACCACACCCACATCACCCGTATCGCAAGCTTCCATTAATAATGACTGGAAAGATATTAAGATATCGTTTAATACTGTACAAAAACTGGCCAACTGAATGGAATCAGGAATACATTGACATGTAATACAAGTCACTCACCATCTCAGGATTTAGATCTAACTTTCAGAGTGACTTATAATTATACTGCATCCTCGACCTCAGTCGAGTCACGATCACTCACTGGTACGTACCTGGTCTCTCTCTAGCTCTACAGCTACAGATCTCAGTCATGAAAATCACCCCATTTGGTCTGGGGGCGTATCATCTCAGGTGATGCTATATACCTCCATTTGGCATGCGCAAGAGCTTTTTATGGTGATCGAGCATGCACCTACATAGCCTCGATCCCAAGCCGCTCTTCCTCGATTAGGGTTAGGGTTAGGATTAGGCCTTGAAGGAGGCTAGCACCTACATAGCCTTGTTTCCAGGCCGATTAAACGAGCATGTTGGCTTTAATTACCGGATTAGCAACTTCCGGAACTCGGAGCGAGTTTTGAGTATAAAAAGAGCTGCCGTGGGCGCGACCTTTGACCCCAAAATTTCCATTCAAGCCTTATAACGAGCTCTTTTTT
Source organism: Halichondria panicea (assembly GCF_963675165.1). Classification (NCBI taxonomy): domain Eukaryota; kingdom Metazoa; phylum Porifera; class Demospongiae; order Suberitida; family Halichondriidae; genus Halichondria; species Halichondria panicea. The sequence goes on from NC_087384.1 coordinate 2,063,404, forward strand.
TCTCTTGCGCAAAAGCGCTCAGAACCCATTCGCTACACACTGTGAACACTCAAAAATATACACAAAGGGAAAGGAAATACATTCTTGGTAGTTTTTCTTTTTTACCAGAAGCAGAAACAAAAAAACAAAAAAATAAATGATTATCATAATGGCTGACAAAATACTTTATGAATAGATACAGCAAAAGGCTATGCACAATAAAGGAATCTTTTCAGCTCCAGGTCAGCTACAGTCCAGGGAACGTTGTGGAAGAGTTAGGAAGCTTGCTTTCTTGCATAATAGACGGCATTGAAAATATGCCATTGTGGAAATTCATCGAAAGTTCGATTCTGAAAAAGAATTTATATGAATATCAGTACATCTATATCAAACAAATTCTTTACTACCATTTTAATAGGGCAAGTGGAGTGCATGCCACCAGACAGTGAGGCTCTCCTCTCCCCAGCAAAGAGCTAGGGATATAATAGGATAATTGCTAGATACACTGAGAAGTAATACTTACATTTTCTACATAGGTTGATGGTGTACCCAGGGAGACTGTCAACAAGCAAAGGCAGTCGCAGTCCTTCAAAGCGTCTTCAACGCGACCTGAGAAAAAAATGAATGTTACTGAAAGGGTGATGATGCCTCAGTGTAGGCAATGAAGCTACATGCAGTACCATTATTAATGACTGTACATATAATTTACATTTTAGATGGATTCATCGGCCCTGGCGGATAATGCTTAATTCTTTTTATTTTACTTTATTCTCTCGTTGTTCCCCTATTTTGCTACACACAAGTTGTACTAGCTTTCAAAGTAAGCAAACATAATTATAAGCATTATTTTGCAAACCCAACTAATTGCAATTCAAGAAAATTAATAATTATGATTAGCAGCCTACAATAATTATACAGAAACTCTTCATTATCATCGAGCAGCTGTAACAGTCGATCTACACACACACAGACACACTACCGTATATCTTGCGCATGCCCAACTGAGGCATAATGACTGTATATATGAACGAACAAACTGCAAATAGATATTATACAAAGGTCCTTCCCTACAGACTTTCAACTCTCCTGTTCGTACTACTTTATCCGTAAAATGAAATGCAAATGTTAAAAAGCGAAAAAGCGTTCGCAGGTTGATGAAGTCACATTACTTTATACTAGACTACTAACTTTACTATAGACCTATGGACTACTTACTTGAGTTATTTATGTCCACATCAGCATCAGTTTGTCAGATCCTCATGCTGGGCCAATGAATGTCTGGCAGCAAGACAACGCTTAGCACTGTCAATTAAACCTACAAAGACTTGCTTGGTATCTTCAGTCTCGAACTTTAGCTCCTGTGGAACCCCCAGTAGGAGGTTGAGAACAGACTTCTTCATGCTTCTTGAAATAAACTTTTGACAGCCATTTTTGTTGTGTCTACTATCTCGTGAGAGAGCGGAAGAAGGCGTATCAAAAGAAGAATGTAAAAATGTAAAGAATGTGCATTATAACTGTCAAGGGCGTCTTTTTGCAAGACTCAAGAATATTCATTGTTGCCATTTTGTCATTTTTTGGTTGCTTCCGGTCGGAGCTGCCCACGGCACGCCCTTTTATAGTCAGCATGCTCGTTTAAATTAAACAGCCTTGAATCGAGGCTAGCACCTATGTACCGTATATCTTCTAATTTATCGGACAGCAAAAAATTATTATTTTGGAAATTGTCCGGGTATAAATTGGAACAGATTTTTATACAGCATGCAAAGCAGCAAAGCTAGTGTGACGGGAATAATTAGAACAAGCAAGCAGCTGCATGCGAGCTAGCTAAGTTTAATAGAACAGTGTGCAACTGAATAGTTGCACTAGCTACAGGGGAGGATCCAGGATTTAAGGAAGGGGGGTTCTTATACAGTACTTCTTGTCCGCGCAAAGCGCCAAAATTTTTGTGACCACGCCCCTTTTAAAGTACCACGCCCACTAATTAACCCTCATGTTCTCCCTCATGATTTATAAGCACAGGAGAGATGGTTGTGACTGGAGGAGAGATAGTAGTGGTCCCCAGTGGAAAGACAGACGGTGGTGGCTGGTGAAGAGGAGACTTGGCTATACACTTGTAGAACTTGACCATCAATAATATTAATGATTATAGCAATTATACATGTAAGTATGCAGTATCATTCAATATGCAGTGTCATGCACTCTCCCTTACCTGAAACTTTCCTCTTCTTACACCAGGAGTCAAGGATTCATGGCTAGATATAATAATATTATCGCTTGACCACGGTGCAAATCAATGTGGCTGCAGTAGCCAGCCCCACCCTCTTGTTATGTAGAGAGAACCAGCCCCACCCTTTTATTATGCAAAGAGAACCAGCCCCACCCTTTTATTAAGCAGAGAGGACGTACTTTGTACGACTTTGTCACGACAGTACAGTAGTTAGCTAGCTTAGACTCGCCAGCCAGCCCTTGAGAAATGGACTGGTCAAACTCCGTGTAGAGACTCGTGTAACGTTTGCCACGATATTTGTGGCAACTAACCGCATGCGGTTACCGCAAGATCAATGATAGTGACGTTTCACTAGAAACTCTACGTATCACATGCAGTATACTGACGTCACGAAAACCGAAGCCCGGAGTTTGACCAGTCTATATACTGTTCGCCAACAGTGCAGTGACGGCATGCGAGTCTAAGCTAGCTAGCTAATAGATACTAGCTGGAAGGGTAGTTCGTACGAACCCAACGAACTACCTCTGGATCCGCCCCTGAGCTATCTAAAACTAGCTCTCAAAGCTATCTAACTGCAGCACAATTTACAAATTAGTAGTCTACGTTTAGGAGCATAAAATTAAGGCCACTCCAAGTGATACTCTGGTTTCTGGTCCACCGCCCGCATCAGATTTTATTCTTGGATTTCTATCTCATTATTGGATTTCTATCCCATTATTTCTACTACGCATGCGCACAATGGTCCATGTGGTACAAAATAGTGTGATAATGATATTCATTTGCAAAATAATGAAATTCATAAGGTGAAATTGATAATGACATAATGAGAAAAGCCGCCCGCCCGCATGCAATTAGAAAAACTTCAGTAATGACAATATCTTCGATCGGGACAGAACTGCGTGCAAAAATATTAGACTCATGGTAGGGTCGTTTTTAAACTGTGGCTATTATTTTTAATTTGTCTTATGAATGTTGAATGGAAAGTTAATTTGGGAGTCAGATAGAGATGAGCGTTAATTTTAAGGCCACTGTTAGTTGCATATACTTGTTTCAGATCAATTACCTCCCTCCTCAGTTTTGCTCACCTGCTTATTTAATTGCTGATGTCAGCCATTATTTGAGGTCAAAGTCATTTTTTTTCCCATGTGCAAGTTGCATTGTGCACCAAAAAGCCAGTGCGTAAAAAAAATTAAACTATTTTTATGTTTAGACTCCGTCCTTTTGTGTATTTTCGTCAGTTAAAAAAACAGGATATGACGTCATCAAATAATGGGATAATGAGTAATGAAGACCTCCCTCCCTCATCTGGGTTGAGCTAGTATTCTCATCTGAAACAAGTATGCAACTAACAGTGGCCTAATGACTCAAATTAATACCCGTTTATAACATCGTATCTAAGTAACCTAGCTAGTGGGTTATTTTGAGGCACATTCACGGACTGCCCAAACTAGCTAGTCGCGGATTTTAGAGGTTCAATTGGCCACAGCAGAGATCGAGGTCTTTCAACCTATTTTCGAGATTCAAGGTCAATCCTCGAAAACCTTATATAGATAGTGCATCGAGCATGCATGAATGATTCATTGCCTCAATTTAGGACAAACCTGCAAAAGTTCATTACATTCGAGGTATATATATAAGATCCGTCATCGTTTTTAAGCCGCGGCTATTATCTAGCTGCCACATCGCTATTCCGGCGCTGTAAGGGTGACCGAGTCTACTGTTCTCATTTAATTTACATAGCAGTGCAGTAAGTAATATATAGCGCACAAGAATAATACCCCCCCTGCATGTACATGCAATCATTCTGGTATATTTATAGCTATTAATAATTATGGGATATCGAAACATTTCAACAATTTACACAAAACACAACATACACAACCACACATAGTGATAAAGCTGATCTAAGGGTTCTGTTCTGGCATCTCTACAGTCCATGGACCAGAGTGCTGTATTATGTGCACCTCCTCACAGCTCCTATATATGCATGGAGGCAATAAAGAGTGAGTTATTGGGTAGTACAACCGCAACCTATCAATGACAGGTGGGTGCAGGGCATACATCTGTTAGGCTATAGACACACTGAGTGTGAGTGGTAGACTATGGGCATAGGGCACAAAGTTTGCAATGTAACATTCAAATACCACACATGATGTACACAATAATATTATTATCTCGAGCTCACCTTCGAGGATCGAGGGCAGACATAACTTGTGCAGCAATCGCCTCTTTCTTCATCTGTCTAACATCTCCAGAAGGGCCCTGAATGTCGCTTGTGAAGGCTTCTTTCTTTTCCAGATTTCAAACACTTGATCATAGCTATATAGGTGGTTATACTGTCAATTTTCTTCAACCGAACGTCAGTTTGCTCGCCAGGGGTTAATTCCAACGCATCGACATAGAGTTCTACATTATCAAAGCAGGCAGCCAAATATGATACATCTTTTTGTTGGATTTCCCTGTCACCCAGTTGATTTGTGAAATAGTGCATGAGTTGACATTTGCCCACACTGCAAAAACACTTTTGTTATTGTGACACAGTTTGCTACCGGCACAAAATGTTATCTTGACAAAACGTTTGTCAATTTCCTGCAATTATTGTTATAACGACAAATCATAGTTTATTTAACTATTAATATAGTTTATCTAACTATTAATATTTGTTATTATAATGGTAGATTGTTATTTGAACACATGTGTTGTCATTTTGTCGAAGTGTTGTTGATCTCACATTTAGTGGAAGTTACCGTTCATTGTCAAATTAACATTAATGTGTGACAATAACAAATTATAAAGTTACAGCTAGAACTCTACTAAAAGATACGTGCAAGTTTGCATCACTGATTTCAACCTACTCAACCTATACTCGATTACCCTAGCTCATAATAAATTGTCTACACTGAAACATCTCAGTTGCCCTGATGCTTATATCTTTGCATGCTCATGTTCAATTGTGTATGTAGCAATTGGAGACTTGTGACTGGGCATGGTAAGTTACAGTGGCAGTGAAGAAGTCAGGAGCCTCCAGAGTCCTTCAGTGCAGTGCAGTGCAGGCAGCCTTCTCTCTAGCCTCCTTCACAAGGCCTGGCCGAAGAGCGGCCTGGGATCGAGGCTACCTTCTCTCTAGCCTCTAACTCTAGCTAGTCTCGAGGCCAGATTCTGATAAGGAGAGTTTAGCCTCGGACTATAATTATAAGCTGGAACTATAGGTGTGGCATGAGGGGGCGTTCAGGAATAACAGGGCGAGGCCTCAAACATACTTAGCACATGGTGCTTGCAGCTGCACCAGACTGCAGCTGCTCATGCAGCTTTATACCATCACTGACTGCATGCCTGTACCCCTGGCCCTGGCAGTGGGCTACCATGTTCCATGTACACCAGCTAGGATCTAGGAGTCAAGAGTCACCTGCATCTGCAGCTTGAAAGAAAAGACAATTGCAAGTTAGTCAGTGCTCATTGCTAAACTCAACTTATTGCCCAATACTCTCTTTCAGATTTTCTTAAAGAGTAGATAGTACCACCATCTCAAAGAAAAAAGTTAAGTTCCATTGCATGCTGTTGGCGCATGGCATGTACATGATCCCAAAACTCTCTGAATTCACAGTTTACAAATCACTGCTATACCGTATCGGCGTATAACTCCACCATGTACCAGCTTCAAAGAAAAAGGATTTAAGTTATGTTGCTCATTGCTAAATAAATGTGTTTACGTGTTTCTTCCAGCTGCAGATTTTACCGTACCTCGGCCCCACAATGTGTACCAGCTAGGAGTTTACTTAACCACCTTCATCGACTTCAAAGAAACGACTTGCAAGTTATGTCAGATTCCATAAAACTATATAGCTAGCTAGAGGGCAACTGTCCCTGGTTTTTCGACCTTCATCTGTAGCATACTGATTTACGAGTTTGTGTCTTCATGTGTCAGTTACACTGGTTTCGACTGGTCAACTTCGTCCATGGGGTGATAGCTAGTATACTGATTTACGAGTTTGTGTGTATGTGTCCTCATGTGTCAGTTACACTGGTTTCGACTGGTCAACTTCGTCCATGGGGTGATAGCTAGCATACTGATTTACGAGTTTGTGTGTATGTGTCCTCACGTGTCAGTTACACTGGTTTCGACTGGTCAACTTCGTCCATGGGGTGATAGCTAGCATTGTAATTTACCAGTTTGTGTGTATGTGTCCTCATGCGTCAGTTACACTGGTTTCGACTGGTCAACTTCGTCCATGGGGTGATAGCTAGCATTGTAATTTACGAGTTTGTGTGTATGTGTCCTCATGCATCAGTTACACTGGTTTCGACTGGTCAACTTCGTCCATGGGGTGATAGCTAGCATTGTAATTTACGAGTTTGTGTGTATGTGTCCTCATGCGTCAGTTACACTGGTTTCGACTGGTCAACTTCGTCCATGGGGTGATAGCTAGCATTGTAATTTACGAGTTTGTGTGTATGTGTCCTCATGCGTCAGTTACACTGGTTTCGACTGGTCAACTTCGTCCATGGGGTGATAGCTAGCATACTGATTTATGATTTTGTGTGTATGTGTCCTCACGTGTCAGTTACACTGGTTTCGACTGGTCAACTTCGTCCATGGGGTGATAGCTATAGCATACTGATTTACGAGTTTGTGTGTATATGTGTCCTCACGTGTCAGTTACACTGGTCAACTTCGTCCATGGGGGTGATAGCTTATACTATTTACATTTTGCACTACATATGTGTTGGTAACTATAGTGACTTCAATCTTTTGTTCTGTAGGGGCTTATTGTGACGAAAATGATCTGAGGGATGTAGCGTTCATGAAACCAAACGAAACGCCTGCAGTTCACTGTACTGGAATTTCAAGAAACGCTAAGTGATGAACACTAAAAACAATTTACTGACAGAAGAAATGTATTGTGCTGCATGTCATGTGATCCAGTGATCTTATTCTATCATAAACTCATTGTTCTAATACCGTTTGACCTTCTGCATGTGTGTACGTGCGCGAGAAAACAACTAATTAAATGACAAAGGTATAGTGTTAATTTAACAAAGAAATTCACTTTATAGCAGTGTTAATTCAGCATTCACTTTGCTATTTTGACATAGAAGTACAATAAATTGGTGAAATTCAGATGACATAATACTTTGTTGTTTTGACATCATTTCTTTGCTTGAATGGCAAAACATTGTAGGTTGTTTTACCTTTGTCATTCTAACAAATATTATTCTGTCATTGTGAGATTCATCACCGGGACAAACTTTTGTTTGTTAAATTAACAAAAGTGTTTTTGCAGTGCAGAAACCGTTGATGAGCTGTAGCTATTCACTGGTTGAGCACGCGCAGATCCTACACTATGGAATGAAACTTAAAATAACACACTCATGCATATCCCGCTATAATTATGATACAACAACAAAACAACCAATACACACACTAGTCGTGACGACAAAGAGCGAGTGAAAGAGGCGTGAAACTATACTCTACTTGACAAGAAGGACGAGTCCACTTTATACCTCACATAAATTAAAAATCGTGCGGTCCATTACACGGGACCTAAATATAATTATGAAAGCACTGTGGATGCTGATGCCTCGATGGGGAGGCATAAAATATGAAGCTATATAGATATATCGATTTTACAATTCAAAAAGTGGTAAATGATCGACTACGATTGTTGCTAAAAATATGCCAAAAGTTTAAAGTAATGGCTACAGCATGAAACAGCTCAGTGCAGCTTTTTGCAGCTTTTTTCTCACTCTTGCAGCTACCAATAGCTATAGCGTTTTGGTGCTACTAAGTAGAGTAGCAACACTCCATGGACAAATTTTGCTACGCAACTGTTCTGAAAGGCTACAATGGCATTCCAAGTAAGCCCACATAATTATACAACTCGAGAAAGAAGCATTATTTTGCAAATCCACATAATTATTGTAATCGCGACTAGAAACTCTTACATGCACTCACTGAGCAACTGTAACACTCTACTCACACACACAACACACACTTATAGTCTAAGACTACGTACCATAATTATACCTCGCTGCTGTTATAATGACACTAACTGAATACGATGAATGCTCCAAAACGTATGGCAATAATTATTATTGTGTTATAATTATGATGGATTGGCCGGTAGCTATAAAGAGGGCGTGAGTGACAACATTCCCTGGCAAGCTCACAAATAATAATATTTGGGCAGCTGACCAATTTTGTAACAAGAAGACATTCTACATCTTAAAAGTACAACACAGACGTCTAGTTAAACAATGAAAGTTTGAGGAATGTGCGAGTTTGGCAATGAATACGAATGTTTATTGCAGCTCAATAGACAGTTATTATAAGCATGCAGTGCAAACTTGACGGCTGCATGTACAAGTGTGAGTATAGACAACAGTGTTGCTGGTGTGCATTATTAACTAGATACAGTGTGTTTTACTACGACATTGACAGCTTTAAAGAAGTTGAGGTTAATAACTGGTCGAAGCGATTATCAAATCAAGAGTTAATATAGCTACGCAGATCAGTTAGCATTGTATACAAAATGGCAGAGAGGTGCTCACCAGTGGTTGACATGACAATAGAAGAGGCCCTAGAAATAATGGAAGCTATGATGGATCTGCTTAAGGTACGTATATAAGAAATAACTGTTAGTGAACAAATGTAACCCAAGCAGTTACGTATAAGTATAATATACAAGTTTCACCACACAGATGCATGTCAAGCGCTTTAGCCGATTAAGAATTTGAACACAAAGCAACTAATTTTAAAGACATTAACTCAGCAATAATGCACAGAAACTTTTGAGATTATTCTATAGCACAAACTGACTTCTTACCTCTAATAGATAATTATAGTTATCGTACATGATATAATATATAACGTATAGCGCAAAATTTTCGAGGTTGTCGTGCACGAAATCTATAATGTGTAAATATTAAAGGCGTGGCTTCCAGTAACCAATCAACCCACGAACGTTATGCAACGAAATGCTTTTAGAGGCCTTTCTACGAAATATAGTGCCTCGAACATTTTGCACTATATATACAGGTATACTGAAATAAATTTTATGTTAGTGACCATTTTCAGCAAAAGTTGCCTGTAAGGTGCGGCCTACGAGTACCGGAGATAGTACTAGGAGGGTCGCTAGGCACAAGGACAGAGTTACCAGAACAATACGATGCTGACATCATCATATACTCACCAGGTATATATATACCATGCAGAGGCTTATTACCATAACCACCTGTTTTTTCAAGCAGTTAAAAGAGTTTTGTCGACAATTTAACTCTGCATATAGCTACATTTCAACACTAACCCTCTCACAGACATCACAATTAAGGAGGTGATAAGGAATGGCTATGGACTCTGGCTAAACCAGATCAATCAGTTAATGCACTCGGAGAAAGACCTAGCTGAGGGGTTCGAATTCCATGCCCTCACAGACAAGGGGTTGCAATTCACATTTGAGGGGATTGAGATTGAGATTATGGTCAGTCCAAATTGGAGAAAGCCAGCTGACTTCTACACCTTCCTAGAGACTTTGAGACCAGCACACAGAAAATTGTGAGTTGGTACTAATTGGCAGGTAATTTATTATTACGCTTTGGTCTGTCTTTGTATAGGTTTACTCAGTGTGCTGCAAAATGGCAGATCCAGTTTCTAAAAAATCAAGCTACTCGGGTGAGAAAGAGACCGTTTACTATACTATAGGTGTCTTATAATTATGTGAAAGTATAGGAGACGTTTTAGTCTTGCTTACAAGCATGATTATGAGAAAGCAGTTCTGCCATTACAGATAATTTCATTAATACATAAAAAAAGTATCATCACTATGATTATAATAAAATTAATGCAGTGTGAGTTTTGTTGTTTATCCCATTTAGAGAGGTAATTTTTGTCGTGAGTTCATTCGTCGAGCAAAGGCATGGCGTGCGCTCAAGTGGAGGCAGTGTACGGGGGGACGAGGGAGGCCCTCCTCCTATCTGCTCTCCCTCCTGGTCATCCACGCCTACGAGAATGCTCACAAGACACTGGGCGTGTTCTCCACACTCAGTCCAGAGACACTAGCACAACAGTGAGTGGGCGGGTAGAGAGGTAACCAAGGGTACAATGGGCACAATGTACATCAATGAGTGGGTGAATAAGGGAGGTATATAAAGTACATGCATGCATGTACAGTTAGTGGGCAGGTAAGGAAGTAACTATGAGAGCATAGTATATATATAGGCCTAGCTAATAATTACATAAATCGAAAACATACTACTGTATAATATATATATATACAACATAATTATATACATTGCCTATAAATTATATTTCTGCAACTTTAAGTGCTATAATTATAGCTGATTACTAAAAAGTATTAATAAATGAACAAATTGTTTATACAATGTACATATGGTAGCAATCACTGATTTGCACCAACTGTAATGAAATTACTTGCAGTGCCACAGAAGAGCTAAAGAGTATTGTATACAACTGTGACAAAGTCAAGTGAGTTATAGCCGGTTATTCATTTAACATAAAGGCGACAAGCTGTTGCTATAACAGTATATAAAGTGGAACCTCGGCTACTCGACTTGTCATATTCAGTTCACCACGATATAATCATGTTTAACTAATAATCAGAAAACGAGCGAGTCCATTAATGTGCATGCGCATTATATCTGTTACCATGCTGCATGCACCATGCATGGAGACATATTTTCTGCGCATGTGCAGACGACCACATACACTAAATTTGCACTGCTGTTTGTTAAGTGGGTAGATAAAGGCGTAGTTTATCCATTCGATTATCCGGTATATAATTATTCAGATATCTGGCCTGCCTCTGGAAATCAAGGTGTCCAGATAATCAAGTGAAGTACAACCTGTGCCTTAATCTTATAAGTGAACCAAGCTCTTTCTATAGTGCGAATCAGCATAAACTTCCAAAATGTTGTTTTACAATTAGATATAATAACTCAGTAATGAATCACTACGGCCACTATTCATGATCAACTATGCAGGTCAACTAAGAGGTAGTGGGCCTACATTTTGTAGGGATTCAATTTTCATGAATACACTTAACGCTTTACTAATTGATTTGAACAATGGATTGATTGATTTTGCTTCAAAAGGATTCAACTCCTCCCCTGCTCAATTTTACCACACCAAATTTGTTATGCATGCCTTACATTCCATTGCAAACCATTCGCATTATAAGTGGATGAAGAAAAAAGTTACGCTCACAAATTTTGCGCAGATGGTACAGGGAACAAGTTCTGAGGTAGTTTAGGAGTGGGCGTGGCCTAACATTCGTTTGGACCAACCTTTTGTGCCATTTTTAACGTCTTCCATTAATTAATTTTTTCAGAAATAAGTTCCTACACTCCTAATAATGTAAGTAATCACTAGTGAGCCTTCAATGAAGCTGTTGTAGAATACTCAATTTTGGAGTGCAAATACAATTTCGGAAGTTTATGCTGAATTGCACTATACAGTAAAATTTGTAGACGTGTGCCTTGGCTAGTTATTGTAGCAGGATAGACTCACTTAATCAAATTGATAATCATTGCACAACTGAACTTTACATAAGATCAACTGCTGTTACATAGTTCCTATGACATCATACATGACATCATACACTGTTATATTATAAATAGTACCAACTGTCACAAAATTAATCCCCCCCCACGCACGCACGCACACACACACATACACACATGCAGCATATACTGGGAGCAGTGCTACGCTATGAAGCAGTACCCTACCCTAGTTCCCCCGAGGGCACCTCGCATCATTGACCCGGCTAACCCCACACATAATCTGTACCTTACAGGGCTCGCAAATTTTGAGCCCTACAAAAGGTGTGGAGAATACGACACTGGGACGGGGGATTGGAGTTCTCTAATCAGAAACATTGGAACGCTAGACTTAAGTAAACCAGTAGAATGAATATAATTATCACAGCGTAATTGTGTCTATAACTATTCTATCGAAAAAATTAACATACGAATAGGGGCGTTTCACCATGCAGTATATACGTGGGTGTGATTTCAATATAGAAAATATTAGCCTGCATGCATGGGGGCCAGACCTTTTCTCAGAGGGGAGAGCGGCCGAGAGGCAAGAGAAGAAAAGGCCTGGAAACTCTTGTAGCAGTCCATGTACCTACATGCTCTTGCATGGAATGTCAATAATTAGTTAAAACTTGTGATATTGGAGGTTGTAAAGAAGGAGTAGATGTAGCAATACTCTCATTTCGTATTCAAGAGGCAATACTCGCATTTATTTGGGTTAAAAATCACAAGACATAGGATATGCATTTCATTGGCTCTGCATGGCCACATTCTGCAGAGCACACGGAAATGCTGCAAGAGTCTCCAGACCTAATCCTAGGGCTCACGAGGACAATGGCATGATATAAACAGATATAATTATAATTATATATAATCATTATCTATCTACATATTCACCTACAACGTAAATACATGCAAGAGACTGAGTCGAGTCGCAGCCAGTAGGCTACTCAGTGGCTGCGAGTAGCTAGCTAGCGAGTTTAAGAGTATGGTAAAGTCAAAACTAACATTTAGTAACGGGTATTAAGCTTATAGATCTACATACACAGTATACAGTGTGAAGGCATGATCTCAGTCATGGAATAATAGTATCTTAAATTGTCAGTACAGTTTGATCCCTAAAAACTCCATTCCATTCAATACCAGATGACATCCGCCGCCGTTCTTCAGAAACTTGTCAGACACTGAGTGGCTATATAGGTATTCACCATGGAATAACTGGACAAGAGCCAGGAGAATCAGAGCTTTCATAAGCTTCATGTAGACTCGCAAGCCGTCACTGTTCACCTGCAACAGTGACGGCTTGCGAGTCTAAGCTTCATGAGCATGCACGGGAAGCCATCTTTGAGTAATAAAGTGAGTGAAGTAGATCTATATCGAAATATCAAAGTTTGTATCCTTCTGACAAGAAACAAGAGCAGTGGATAGCAGATTATATGAATGGCAGAGCAAACAGCATGATCACCAATTGTAAGGAATTGTATTTGAAGGTGCATCTGGAACACAGTGAAACAATAAAACAAGCTATATATATAGAGACTCCATGGTGGACAAAGTAGAAACACACAAAGTTACATGCAGCTATAAAAATGTTTAAGATTAAGGTCTATATATAATTATAATTATAGACTATAAATTAAAATAGTTATATATACTGTTTCGGATGTGTCTACGGGATTTAGAATGTCATGCAAAGGCACTGCTGTAGTACCCCGAGCGTAGTGAGTGTATTAAAAGTGCCTGGCTCTATAAAAATGTAGCAAAAGTCAAAAAAATCAGCACCCCCCTAAATGTCTCTAGCTAAGGTAAGCTTTCACTAGACTGAAAAATGAACTCTCCACTAGCGAAGGTTAATCGCACTGTCCACTAGCTAAGGTCAACTCTCTACTATCGAAGGTCATCGTATACTGTCCGCTAGTAAAGGTTAATCGTACTCTCTGGGCCACTGTACAATACAAATTCGATTCACAACGTAGATATACACAAGCTGATTCGAAGGGAAAAAGCATGAGCGTACAAAAGTGACAAGACAGTGGAACCCAATGAGCCAAACTCCTATATTTCATCTCCTTGCTAGCACACTCCAAGAGTATCACGGGGACTGTGGGGAAAGTTCAGCTGTTTTTACAAAGTGTGAGGACAGGTATAATTATGGCCTCTTCTTAGAGTTTATAATTATAATCAATAGTGTACATGAACTGCATGTGTACCAAAAATCACCACTAGCCTATAACCTATGTCCTATAACCTATGTCATTTTTCAGTTGTGTGCTGTGTTTATGTCTACGTCTAAATTTTGTCTACGTCCCATTTTTTTGAAAAAAATCAGACACCTGATGCCTGGCCATGCTGGAAAAGACAGTTTGAACAATTTCGAGAAGCATCAGGCCTTACAGGAGAGTCACAGTGGAAACAAGTCAATACATTTTAGGAGAAGAAGCGGAGTCAAACCTAGTGTTCACTAATATTACTGCTGAGGAGCGAAGACAGTATGCTGCAGTAGTGGAAAAATGTGAGGAATTTTTCCAAGTACGCAAGAACATCATTCACAAGTACACATTTTTGCGATTTTACTCTCATTCGCAGAATTAGCAGAAATTAATACCCAATTTTATGCCACCTTTAAGTACAGTATAGAACCTAGCTAATCTGGACCCTTTTTAAAGTTCGGAGACTGGACAAAAAATAATATTAAACTGAAAAGAAGAGGGCTGTAGAATAGACTACTGCACATGCGCACTTTATTAATAAACTGCTCAATACCTCACTGAATACAATGGCTATACTGCAAAGAAAACGAAAAGAGCTCACAAGACTCGCTGTATATTAGAAATTTGAGATAAAATTAGCTAGCAGCTTTCCTTCTGGCCACAGTAATATTACATGCATGCATGTGCATGTGAGTGTTCTTTGTTAATGATACTTAATGACATCTAGCCTCCTTCACCGGCCTTTGAGCCTAGTGGGAAGTGCGGCCTGGGATCGAGGCTAAATGACATCCAAAATTTTCATGTATATTTGAATGGGGGTTTAGTCCCGCTTATTCGGATTAGCGAGGTTCTACTGTATATATACAGTCCTTTATAGTGCTTTATTTTCGAGGAGCACCATTTTTAAGGTTCGAAGCCAATCCACGGAAACTGTATTTTAGTTCCTCAAAAGTAAAGTACCTTACATTATTGAAACAATAATTGATATGAAGCACTGTAATGATGACATACATGTACCTTGCATGCACTATTACGCTTAATAGTCCAGAGCTAAAGACTCTGGGCTAAAGATGATCCGAGAGAAGTACTCTCACCTCCTTCCTGCTCCGTGGTGGCCGGCCAATCCCACCAACAATGTGTACGTCAGTGGCATGTCTGGTCGGAGGAAGGACAAAGGATGGCAGGAATTTGCTACGAAGGTGGACAACATTGACCTCACCATAGACGTCCAGCAGCAGTAGACACTTTACAATGTGCTATTATACGCTATATAATATAGGATATTCCAACAGCTGCATGCACATTTGTAACCTTAGCTATATACTCACGCATGCATCTGTTCAGTGTTTGTATAATTATGGACCAGTGCATGCAACCATGTATATATATTATCTATTATTATTATGCTTCGGTGTGCATGCGTATAAGCGAGGTATATACGGTAGTGTGTTTGTGTGTGTCTGTGTAGAGTGCTACAGCTGCTCGATCAATAAGTGCAAGTAAGAGTTTCTAATAGGCTTCTATAGTTATGTTTTCTTCGAGTCAATAATGCTTTGTTCTCTAGTTTTGCTTACTTAATTGGAATGCCATTGCATGCAGTTTTTTCAGAAAAGCACGTAGCCAAACTTGTTTACCGAGTGTTGCTACTCTACTTAGGAACCTAGCTATTGGTAGCTTCGAGAGTGAGAAAAGAGCTGCAAGGCTCTGCAGTGCTGATGACAGCCATTAATTAGACTTGAACTTTTGGCATAGTAATGAAAGCACCACAGGTGCTGATGCCTCGGTGGAGGTGCCAAAGCTACATAACATAAAACTACTAATAGCTAGCTTTTATTATACACACATTGATTATGATGAATTTTGCTGCATGCAATCAACCGAATAGTGGGTAATGATCGACCATGATTGTTGTTAAAAAAGATCGATGCCAAAAGTTCAAGTCTAAAATTAATGGCTGCAAGTCAGCAGAGCCTTGCAGCTCTCTGCTCACTCTTGCAGCTACCAATAGCTAGCGTTCTAGTGCAGAGCTAACTACTAAGTAGAGTAGTAACACTCGGTGAACAAGTTTTGCTACGGACTCTTCTGAAAAGGCTGCAATAGCATTCCAAGTAAGCAAAACTAGGCATAACTCGAGAACGAAGCATTATTTTGCAAATCCACGAATTAAAATCCAAGTAAACATGACTAGAAGCCTATAGAAACTCTTACTTGCACTTGATTCATCCTTGAGCAGCTGTAGCGGTCTACACAGACACACAGACACACAGACACACAAACACACTACCGTATACCTCGCTTGCGCATGCGCACCGAGGCATAATGACAGCCATTAATTAGACTTGAACTTTTGGCATCGATCTTTTTAACAACAATTATGGTTGATCATTACCCACTTTTTGAGTTTGCATGCAGCAAATTGCAAAATGTTCAGTAATCTACAGTACACCAGTAATAAATATGCAAGCCATGCACCCGACTAGATACCATTACCACTACATAGTTATATATTGCTCTAGGTACCGCTGTAAGCGTTGAGTACAGCTACCCATTACCGCAACGCCCCTTGGAGGGTGAGCCGGACCATGACTGAAGGCCGTTATTATTGTTAGGAAGCCCCTCTAATTAATTAAAGGAGTGCAACCTCGCTAATTAGATAATAATTAAGCGTTTTTAATAATTATGTTGCTCCCCTAATTAAGTACTTGGGGGTAAAGAGGTGGCCTAGCCAACAGTCATAGCCACGGCTCAGTCATGTCGTAACGACAGAGAAGTGTATAGAAACCAAGGGAGGGTTGGGTGTGGGGCTTTAACTCAGATAGCTATAATCAAGCACGAGGTGTAGAGATAATTGCACATGCGCGTAGATGCTGGGCAGTACATAATGCAGTAGGCAGGGCAAGCGGAGTACCTCGATTAACTTTGTTTAACCGTAGATGAAGGAAGAGAAAGGGATTGAAAACGCACGTCATTTGACGTCACGTTTTGTACGTTGTGTGGGTGAAACCCTTTGAAGTCTAGACGCGTTACGCCTAGGCTGCTAAGCAAGAACACTTATTTTCATCTGTAATCACAAAAACAGCTATCTTGTGGTTGGTTCCTCTGAGGTGAAGATGTATATCTATGGACCAAGTCTGTTCTGAGGGGGAGAGGTGGCCGTAACAGTATTTGTTCTACATGCAGTATCAAGAGTCATTGATACATGGAAACCACACCTGCATGGTCTGGCCTGCGCTAACAGGTGCGTCTTCTGTGGTAATATTTCTCGTCTCCCAGGTGCCATATTCATTGTGACCTTATAGTTTCGAGTGCATGGCTTGCATATTTATTACTCAGTGTACTGTAGATTAAATGATGTTTAAGGTAGTTAAACCATAGATGAAGGAAGAGAAAGGGATTGGAAACGATGGGCGTGGTTGAATCCAGGCGCGTTACGGTGATGTAATCATTATTTAGCGATACATTGCGCGCGAAATTGGCGCCAATAAGAGAGGCTGCTGTGGCAGTGAATCAAAGCTATCTTCTTCTCATCAAAGGGCTAACATGGTAAGATATCTTGCTCAGGTCATTATTAGAAGTCATAATAGACAAGCTAAAATAGTCAGAATGCTGAGAAGTCTGCTTAGACCTGGTAACTTCTGACAGGAATAATAATACACTGAAAATACACTTCCACGATAAGACTGAAGAGTTTTGGGCTCAATAAAGGAATGACTATACGGTCTCTATTCACAGGATAATGAAAAGGATTAGAATGAGATACTGCTTTAAGTTCTATACAGTACAACTTCCATAATTATTATAATTGTATTAAAAAGTGGTTGAAAAAATAATGATACTGTAGACATACATTTGTAGTTGGTTCATGATCGGTAAAAGTTATTATCAGAGGACTTACCAAAGGACACAATGTAATATTAGAATCACTTGATAACTTCGTTTGCACTTTCATCTTTGGCACACCAAGCCAGCCGTCTATCTCTTGCAGCTTTTTTCCAATGCTGATATCTTCTTCCGTGTGGCATTCCTATTAGTATGCATTACGATACAGTAAAGACTATTCTCCATTGCTATGAATGCCAAAAGGGCTAATAATTGATCAGTGTTAGAATAGAGGGATTAAGCATAACGGCCTTTACAGTTAGACTAAACTCTACGAGTTTCTCTAAAGCAAACAAGAAAGGGGAAAGACCATACATTAAAGTAGTGTACATAGAGTCTATTTCATGAAAGAAGCTAGGCAATATAGCTTTGAGTAGCCTCATAGAGGGATTAATATGCAAAATTTAAAGAAAACTGACCTTCAATGGCCCACAGCACATACATTTTATGTTCAGACAACTTTCCAAGAGTAGTATACTTGGTATTTTCTTCATGAAGCACATCTCAGTCGCAATATCTAGCTCTTGTTAACAGTGACAGAACATTCTAAAAAGCGGCAGAATCGACACCGCAGAAAGTTACTGGTAATGGTCTCAGAATTAGAGACAGTCTGCACAGAACACTGTTCTCAGTCCGCCCGTCTCTTGAATATCATCACTGACCACACACACTTTTTCCAACACACACACACACACACACCTTGGCTGCTTGGTGAGGTACTGCCTCAAGGCGAGGGTCACCATTTTCTTCCGCTCCCTCAATCAGTTCTTTTCCTCACTTTATCCTCCTCTTGCGTGGGAACAACCATTGAATCTTATCCTTGTCCTCAGAGTAACTATGCACAGTAGCGAACGATAATTATATTGATGCATATCCTCCTTGTAGTGAGACGTGTACATGCATGCATATGTTACGTTAAATATTCAGGAATGTTGTGCCAAAATTCCATACCTTAGCCGAAAACGATGGTGTTTTCCATTGTTAAGCGATTATCCACTATAGAAAAATGTTGGTGTTATATAAACCACCACATACCCACCACCTTTGGTTGCCATGGAAATCTTTTTGGACTTTTAGATAATTTGTTCACCAACACAATGGTATATCATCATATTTTCTTAGAAATGTTCCAATCCCAAAATATTTACATTTATGTACCATTACGCACCAAATTGCGTTTATTTACTCTATAGGCTGAATGCACTTGTATGTAAGTACATTATCAGTTTCTTGTTTTGTGATGATTGTAATTAGAACACACTTACATGTATGTCACGTCACGGCACTGAGTTTTTCTACAATAATTATGCATGAGTGATGAAATGTGAGTCAAAAGAACCTATAATTATAGCGCGGTTGTTTTGACCGATCAGCTACTATATACCTACGGGAGGTTGCTACAACCTATAGCTGCATGCATGGGCGGGTACTTCTACGTATGGCTGCTGCTGTGCATGATTGCTAAAACCTACATATAGGTGGATGTTTCTACCTATGGGAAGTTGCTATACGACCCATTTCCAAGGGCGTATAAAAGAAGAGAGAGCATGCAACTCCACTATCAGTATACACGTAGCTAGCAGAGTTCAAACGTGGGCAGAGGAATGTGTGCATTAATTTGCATTAAGTGCTAAAAATATAAATTTCGCATTTCATGCCAGTCATGCACATTCATCCGCCCACATTTGAACTCTGCTCATATGGAGTTGCATGCATGCCCTCTCTTCTTTTATACGCCCTTGCCATTACCAAATATGCTTAAAAGAACCTATATGGCTGGTTACAACAACCTGTAGCTGAGTATTTCTACTTGTTTTAAATGTGTATACTTTTATCTGTTGTTGTAACCCAACATGTGGGTTACTTGAATTGCACATGTTTTAACCAGGGTTATAGTGTGACATGTTGCACTGGGGCAAAGTGACCTTGTAAAAGTCACTGCCTACTGCTACTCTGAGTATAATTATGACAACTGTTCTGCAAACCACTGTTTATATATTGTAAATCCAGCCACCAAAAACAGAACAAAAACTACCAAATTACCTTTTTTTTCACATCTATATGCAGCAAGTGGTCTCTATGCTGGTTTCTATATCAGAAAATGGTTTTCAAGGCAACAAATTAGTTATTACATGGCAATTCGTGCCACAAGCAGTTTATTGGCCCTTGTAGTAGATAATGATCTTGGCCTTTGTATTACATGTACTGAGTACTGCACAGGAAAGAGAGATTACTAGAACTGATTATTTTCAGGAATACACCCCTAAAACCTGGTAGATCTAATTATACAACATAGACCACAATAGTCACCATTACAGAGAACCTTCTAGAATCTTGGAATCTATGAAACTACTTAATTTGATATAAAAGAGAGCAACTGTTTAAAATTAGGCAGCAGTCTCAGACAGGAATTTATAAGTTCAAGATGGCCTACTTTAGGAAACCTACACATGCTGAGGCTAAAGCAGCCATTAGGGAGTTGGTGTCTACTCTACAGGTAATAATGAGGTATATGCATGCAGAAATCTGTATAATTATATATGTTCAAATGCAGCTTAATTTGTCAAGCTATACACATCCAAAATTAGAGTGAGCGAGATCGTATAAGCTGGCTCTATGGGACATGGAACAATTGTGCCTGGAAGCTTTGACATCGACCTGGTGCTCTACTCTCACGGCAAGCAAACCTGCGTGCATACATGCATGCATGTAGCTGTATAGAGCATGCAACACCTGCCCATTCACTGGGCCTATATCACATGTAACGTTGAAGTGCTAACTCAGAGGGGCACCTGGAATCCCTATACACCTATAATTCTAGCTTAAAAAATTTGAGGCGAAACTATAATTATAGACGTGATCATCAAAAGCATACACTATGCACGCAAACATATATATTATAGTTGTTGCTTAACTGCATGAATAACACATGCATGTTGTGCAGATGTGAGCGGAGATACTATCATAACTGACGGATATGACCAACACATACGACGGCTAGAAGCTTTCATTAGCAATCGACAGGTGTTTGGAGCAGGGGTCATTACAGAGCCCAACATAACAAGATATGCTGTGCAGTTCAAGTACAAGAGCTACATCGACGTGGATCTCTTGATCAGTCCAGTTTGGTGGAGTGATTATCCAAACGATCCGACAATGTTTTTTCGGTTCCTTCGAGATAGTGTGCCAAGACACAACCTGGAAGTCATGCACAGATTTAGTGTGAACGCTTCCAAGTGGCAAGTGGAGTTTATGAGAAAAAAAGATCAGAAGGTACTATTACATAACAATGAATTTTTAATTTTTAATGTGCATGCCATGCTTTGTGTTGCATGCATGCCTATAATTTTATAACGCTTATATCGTACACTGCATGAACTCCATGCGTTCCGCTTGAGTCATCAGAATCTTGCGTGTATGATATTTTATAGGTCAAGGTGTACATAGTCCGGGCTAAAGCATGGAGGAATCGCCTATTGCCTAAAAGTAGAGTAGGACGAAGAAGCCCTAGTTCCTTTCTAATATCCTTGTTGGTGCTTCGAGCCTATGAAAACCAGCAGTCGAGCCAAACTTATGGCTACCGTGGACACAATGAAGCTAGAAGGTAAAATTGATCACCATGCATGTATTATTTTATTAAGCTATAATTATATATGCAGTACCACTGAAGAGTTGAAGAAACTTGTTCGGAATCACAGCAGAATGGAGTATGTTTAATATAGATAACATTATCTCAAATAATTTGTATACACATGCAGCATCTATTGGGAAGACTACTACAAAGCTAGAGACTACCCCACCCTCTTTCCCTCGTCAACTCCACGCCTGGTCGACCCGGCCAATCCAGCTAACAATGTCTACCTGTCTGGCATTGGTACGTACCCACCCAACAAAAGGCCAAGTGAAAACGAGCAGGACTGGAGTCAGTTTGTGGACAAAGTGGAATATTTTGACCTTGAGAAGAGTGTGGAGGAGATCACACGTTAAGACCGTTCAAGAGAGCTGACTAACTTTAGTACAGACAATTAAGACTATATAGCAGCACACAATATTATAGTGTAGTAGTGTATTATTATAGTAACTTGTTTCGCTGATGGCTGATGGCTGCACGATTATTTGATTGTTAAATTTGTTTGCTGACCTTTGACAATAATTATATACACCAATACCCAAGTTTGATTGAGGTAATCCAGTTGGGTATACTCATTAGCAGTGCATGCATTGTGTATAGTTCTAGAAAATTAACAACTGACAAATTTAGTAGGAATATAGCCTTATCCTTTATTCATTGATGGATTATTACTTTTCTCAAAACAATGAATATTCTTAAGGGACTTTTTCATGGGAATCAGCTCTTAGACTAACAGTATAAGAACTGATGCTATAAGCATGATGATGGTGCAAGACGTGGGTGCAGCTGTTGGGAGCATGGTAATACATCAATTAATGAGCCTATATGGACTTTCCCTGGGACAGTCCCTTTGCCCTTTGCTGACTAATCTCGTAAACGCTACTTAGTTTACTACAAAATAACACAAGACAAACACACACATATACACACCCAATTAGATCGAGATATAGACATAGACAAAATAATAAGAACATAACAAATGGACTTTAGGAATTGCCACCCTCCCCACAGCAATGAGCTACTCACTCACAAGGCTGCTAGAGAAGCAACAGATGAGTTGGCTACCCTCCTAAAAGTACTATAGAGCAACAGGTATAATGTGCAAAATTCACTTATCTACTTTACATGACAGGACCAACAGCCAATTACTATCAGTGAAGTCATCAGAGCTGGCTCTCTGGGACACGGCACTGCAGTTCCTGGAGACTTTGATCTGGACATGGTCATCTACTCAAGAGGTGAGCACCTGCTAAACACAGAATAATAGTAAGAACATTATTACATGAGGATTTTGTAGGCAGCTAACTCCTAATTTTGACAGACCTAGATCCACACAAAGTTCTTGAGCAAGGCTATGACTACTGGCTAGAGAAGCTTGAGAAATTCTTAAAAAGAAGCAGCGATGTGCAATTTAAGAATAGGACACCTCACTCTGTCCAGTTTCGGTACAAGGAACTCATTGACGTGGACATGCTGGTGACCCCTTGGTGGGACAGTGTCTCCCAGCTGAGCCTGTTCTTGGACAAGATCCCGGTTCAAAAGCGCTTCCCGTGAGTTAAAATTTAAGAACAGAACTGCCTGCATGCATGCACATGCATAATAATTATTATACGATGGCCTATGTGTAGAAACAGGAGTGCATGCACTCCTGGTAGAAACAATTAAATCAAGTATGCATGCCAATACATGCAGGTTCTCAATAGGAGCCTCAAAATGGCAGGTGCAGTTTATGCAGAAGCAAGACAATGAGGTAAGAGATACATTATTATAGATTGCAGTTCATCTACATGCACATTGTGCATGTATGTATATACCACAATGGTATAGGTCAAAGTGCTTATTCAGCGTGCTAAGGCATGGAGAAACAAACAATGGCCAAATGTTTACCCAGGACAGAAGAAGCCCAAGTCCTACTTTCTTTCTTTGCTCGTTTTGAAAGCTTATCAGCGTGCAAAGAAGAAATTTGGAAATCAAATCTTTCGTGATATGGCTGAAAAGTACGTACACGCATGCAGTTATCACATCATAGTATACCCTTACATCGATCTATTCACGCATAATTATACCATAATTATATTTCATGCTATATAGGACCTCCTATGAGCTTAAAGACCTTGTTCTTAGGGAAGATCAACAAGAGTAAGTCGGTCTATATACATCGTAGAAGTATATATACTGGCATTGTTAATCACTATATAATGTATAGGTATATCTAGATATGTTACACAAACACACACATCACTCATTGAAATACAGTATTTACTGGGACGACTACTATATGATGGTGGGAGGAACTGGTAACACGATTCTGCATGACCCCCCAAAACCCCCTCGCCTCCTGGACCCAGCTAACCCAGCTAACAACCTGTTTGACACCGGGTTCACCACTACACGTACCGGTGACAGGTCACATGATGAGGGGGAGGGGAACTGGGCTGAGATAAAGAAGAAGATTGAGACCATCGACCTTACTGTAGATATAACAGCCTAATAATTATAAGAGTATTATAACTCATCATAAAGTATTTAACTTATAAGTATTATGTTGAAATTACTAATTGACAGCTAGTGAGATTATAGGTACGGTATATATACTTTAAACTTAACATGTTCCATTATTTACTAATATTACCGTATTCTACCGAGATTACGCCCACCCTAATTGCATACTACAAAGCAGCAACAGGTGGGATGGGCTTAATATCGAAAACGATATAGTTTTGTCTCGAAATTAAGCCCACCCAGATTATTTGCCTCGAAATGATGCCCGCTCATTAAAAAACGATCTGTGTCTAACATGCAGCTATTGAAATACAATGCAATATACAACAATGCATAAGTATAGCTATATATAGGTATGAAGAACAAGTCAATATTCTGCATCAGAGAGTTGTTCTTATATATATATTCAGAGTCTTCAACAGAGATTTAGAAAAGATAGCTCATATAGATCCAATAATTATTGCTATTTGCAAGTAGACTATAGGAGACAAGAACAAATCAGCTCAGCTATTTTTTTTAGCAGTGGGCGCATTCTCAAGGCAAATTAGCCTTTGGGAACTTCACTCAAAAGTGGGGTGGGCGTAATCTCGATAGAGTACGATAATTATGCAAAAACAACAAACCTATACCATATTTTCGTGGGTATTAATTTCTGCTATTTCTGTAAAGTGAGAGTAAAATCGCAAAAATGTGTACTTATGTCTAGCAGATAATTGGAAATGCAATGAACTTTGCAGCTCTCTTCTCACTATTGAAGCTACCAATAGCTATAGCGTTCTATAGTGCAGAGCTAACTATACTAAGTAGAGTAGCAACACCCCATATAATTATGGACAAGTTTTGCTATACGCACTGTTTTGAAAAGGCTGCAATAGCATTCCGAGTAGGCATAACTCGAAAACGATTATTTTGCAAATCAACACATTAAAATCCCCCCAAAAAACTTTGTAGAAGCCTATAGAAACTCTAACTTGCAGTTCACTGATCCCTGAACAACTGTAGCAGTCTACACACATACAGACACACATTATATACCGTATTATTATGTATACTTTGCTTGCGCATGCGCACCGAGGCATAACAAACATTAATTTCACAACTGCAGAATAGCAAAATGAGAAATTGTACTGTGAAAATATGCCACCTTAAGGTATTTACAGTGAATACTCCGAGTTCAGAGAAACTGAAATTCATGGGTACATAGCACTACAGAGTATATTCATTGAATTACTACATTATCACAACTACAGGAATACAATCCTTGTATGGAGTGAAAACCCCCACACACACACATGCAGTGGAATGAATAGAGTGCACGTACATGCAGCCACAATTAAGCCTATAAAGTAATTGCTATAATAAACTATGGCGACAACCCAAGTCAGAGTAAAGAGGCCATTAAGAAAAGCTCGGATATTAAGCAACAAAGTTAGAACTACACTGATAAAAGTAAGCCAACAAACTTTCCAGCTGGAATCTGTTATCAGTGGCTTATTGACATCACACAGGCATCTAAGAAGAAAGAAATAGACATTGACATATCAGATGTTGTTGTTGGAGGATCAGTGGCTCATGGTACAGCATTACCTGGGCACTTTGACATAGACCTTACTGTCTTCTCACTAAGTAAGTATAGTAAAGTCTTGAGAGAGTTTATATTCCCACCAAGTAATTAGTCTTATATAGACAGTTATAGGAAACATCTTACGTATACAAATATTATACCTTCAAATAATTATTACCCGAGGCGCGCGTAGGCGGCACGAGTATAGTATAGTCGTTTGGTTTGTTTGTCTGTTTGTAATTTCTGAGTCTGCTTATCTGGATGCCATAGCGCTGCATGGATAGCCTTCACACAACAA
The DNA here is from genome assembly GCF_963675165.1 of Halichondria panicea. NCBI lineage: Eukaryota > Metazoa > Porifera > Demospongiae > Suberitida > Halichondriidae > Halichondria > Halichondria panicea. Next base: position 2,089,243 of record NC_087384.1, read on the forward strand.
GTTATTGTGGCAGATTTCGATGGTAAAGCTTATAAAAGTGAGCAAAAGCTAAGCATTACACGTTGGCTAGCTCTACACGCGACCTTTATTCGAGCTAGAACTACATATTTGCAGCTGAAGTGATCCTTTACCATGCAGTCTCTATTAGTGGCTTCTTTATTACTGAACCATGCATCCCTATGATTTTTATAGCTCTATTTATTCATGTCAACAACCGAGGGTTAGCACTTCAGTGCTCTGATTGTATGTAATAGCTTGGTAAATTAACTTTAGCGCTATCAACAGGTGGTAGATTACATAACTCAATATAACGAGCAGTGTATGCTCAGAGCAATAATGCATACAGAATACGTTCACAGTTCAGAGTTCTAGTCCTTATACACTGTATAATTATGATAGGTCTACATCCAATAAAGCATACAGTAACAGAACAGACGTATAAAGACGGTATGGAACAGATCATTCACTGTCTCCAAAGACACTTGACAAATTACTACAAAATAAAGGACCCTGAGGAACTGTATGGAAACCATGGTCGACGTTTCCAATGTTGGCACTTCCAAGTGGATTTATCACTGAGCCCAAAATGGGAAAATCTAGAGGATATGTACAAATATATGAAGATGAACCCAAGCACAAGAAAGTTGTAAGTTAATTGCATGCATTCTATCGACGTATATAGTACTACTAAGTAGTATTGGCACATATAATACAGAGAACTCAAGCATTCACTAAATCAAAGCATTGTGGGGGGGGCGAGCCTGAGCAAACTAAGGACAGGTGCGGAAGAGAATATGGAAAGAAAATATAGGCAGTGTAATTTATGACAATATTGATTTTGCATGATGTATACTTGTGTGACAGTCATGAGAGGGGTTATGCATGTGTTTATGGTGCATGTGATTGAACCAAATTATAGGCTTGATTACTAAGAAGTTTTATTCGCTCATGTATATATAGTGTATACTGGACAAAGTGTCAGGTCATTCTCTTCCACCTGCTGTTTCCTAAATGTCTTCCCTAACTGCGTTTTCCTCTTCCTCTTCAAATTTGTGCCTTTTGGCTTTATCTCCTCTTCATTTTCATCCTTTTCCTGATAATTATCGCAAAAAACTGTATTGTTCTGTGCAAAGGTTATACAGTCTATTTTGGCTTTAATAACTGCCTGTACATGATTTCTGAAAGAGCTATTCATATGTCCATGTATGCACACCTTCTCGGTGTCAGCGTGCCCTGTCTTGTTCACTTTGTGTTGTCAGCCTCTGCTCTTTCATAATATAAGAGTTTGATTTTTCTTGCTGTTTCTTCAGGTTCACTTTCTTGTCCCCTTACGTACAAAAACGCGAATTTCCGATCAGCATCCTCTCTCTGTATTCCACACTACTGTCGGGCTCGCTCATGCTCACCCCAAATATGTGCAAGCATGCATGCATGCATGGCTCGTAATTTTGTGTTTGCCTCAGGTTCTCTACAGGATCGAGTAACAGAGTTTCATAATGATATCCTGAAGTCACACCCAGATAGAGTAAGTCCCAGAATTCTATAAACTACCGTATACACACACTTAACGCGCACAAATTAAATTACAGGTAAAGGTGCTCATCAAAAGATTCAAAGCATGGAGAAACGAAATATGGCTTCCTGACTCACCAAGTGGTGGTCGCCCAAAATCTATATTCCTTTCATTCCTTGTTATAATCTCATACAACAGTGCACCAGAGTCTTATAAACAAGCCAGAAGACCGCGAACATTAGCAAAATGGTATAAAGTTATTTAGAAAGCATAACATATAATAATAATTACCACATGCATGCATGCAGGATGACAAAAAATTTGCAACGTCTTGCCAGTGAAAAAAGTTCAAGTTTGGAGTAAGTATAATTATATAATAGTAACGATCATTCTCAATAATATACACGTATCTATAATGCACATCGAAATTATTTGGCAGCCTCCAGGTTCCTGGGCAGAACCCTTTAATTATGGAAAAGTACAGCGATATCCTTCCCAAACCGCCACGCATCCTTGATCCAGCCAATCCCTTCAAGAACTTTTATCGACAAGGCCTCGGGGAAGTAGAACCGAGCGGGGGAGAAGACATTAAAAAACGATGGGAGATATTTGCAAAGAAAATTAAAACACTTAATCTTGTGATGAACATCACATAGGTCATTTATATAGTATGTTATACTATTATGTCATTTAGCCTTACAAGCACATGTCTCAATGCAGCTATACGTAACAGTGCCTTTAGTCTAGAGAGTAATTTTGCTCCTATGTAAATATTTTGTGATTTAGAACATTTCTAAGAAATTCTGCTGTTACCATTGTGTAGGAAAAATCACATATTCAAAAATATTTCTATGGTAACCAAAGGTGATGGGTATAATTATGTGGTGGTTTATATAACACCAACATAATTATTTCTATAGTGGACAATCGCTTAGCAATGGAAAAGACCAATCGTCGCCAGCTAAGGTCTGGAACTCTGGCACAACATTTCTGAGAATAGTTTGCTTAACATAATTTATTATTATAATTTTGTTTAGCCTATACGTAAGTACACACACTGATCACTACTCCATTACTATAAGTTTTTGTTTTTTGAGTGTCTTTTCGCTTAGCGATGGAGCTAAAGCAAACTTGTCGGCTAAGATCTAATTTTTCACAACATGAAATTGACTATCTTCTGGTAGCAGCAACTTCATTGAAAACTTGAGATATTGAGGTTAGATCGTAAGTGCTCTGTTTCTGTGACGTCAAAGACAAACCGCGATGCTAATGATGTTATACTGCATGGCTTGTAATCTATGAATTTCCTAACTAAGAATCGTGTGGGCAGTGACCAATACCTACCATAATGTTAACGAAGCCATTTCACAGATGTATTGATGTCAATGAAACGTCCCTCTAAGATGGCTGCTCCACACACAGTATATAGATAGAGAAAGTAGCACTTAGCTATCCACAGCCTCATAGAAGTGTTTCACACTCCTAGCTGGGCATAATTATGCATGCAAAGTAAGTTGCTAATACATTTACACCAACAAGTGAGAGAACATATTTACTCTAGGCTATAAAGGCACTCTACTGTATAATAGGATGTTTACTATCTCAGGTAGGTTAAGGACTGGGACCTCCCGATTGAATAGTCTGCACAAACCTTTGAACTACCTACTACACTAAAAATTCAGCGTGCAATTACCTGTTGAGTAATAATTATACACGCTGTCAATGACAACATAATGTTTTGAATAACGGCCACGGCTGAATGTTAAGAAAACTGCAGAGAACTTCATCATAAACAATTAGAAATCAATAGTATGGTACTCGTGCAATAAGTACTCATAACAAGCACTGCATGGCAAGGTTAATAGTTTAACTTAATAGCACTCGGCTACGACTTGTGCAATTAGAAGCCTTGACATTGCTTATTAATCCCATATTGCACTATTAACCATACTATACTTATTGACAGCCTAACATAATCAAAAACTATAAGCAATGCACATGCACACACAAATCCAGAGTGAACTATAACAGTATGATAGATACCATGCACAATACAGTAGAACCTCGCTAATCCGGACCTTTTTAGTTTGAAACCTCGCAAATCTGGCAAACTGAAAGAGGAGGGGCTGTCAGTAAAATAGACTACTGCGCATGCACAATCTAACTTAATTGCTTTGCTGAATCAGAACTGCTCAAAACATTGGTCACTGCAAAGAAAAGGAAGAGCCAGAGAGCTCACAAGACTCACTGTATTGGAGAGAAAGTTGAGATAAAAGACTATTCTAGCTAGCAGCTTCCCTTCTGGCCACAGTACATATGTACATTCGTTACTGATATTCATAATCAATTACCGTTAATCCGGAAATGTCATGTATTCAGATAGGCTCTGGTCCGGCTCTATTCTGATTAGCGAGGTTCTACTGCATGTACTGATTATGCAGTTACCAAAAAACTCGACATGGCCATATACATAATTAATTGACAACTGATAATCAGTACATGCAGTAGAACCTCGCTAATCAGAATAGAGCCGGACCAGAGCCTATCTGAATACATGACATTTCCGGATTAACGGTAATTGATTATGAACAGAAGTTAACTATCTATGGGCTGTCATAGCGGTGAAGCTGTGATAGATTGAAGTTTCCACAGGGTGTCATATAGGATTTTGAAGTGTAGAGGGGGGAAATAAGAAAAGTAACCAGAACATTTTGCTAAAAAAAGGTCAACTGTTATTTTAATACCCTATATGTAAAATTGCCAGCTATGGACACTCAGTCATAAAACTTGTACCTGAATGCAAAAAAGGGGGGGGATTGGAGCTAGGGGGGTATCCCCCTTTCCCCCCGTATGACACCCTGTTCCAACATAATATAATTATACCCCGGAATCATAGATCTATCAAGCCAAAATTCGTAGGAAAACTGAGCATGGTGCAAGATCTTACTTAGCTACATAATACCGTATAGCGCGAAATTTTCGAGGCACTTATATTTCGTGGATTGGCCTCTAAAAGCCATTTCGTTGCACAATGTTCGCGGAATGACTGCTTACCGGAAGCCACGCCTTTAAATATTTGCATGATAGCAGATAATTCTTATTAACGAACACTTTTCGTGGATTTAATTTTCGTGTAGAATTCCAACCCACGAAATCCGCGAAAATTAAGCCCCTCGAAAATTTCGCGCTATACGGTAGCTACATAAAACTGGATGTGTGAACATTATGTTATAGATATATACATGGGCATGAGGTATCTATATGTGTTATAGTGTCCCATATCACGAGGGCTTTGCCCGAGGGATGAGGGACACTATAACCATAGATACCGAACACACATGTGCTAACTGATTTAGATCCCACTTTTTATTGGCTGCCTCAGGCAAGAAGTGTATCTATAAAAGCAGCAAGCCTTAGCAACAACTTTATTTTTGAAAATGTCCTGTTCTGACAAGCTAGATGATTTCTGCTTCTCTGCTAATTGCATTGGCCTTGCTTCAACATTGGAAAACTAGTGACTCCACCTTGTGCAGGAAGCGCTCTGCAACAAATGAGCCCAGCCTCCTCTTTTCTCTGCACTCAAGCCCCACCCACCCCAGCTCAAGCTTCTCTTCTGATCTGTACGGCTAGCCTGTAGCTAGCAAGGAACAGCTTGCAGCAATGCTACAGTGCACTATCGTTCCCAAAAAGACACAGGAGTCTACTGAAGTAAACAATTTGAAACATGGCTGCAGGATAGAAACAGAAGTCAGGAGGACGAAGTTTACAAAATAATGCTACAAGTTGAAGACATGCTTTCATGCTTGTGACAATGGACCCAGAACTGTTAAAATCATTGGCTCTTAGTGTTCCTCGTAGAGACAAGAAAAGATACTGGGGAACTCTACCATCAACCCAGCAAACGCTATAGAAACTGGTAGTGAAAAAACTGAACAGCCATATAGCTAATTATCATGCAGCTACAGCTATTATTATTTCTGTACATTCAAAAAATTATATACTTGTACTTTATACCCTCAAGCTTATAATTCCCTGGGAAACTATGAGATTATGGCTCATAATTCCCTGCTAAACACACACAAGTGGGATCTAAAATTATTATAGAGCAAGACGTTATTTAAATGTTATTACTTTATGCATTAACACATTAGGTAAGGTCATTAACCAGACATCCATAACTAAGATCAACAGCTACAGCTAGCTAAAGCGATACACATGCATGCACTACACAAGGCCATGTGACAATGTCACTGGCTCTAGCTGGCAGTACCAATAATAATATGAGAAACAGCACCTATGAGCAAAGCTAGTAGAGTGAGGGCTCCAATCAAAGATGTAACAGCATTATTTTGTGAAAAGACAGAGTGCACTGTTTTTCTGCTCTAGCAGTCTACTCTGGACATAAGCATATCTGAAGTATACCTTGGAGGGTCCCTGGGGCAAGAGACAAGTCTGCCTGCACATTTTGTTGATCTATGCATCTATTCACCAAGTACGAACTACACTGAGAACAAATGCAGCATTCATGCTATAATCACGTTGTGCATTAGCATTATTATATATCCATGCTAACCCTATACAAAGGCTCACACACAGACTGAGAATATTGTTAATCTATAATTGTACATGTACTATATACTTTGTTATTACCCGAGCCCATACTGCGGCCACAGCAAGTATAGTAGTTCGTTGGTTTATCTGTTTGTAATTTCTGAGCCTGCTCACCTGGATGCCATAGCGGTGGGTTTACAGCGTGCATGAATAGCCTTCACATAATTATAACAAGTTATTGGTTTTAAAGGTAGCATATTTTGGTTCGTTGTCGAATAAAAGTGAGCAAAATCTAACTTGCTCATTAGTTGGTTAGCTATAGCTACACTATACATTCGAGGTACGTATTTTCAGCTGAAGCTAGGGATCCTTAGAAATAATGGAAGTCTGGGGTCCCTAAGTAGAAAGCTAGAATTGTGGTTTGTTGCTTTTTTAGCCTCAAAACATTATAACTATAGCCCCATAATTATATCTAAAACTCCAGGCTTTTTTCCTAACTTTGCTGTGATCCTAGTCCACAATGAATGTCTCATACAGCGTATGATACACTACTAAAACTCTGTTCTCAAAAGTTTCAGCATGCCTCTAGCTCCTGTAATATTTGCTGCTTAACCAGCATTTATTGTACAACACTATTTTGGTTGGTATAGATCTTTATTATTCATGTCATCAGCCGAGGGTTAGCACTTCAGTGCTCTATATCTTATGCATTTTGGCATCTTTCTATACAGGTCTGCATCCGAGCAGGAAGGAGGTATCTGAGGAGCGCACGCATGCAGTACAAATTTATATTACTAGGCAGAACAATCAAGTGCCTATAAGGCACTCTATTACAGACATACAGAACATTGAGAGGTTGTACCACGGCTGGCGTTTCGAAACCTCTAACCTGAACATTGATTTACAACTCATGCAGTCTTTAATGAAAGAAACAAAATTTAGAGGATTTGTACAGCTATCTCAAAGGAATGCAATCAAAGAGCAGGAAAATGTGCCCGTCTCCTATTTCTATTGTTGTATATGATATTATACTTCCTCTACTATACACACATGAAGTCAGGTTTTGCTGCGGACTATTCAAGTATAAGACCACAACAAGTACGAAATTATTACTTCGTATATATACAGCATGTCACATGAAATTTATTTACAGGTAAAAACGCTCATAAAAAGATTTAAGGCATGGAGAAACAGAACATGGGACAAGCAGAAAAATGGTTACCCCAAATTCTACCTTTTGTATATGCTCGCACTGATATATCCTACAAACATGCACCTGTTGAGTTAGCACAGGCAGAATCACTAGAAGAACTGGCAAAATGGTGGGTGGGCTATTAATTTAGAAAACTTTCCATGCACGTTTTTCTCTTAAGGGATATCAAGAAGCTGGTGAAGAATATTGCTAAAAATCAAGACTTATATAGAGTGAGTTGCTTTACCATTTACTATACTATAATTTATGTATAATATTATACAGTGCAACATATGCACCGGTTGAGTTAGCCCGCACAGAATCAGGGAAATTAGGAACTGGAAAAATGGTGGATGGTCTGCTATTGATACTATGGACATGCAGAATTCTTTTCACTTACTTGCTTATAGAATTATGACCAAGGATATCAAGAAGCTGGTGAAGAGTATTGCTATAAACGCACAACAATGTGTATGTACCATAATAAACACATAACGTATACTATAGCTATAGACAACAAAGATTGCAATTGCATTAGCTAAGTAATATGCACTTCTTAATTCCTTTATTATACAGGCAAGGAGCACCAAAAACTCAGTGATACATTTAGAGATCGAAATCCTCACATAATTGTATATACATCTACATCCAAATAATTGTGTATACAGACACACACAATATAGCTACAACGCTCTATTAATACAGCATTCACGTCCCTGGGGAAAACCATGGATATAAGTACAGCCGGTATACGTACACGAGAAGCCATGATCATTGACCGGTCTATAACCCGTACAAGAACCTCTACAAACATGCATGGCGTCTGTCAGATTGAGCCACAAAAGAGAGACTCGTTTCCCAAGAGATGGCAGCTGTTTCTCAGAAAGATCCATCTTATATACATCTAACTGTTGACTTCTAATCATTTTTCTCTTGGACCCTGTGTACATTTATAACATTTACAAGAACAAGATTAAGGGTGACCTGCTGACTCAATAAAACAAAAGTTCCAAGAATGAATGATTATTCCATCTTTTTTGTTTACTGCAGACAACGTTATTCATATTTCTCAGGTAACGTGCACAATGCATGCGTGATTTTCATTAGAGCAACGTACACACCCATAATCAGTACTATAAGAGTAATGGTCCTGACTATCTATGCACAAAGCATCCTATATAATAGTTCTAACACAACACCAAACGAAAAATGGCACTAGAACTGGCAGCAAAAGTGGAGCATGTACTAAGATCGGTAAGATCCGTATAATAATTATTATATGCAAGTGTTTTTGGCGATTTGGCAAATCAGGTGAGGTTTGCCAAATTTGTCAAAATAAAAAAAAAATGTTGTCAAATATAGCGTACACTATAAGCAATTTCCAAATGTGTAGCAAGCCGTGCAGAGCAGAATCGGAATAACTATTTCTGAGGTTGTTCTCGGAGGATCAGTGGCTTATGGAACCGCAGTCCAGGGGAACTATGATGTGGATTTGGTTGCATTCTCACCAAGTCAGTGACTGATATTACAACAGCACAACAAACTAGAACACATGCACGTACATATCACATAATAACTATAATTATATGTATAATTCTATATGTACATGCATAGCATCACATTTTTAAATCAGACATACATGCATAATTATATTTAACACAAAGTTGTGTTCAATTAGTCTTCTTAAATCAGGTCTTCACCCAAAACAAGGGAAAGTGTCTGAAGATGGGTACAGCACAATACTAGCCAAACTCAAGATATACCTTCTAGAGCACCTAACTGGGAGATATATACCCCAAAAAATGGAGAAGCAATTTCATGGCTGGCGCTTTACTGCTAACTACTTGCAAGTTGATTTGCAGATCAGCCCTCAATGGGAGGACCCTAACCTGGAAGACATGTATTCCTACATGAGAGACATGCATCCGGACAGGAGAATCTTGTATAGCTATATACGATATTATGGCTAAAGCTATTATATATGAATGCATTATATACGTACAGGTTTTCTTGTGGAACAGCCAAGTACAAAAACTCCTTAATGGAGGGCCAGCCGAGAAGGGTAACTATATTAAAGTATATACTAGGTGCATGTATATTATTGTCTATAGCAACAATTAATAATTAATCTACCTGCAGGCAAAGATACTTATCAAAAGAATCAAAGTGTGGAGAGACTCCATTTGGGATGGAAAAGTCAATGGATGCCCAAAGTCTTTCTTTCTTAGCATTCTTGTGCTCATCTCCTATCATCGAGCTCCACAGCATCTACTCAGTGATGCAACTCCATTGAAAACCCTTGCAAAATGGTAATTAAACTCTAAGCTCCGTATATATACTAAAACTCTTACTAAACTATTGAATAATACATTGTACAGGGTGGCAAGAGATATACAGGAACTTGTGCAACATATTCGAATGGACCCAAACCTGGAGTAAGTCGAAATCAGAGTCCTATACAGCTATATAGTATTACCATGACAATCCCTATAGCCTCCATGTTCCCGGGGAGAACCAAGTGATTATGAGAAAGTATAGTCACTGCCTTCCTGACAAGCCACGCATCATTGACCCGGCCAACCCCTTCAAGAACTTCTACAAACAGGGTCTCTGTCAGATTGAGCCTCAAAAGAGCGACTCGTGTGAGAAACGATGGGACATATTTGCAAGACAGATCGCAAGCCTCAACCTGGTGATGAATGTCGTGTAGCCTAGTGGCATACTTATAAGATACTATAATACTTTTATTCTACTGTGTTATTAGTAAATTAATAGTGTTGTGGTATTGTGTAAACATTATGACAATTATTATTAGTACATAATTAATAATTGAACACTCGCCACCCCCAAGTGCTTTGATATTACCTATGGATACCGAAGATTATCACGAGTCTGTGCCAGTAACTGCACGAGTGCCTGCAAGGCACGAGTGACAGTTACTATAGGCACGGACGAGTGATAATCATCAGTATCCATGGGATAATGCTTAGCAACCAAAATGCAGGTTAAATCTGCGCATGCGCGACATGCGATTGCTTTGTCAACCTGAAGGATGTGTATATAGCAACAAAATAGAGTTTCTCCCAGTTGAAGACGAGTTTAAGAGAAAGAAGACGGCTAGCTAAAAGACAAAGAAATAAGACTCTATAGAACACCAGGAGAGCTTGCAGAAGGCTACTAAAAGATTTGTAGAGAAGTTATACTTTACTGTATCAGAAATATAAAGTAAATTCATTGCGACTATTACTTTAGAAAGTCAGAATTTATATTTTATTCACTATGCATTTATATATTTTATTCACCAACCAAACAGTCCCTATCAGAAATACACTGTTCAATAATTATATGCTGGCTAGTTTCAAATCTAAGACCTAGATGCTACCAAGTTTGTATTTTTCAGAAAGGGAAAAGAAGGAATGGTGGGATAAATAGAGAAAGGAAGTGAGGCCTTTCTATAAAAAAATGAGACCCTTCTATCAAAAAAAAAATGAAAAGGTGCTCGAGATAAAGGCGGGGGCTGAAGATACAAAGGAGGTTACGATAAAAGATGCCCGGTCATACGTGATGAAACAAGTAGTGGACATATTACAAGATGTAAGCTGAAATCTGACCAGTTTCTTTGCACTAAATCAGCTTCAATATTATTTTTGCAGAAAGGGGAGTTTTAAAAAAAGTTAGATATAAAAACTAATGAGGTGTATGGAAATGGGTCTCTGAAGCAAGCAACCACAGTGCCTGGAAATTTTAACATTGATTTGGTTCTCTTCTTAGAGAGTAAGTATACATAATCGTTACAGGCAAGCCAACTATAATTATATCAAAATTTACGAAATATTATATTCAGCTTTGTGACAGATTATGCTTACTATAATACAGAGATAATATTATATCAAGGGCGAATAAATTAAAGAGGGTATATGCAACAGCAAAACAGCAGAATTCAAATTGTCCATGGGCAAATGAATGTGCACAAATAATTTATGATAAAGGTAGAAATTTTTATTTTCACATTCGTCCGCCCACGATTTTTGAATTCTGCTCACCACCGTGTACTATAGATAGTCACTTGCACGCCCTCTCTTTTTTTATACGCCCTTGCTATTACTATAATTACAAAATATCTACAGGTTTTACAACTGAAGATTATCTTGCTAACAACGGCTATCCTGAGAAGCTGGAAGAAATCAACAAACACATCAAAGAAAAACTTAAAGACAACTATCAATGCATTGAAATAAAGAAAACGGAAAAGAAAACATACACAGAGCTCATTTTTAACTTCATGCCCCCACCAAGGACAATTGTATGGAGAGTATCAGAGTGACTTTAATGCTTTTTCCATTCTGGAAGGATACATCTACATGTACTAAAAAGCTCTTTGATTTGATTTCGGCACAGGATTCTTGGGAGAAGAAGCAGCTGTAAGTTTTTGAGATATTTATATCCTGAAGTTCTATATGCACCTATACCTATATAAAGCCTCTTCCCTGGTGTCATCAAACTCCAGACACAGTATATATACGGAAAGTTGACAATGATCACAGAGTTTGTCAGAAAGTAAGAGTTAGTCTATTGTGATTGTCAATAATGTTTCTTTTATATACATGTAGATACACGTCCTAATTCAGAGGGAAAAAGCATGGAGAGACATTTAAACATGGCCCGAGGACCGTGATGACCAGGTACTTCAAAGACCTAACTCATACCTGATTTCCATGCTAGTTATCAAGGCGTACTATGAAGTACCAGAGACAGAAAAAGGCAATAAATTGAAATTTTATGCCACCAAGTAATTATCATCTTAATTTATCATTCCTACTTTACATTCTATATAACAACAGGGTGACCAAAACGTTTATAAGTATCGTAAAAAGATTAGGACAACTTTATGACTGGGAGTAAGATTTTACTGTAATATACGTGCAATGGCTGTGACACTATATACCTTTTGTGCATCCATGCATGCAGTGAATTGGATGAACCTATAGAGACAAGAGTTTGGTTGCCATTAGAATTAAATATGCCTGCCTCCTTCCTGCTCCGTGGTGGCTGATTGACCCCGCCAACCCTGCCAACAATGTGTACGTCAGTGGTATGTCTGGTCGGAGGAAAGACAAAGGATGGCAGACATTCGTGAAGAAAGTGAACACCATTGACCTCACCAAAGACGTTGCATGAGAAGATCCTTGGAGAAGAGAATTAAAACTTGCAAGAGACACGAATCCTCTTGCTATAATTATAGCATGCACTTTGATTTTTGTGACTTGTGATACCAATACCAATATTCATTTGGTATAAAAACACAGGCATTTCAAATTTTCTATAGCACTATAGTACACATGATGTCACTTCTAAAATTAGGTACTGTATATGCATGGTAATTTTCAGGGGACAAAATATTTGTGGTTTTGTGGTTGAAGCTCTGACCACGAATATTTTACCCATAAATGAAGCGACCTTGACTACCTTTACCTGCAGTGCAATCAGTATACCACGAAAATATTATCCACAACATTGTCTAAATATTGCCAAGAGTATATGATTAGTAAAACCAGTAGGTTTTACATAGGATTGGCAGTGGGTTTGCCCGTGTTTAGCAATATTTCAATTATTTTGACTCATGTTCAAACTGTTCTATCTCTGCAGGGAAAGGCCACATCAAGAAACTGGCTGAACAGATAGTTTATTTAGCCTTTTCTCTCTTTGTATCTCTCATTTCATAATCCATAAACATTTTAATGAATGAATATTTTCATTTTAAAAATTGCACTATTTCGACGTTTCACCGCTCTTTGTCTGACTGACTAAGTAAGTAAGTAAGTAAGTAAGTGAGTAAGTAAGTAAGTAAGTAAGTTTCTTGCCCAGCATTTACTCCAAGTACAGCCATCTCCAGGACATTCTGCACAGGGTTTCCAAACGACTACAACCTGGATTACAAAGCGCTTCTTCAGATTTGCGATTGCTTCCACGAGGCAGATGACCTCTCAGTCTCTATTTCTCTTACCTAGACAATTCCGCCATCTTTAATGACTCAGCAATTGTGTTGTGGCCAATAATAATAGATAGGCGTGGCTAATAAACTGTGCGCCTAAAATCAGTGCAGCAGTGCTTTTCCAGAGCCTGAGCCTGTGAGGTGTTCCTTTTCTTCACACTGTTCAGCTCTTTCTCTGACAGGCATGCTATATGCACTGGCTAGATATCATGCTCTTAAAATGGCTGTCATTTAATTAATACTGATTCGCAAATTCAACATAATTATCAAGCAATAAATTATTACTCATTATTAGTCCAGAGATATTCCAGAAGATATCTGATTAGTCCTGTCTTCTCTTCTTGTACTGCCTCTTGACGTTCCACTTATGCATGTCATGATACGTAAACTGTACTGAAAAAGAAAGGGAATCCGACTAGAAAAACATTTGCAATGTGAAAAATTGCTAGGATTGGCCAGGCGAACCACAAAAAAGCGTGGGAACAAGAAATCAGACGAGAGCATAACTCCAATCCGTTACAACGTCATGAACATGTACAATACATAGTATATTAAATAATAGACTGTGTTCCAGATCCACCTATCAGCTTCCATCCACCACATCATTCCATGCAGTCACCAGTACGGTCCGTGCATGTTACTACGCATGGATGGACTGTGTGTACCTGTGCTCAACACTGCATGTATTAGGAACATCAATTCATCACAAATCATCATGATTATGTGCCCCACATTCTAAAATGGATGTATAATAAATATATATATAGGGATTGGTCATCACTCCACCAGTAAAAATTGCGTGGCATATTGGCTGGGAAAACATGGGAAAACTACCAGTACATGTGATTGACGTTGTAACGGATTGGAGTTATGCTCTCGTCTGATTTCTTGTTCCCACGCTTTTTTGTGGTTCGCCTGGCCAATCCTAGCAATTTTTCACATTGCAAATGTTTTTCTAGTCGGATAATATTATGTTTGTAGGGATTTGGTAAGTGGCTAGATCAGCTACAGACGTTTCTCGAAAGACAGCCCAAAGTCGCGATAACCAAACAGACCAAGTTTTCTGTCCAATTTAAGTTTGACGACATTATCGACGTTGACCTCTTCGTTAGTCCGTATACTGGAACAACCATGTTTACGACTTCCTCAAGGTGTCCCAAAAGAAGAAAGATACGAATAAGTTGAATGTATATATACGTACAGTATTGTAGGTAACTTTTAAAGGAGAAATTAAATATTTGACAATTGTAAAATGCACGGTCTATCAATGTAACTATAAGATGGGGCTGCCGCTCTCCATAATTTGCGATAGTCTAAACTCTAATGTGTGCGTGTACAAATATACTCTGTGTGCGCTGCTAAATGGCAGGTGAAATTCTTTGAGCAACAACCAAATCAGGACGGTACGATGTATGTTGACATTAGCCGTACAATCGGCGACTGAGTGTATTGTTAATCTGACCTTTGAACTGTTTGACTATCTAATAGTGATTGTCTAGAGCTCCTTTTAGAATGGTATCTGCATCGTCCATCTTTCAACGTCACACCATGCCCACTGTTGTGCTGGTATGGTGCCTGGGGGAGTGGAGTGGTAAGTGGGGGGGTGGAGTGAGTATGTGGGGAAATAATAAGCATACGTGCACGTGGGAAGGGGGAGGTAGTTTTGAATTTACTTGCTAAGTCAGCTGCAGAGAATTTGTATGGTAAAAGCCAACCTAATCACACACACACACACACCATGCTTAGTGAGGTATTGCCTCAGAATGAAAATCACCGTTTACCTCAGCTCCCTCAGTTCTTTCCTCACTTCATCCTTCTCCTGCGTGGGAACAACCATTGATTCGTACAACATGTATGCTTGTCTTCAGAGTAACCATAGTACCAAACGATATCATTTATGGGTGCGTATATCCTCCTTGTAGGTGTGGTATATCATAATTATACAGTAGACTCTTGCTATTCCAGCTCTCTAAAGCACGGCGGCCACCTCGATAATATCGGCCATTTGGTTCAGGACGGATTGCTAGCTATACTGTATTACTAGAATGTTTTGCGAGCAACATTTACGAACTTTGCGATGGTTGATCAATTCGCAATAAAAAAATCCGCAAAACCTAAATTATTACTAGTATTTACACATGATCCTTGCCAGACGCAATAGTTAGATCGCAAAGGATCAACTTTTCTGCTGATTTAGCTCATTCGCAAAGGTTTTTCACCAGCAAAATATGCTAGTAATACGGTATAGATGTTTACTGCACAAAACTCGCCCTGAATGCAGCCACTTGCTATTCTGTATACTGCATGGGCTTCCACAAAAACTAAGTCTTCAATGTTTATTACGGTCAGATATGACGTTTTGGGTGTGGTTTGGCAGATAAAATAGAGAGCAATTATCCTTGAGACAGAACCGCACAATTAGTGAGGTAGGTTCGTTTTTTAGCCGCAGCTATTTTCTGAAATGCGGACACCTCGCTATTCTGGCCAAGCTGCATTGTCCCAAGGATAGACAGATTAACAAGAGTCTATACTTATAGCCTGCATGTGTGCTTCTGACTATATACCTGTCAATGGGGAAAATACCACATATTTTGGCTTCCAGATTGGTCTATCACACCTGAAAACGTCTGTGTTTCCCGGACCTACAAAACTATTATTAGCTTGTAGCTAAATATATATATACCTTGAGGGTTCACATGTCTCTTACAACATCAAGAACCATGGAAGAACTTAACTATATATTATTTGAGCCTGGCATCATCATCTAGCTTGCTTCAGGCAATGGATGCATGCATCTCGAAGCAACATGGACCTGCATGGTATACTAATTGCCACAGGAAAAAGCTTGATACCCTGCCTATCCCTAGTAGTAGTAAAAATACACACAAGTTGAATACTGAATGCATCATAGATGAATAAGAAAGTGAACAATACGTATTCAGTTCACACATCTCATACAGTTGGTATATACGAGGAACTAAAATTTAAAACACTATTGATGGAGTCGTGATCGTTTCACAATTTTTTTCTTCACTCAACTCTTCACTTTCCTATCAACTTTGAGGCATAATATTATGTTCTATAACCCAGAAGGTGCTAGCTGCTCTATAGACCATTCAACAGCTAGGTTTTCTGGTTCATGCACTTGGTATACTAACATTATCTTCATCAGATTCATTTGAAGCTTTTCAGTCGTTTCGACATCAACGATGCATGGGGTCTTCTGGTTGGTCAGTTTCAACTGTCGAGACAGAGTTTGCTAATTAATTGGAGGTGATCTGTGAGCATTATGCAATACTCATTGATATCTGTAAGAGCGTTACTATAATTATTGTGTACTGCTCAGGACATTTCTCCAAGCAGGCTGCCTATATTTAGAGGGCAAAAGCATGGAGAGATGATCCTTAGAGAAGGGTATTAGACTTGTAAGAGACACGATATACTCGTGCTATAGCATTTGTGTGTCTTATATATAGTTTATTCATAATCTGATTTGTCTGGCTTGTGATTTACACCAACACCAATATTCATTAAGTACAAATGTTATATAATGATGCTAGTATGATGTCACTTCTAAAATTAGGTACTACCCCCTAACTGCATGGCCTCAACAGTTTGTATTTTATAAAGACTTGGAGCCTGCATACATAGATCTTTCTATATCATAGCATATCTGAAATGGCTCATAAAGTGACTAAAGTACTCACTATAGAGGAAGCAAAAGTTAAAGTAGACAAACTTGTCACTGAATTCCAGGTAATAGATCTATACATGAGTCTACCTGCATGACTCAACTGTATAATTGTAAGTGAACATGCTTAAATGTTTATATTACTATCATATACGTATATAGCATGGAGATATCGGCCTAACTGTGAATGAGGTGATCAAGGCTGGCTCTCTGGGACATGGCACTGCAGTTCCAGGAAAGTTTGACTTGGACTTAGTCATCTACTCTTCAGGTATTTATAAGCCGGCATTGAGAGTGTTTAGGAAAACAATTATAAAATATATGTATACAATAAATTATTATTTAGCTAAAAGCTGGCCCATGCATGCATTTCCCACGTATTTTTGTAGATGTAGATGCAAGAGAAATAAAAAACACCAGGGCAAAAAGACAGCGCACAACTTCTGGAGATATAGACACGGGCTATGGGAAGTATTTAGACAAACTGAGGATCTTCTTAGGCAGTGTGCCGGGGGTGACGCTCAGCAAAACCAAACCACATGCAGTGAATTTCTACTACTATGGAATTGAAGTGGATCTGCTGGTTAGCCCAAACTGGCCAAATCTAGATGCACTCTGGACGTTTCTCCAAGATGTTGACCGAGAACACCTTTTCGAGTGAGTACAGTAATATATAGCTATACACTGCATGTCATAATGCCATACATGAATCTGTTTCAGTTTCTCAGTGAATGCCTCGAAGTGGCAGGTGCAATTTTTCAGTGAGGTTCCAAGTCAGGTAAGCAAACAATAATTATTCTAAGACATACACATAACCGTATGACATGCATGCATGCAGGCTAAAGAGTTTATCAAGCGTGCTAAGGCTTGGAGGAACAAAACATGGTCACACAGTAATGTGGGAAAACCAACATCTTATCTCATCTCTCTTCTCGTATTGAAGGCATACGAAAATGCACGAGGGCGTGGTGTCAGCACATCAAGCACCTCATTAATTGCTAGAGAGTAAGTTCAGTAAAGCAGAATTTTAGTTTATAACACAATTGTGTGTATCTACCCAACCATGCACGCAGGACAAAAGTTGAGCTAAAGAAGATTGTTAGGGATCACACAACTGTTAAGTAAGTCAGATGAATATAAGATTGACACTGATAACCACAATAACATAAACTACAGTATGCACTGGAAGAGGTACTACACTTATAGTGTATCTACTCTCTATCCACGACTATATATACCAAGTGAAAGAGAACCAAGAATTCTCGATCCGGCAAACCCTACGAACAACGTGTATAAAACTGGAATAAATGGGAACTGGACACAGCTGGTCACTAACATTGACACTATCGATCTCACAAAAGCTGTGGAATATTAAAGTCTTAAATGAGCATGCATGTATAGGTGTAATACTGATCATTAGCTAATGGTTAGCAGTTCATGCATGTAGTACTAGAAACTGGCAACTGAAAACTTTACTAGGAATTAATACTATAATGTTTGTCATGTTCATGATGGTTAACCTCAAAACAATTAATATTCTGAAGGAACTTTTCATGGGAATCATCTCAGTACAAAAGTTGCTAAGCATGAAGGTGCTAGTGAGTGCGAGCTGGAGGCATTTCAGTAACTACCTTAAATTTAAATGGATGAACTATAAACTAAAAGATGCATTCTGTAGCTATATCTATAGCTATAACATGACATGTGTTTCTTTATAGTCATTAAAGCTGAGGGGGGGGCAGTCAAATTATACACATCAGAGAAAACAACCAATTTTACGTGCCTCTATACGTTTACAATCAATCCCATTGCCATTAGAGTGCAGTGCACTTATATATATACGCGCACACTACGTTACTGATAAAAGTATAACAGCACATGAAAAGCAGCAATGTTGTGGACCATGCAGTACAACCACACGTGCATTTAGTGCTATCCTTTGATATTGTCAGGAATACATACCAGATTTACCCTAAACTGATAACTATAACACTGACCATAAAATACTATAAGGTGACATTATTGTCGCGAGTATTAATTTATGTTACTTCTGCAAATGCATGAGAGTAAAATCGAAAAAATCTGTACTCGCAGACAATTGGAAATTGCATTAAAACCACTTGCGAGTACACCAAGTGGTGCATCGCCCAAAATCTATATTCCTTGTTGTAATCTCATACGACAGTGGCTCAGAGTCTGTGTTGAACAAGCAAAACTACTAGAATTGGCAGAATGGTGAGCAGTCTGGACTGGCTAGAGAAAAATGAATTATTGACCATAATTATCACGTATATACAGGATGACAAATGATCTGAAGTTAAAGAAGATATTTTACCTGACGCCAGCTTGGAGTAAGTTCACTCTCAGTATACATAAATATTACGTATAATAAAAATTATTACATACATATCACAGCCTCATAGTCCCTGGGGAGAACCCCTTAATAATGGAGAAGTACTGTGACATCCTCCCAGACCGGCCATGCCTCCTCGATCCTGCCAACCCATTCACAAACTTGTACCGACAAGGCCTCGGGGAAGTAAAACCGAGCGGGGGAAAGGACATTAAAGAACGATGGGAGATATTTGCAAAGAGAATAGAAACACTTAATCTTGTGATGAACCTCACATAGGTCATTTAGCCTTACAAGCACATTTACTAGCTGTTCATTGCAGCTATATATACATGTTCATGTTTGCTACCGTCAATAAAATTGCAATAATAAATGCAGACTCTTGAGTCTAATATTCCAGGAACTATAAGCAACCAATTAATGTATACACTACACACATCATTATACAGAATTCATGACATACCACAATATTCACTCCTACTATAGAAATACAGTTCCGGAGAAACTCAATTATTACAACTATAAAAGAGCTAGGACCTCCAATGTGTATACGTACCTATATACTTTGGATTTCTAACTTCATTTTAGCTGAAAGCTATATACATACCAACATGGCAGCCTCTCGTGCCCCAAATCATACTGAAGCTGAGAAAGCAATTGGAGAACTAGTCCTAAGATTACAGGTACTCGACCCATGCGCCACTGTAACTCTACCCTATATAAATATTAATACCCCTACATATATATACTAGCTATTCAGTACTGTGACAAAGCTATATATAATTATATCACAAGTTATCTATAGAATTTTCAATTCAGACAAACCTTTCAAAGTACACACAAAGCCCCAGTATTAGAGTGAGTGAGATTGTTAAGGCTGGCTCTATGGGACATGGGACGGCTGTGCCTGAACACTTCGACATTGACCTGGTGCTCTACTCTAGCGGTGAGTATATATATACGGGACTAGCTATATGCTTGTCTTTACATCATTTAATAAATAATAATTACTGAATGCAATTTGAACATGCAGATGTGAACAGAGATACAGTGAACAGAAACGGATACGAAAGCTACTTAGAGAAAATAAGGGCTTTCATAACAGATGGCAGAGTCTTCAGGGCAGGAATCGTCACTAACATCAATCTGACTAGATACGCTGTTCAGTTTCAATATGAGGGCTACATCGATGTGGACCTCCTAGTCAGCCCTGTCTGGTGGGGGGGACAACCCAAACATCCACGAGAGCTCTTTGAATTCCTACGAGATAGGGTGCCTAACGATGCTGAAGCCAGGCATAAGTAAGCTACACGCATTACTTCACATGCATGCATGCTTTATGCTGACTGTATAATGAAAGCACGAATGCTCTCTTTGAGTAAATCGAAATCACTGCATGTATGGTTTCTGCAGGTTCAGTGTGAATGCATCCAAGTGGCAAGTTGCTTTCATGAAGGAGCAAGATTCATCTGTGAGTTCACCAACACATTACGTTCAGTAAATACCTAATAGATTGTCACACAAACAAACATAAGGTGAAGCAGCTAATCATACGAGCTAAAGCATGGAGGAACCAGCTATGGCAAAAGAGCAAGGGAGGCCGAGGTCGACCAAGTTCCTACTTGCTCACTCTGCTGGTACTTCACGCATACAAGACTTCCTCTGGTACTGCCAAAAGGTACGTAAAATTACAATAATATATATACAAGTTAATATTTGACACTCCACACAGCACAACACAAAAACTGAAGGAAATTGTCCGCAACCACAGGACAATGAAGTAAGTAACCCAGAGTGCATGTGCATGTTTTTGCTGCGCACACACATGTGCATGATATACAACTGTATACAACCGAGTCTGCATGCATGCTAATTTTCCAGCATTTACTGGGAGAACTACTACAACGCTAGAGACTACCCCACCCTCTTTCCTTCGTCCACTCCACGCCTGGTCGACCCGGCCAATCCAGCTAACAATGTCTACCAGTCTGGCATTGGGCCGTACCCACCCAAGAAAAGGCCATGTGACTACGAGCGTGGGGATGGGGACTGGAGCCAGTTTGTGGACAAAGTGAAACACTTTGACCTTGAGAAGAGTGTGGAGGAGATCACACGTTAAGACCGTTCAAGAGAGCTGACTAACTTTAGTACTTACATACACAGGACTATAGTAGCCTCGATTCCAGGCCGATTAAAATACGGCCTGGTACCTATTGCAGGGGTGATAGTGCGCATGCGTTAGTTTATTCACCAAAATCTGGGGAATCCCCTTTTCTTCCCTCATCTATTTTCTATCTTTGTAAACATCAGGTTAGCTCTCTATTGCGTTGTTCCAGAAGGCTTTCACACTAGTCTGAAGCCAGGAGAGGCTCTCATCTACCTCTATGACGGTTGTATGGTCAGGATGTCTTACCATGGATCTGTACAGGCTATGGGAAGTGTATGGTGCCTCAAACTGCTACTCGCGAAGACAACCCGGCTATAGGACAGTCCTAGACGTAGATGAGAGCATCTTTTGTCTTAAAACTAGTGTTTAAGCCTTCTAGACCAACGCAATAGACGGCATAAGCCACAGCTTCACAGAACTCAGTCATAGAGATAAAGTATTACGGAACATATTTTAGTAAACGGACTAATTTCCGGTATAATTTACTAAGGTTTTACGTTCGTAGTACGATTACCCATATTCTGGGTAATTTGAAGCGCATGCGCACTATCACCCCTGCAGTAGGTACCAGGCCGTATTTTAATCGGCCTTGAATCGAGGCTAGGACTATAGTAGCACATTGTTAACTTATAGAGTTTCCATGCATGCATGTGTGACCAAAAATAACAAAAAGTATTTTGCAACAAATTAAGGGACTCTCCTCTCCGTAGCCAGACATACAATATTTAGAATAACATGGCAAGACACAAAAGAAGACCAATAGGACAAGCTACATGTATATAGGGAGATAGTTAAGCACGTATCTGGCATCCTAAACAAGGACTGTTTATAGAGGCCATTATATGAGTATTTATTATTATACACCATAATCATCATCGTGTATACACATGAGGCATTTCAAAAGAAAGTATATATTACTGATATAGGACATGTATAAAGGCATCTGAGATATTTGTAGAGGCTCGTTGGGCCAGGGCACCATGCATGCATTGTTTATGAGCACTATAATTATAATTAAGCAATTACTTCTGATAGGTCTCCTAAAAGAGACGTGGTTGACGTTGCTACTGGATACAGTATAACCGAGGCTGATTCTATATATAGGAAAGCTTGAGTTAAGTGAAAATGTGTGTCACTACAAGCATATATATAATCAAACAATAATTATGTGTATTCGAGTGAAATAGGGGAAATGGCTAAGGGAGAGGGAAAATGTCGGGGAAATTTATATTTTGCTGCCGATTGATAGATTGAAGCTCAAACATACGAAAAAACGTACCTATTAGGCCAAAAATGTGAGAGCATGCATGATTAGCTACATGAACTAGATGAATAGAGCAAGACTAGAGGCTGAGGCAAAAGTTTTTTTTATGCAGCATCAACTTGATAAGCAAACAGCAACATTATTTATTAGGTAAATGTCCTCAACCAAACATCCATAAACAAGGAAGGGATCAAGCTAGCTAGCTAGCTTACTATACATAGTATACACAAGGCCATGTGACAATGGCACTGGCTCTGGCAGTACCCATGAGCAAAGCTAGTAGAGTGAGGACTCCACTCAAAGATGTCACAGCATTTGTGAAGAGGGTTAGAAGCATACTAAAAAAGAAGGTGATCTTCATTTGGTATGCCATGTGCACTGTGTTTTTCTGCTCTAGGAGTCTACTCTGGGCATAAGCATATCTGAAGTATACCTTGGAGGGTCCCTGGGGCAAGAGACAAGTCTGCCTGCACACTTTGATGTTGATCTATGCATCTATTCACCAAGTACAAACACACTATGCATACACTATACTACAGTTCATGAGAGCAAATGAGCTATATTAATTCATGTTGTGCATTAGCCTAAATTCATGCTAACCCTACAAGCCCTACAAAGGCTCACACAGACTGAAACATAATTATTGTGCATATAAAAAAATTATAATAATTATGTTCAATCTCAAATTCAAAAACTAAAAATACTTACATGATTATACATAATTATGTTATCTTATGCGTTATGGTATCTTACTATACAGGTCTGCATCCGAGCACGAAAGAGGCATCTGAGGAACAGTACAAATTCATACTGGGCAGAACAATCAAGTGCCTAAGGCACTCCATGACTGACATAAAGAACATTGAGAGGTTGTACCACGGCTGGCGTTTCGAGACCTCTAACCTGAACATTGATTTACAACTCAGTCCTCAATGGAAGAAACAAAGCTTGGAGGATTTGTACGACTACCTCAAAGGAATGCATCCAAAGAGGAGGAATTTGTGCGTAACCTTCTTGTCTCTTATCGTTCTATGATATTACTCTCTCTAATTATGCACACACAAAGTCAGGTTTTGCTGTGGACTGTTCAAGTATCAGACAATGCTAGTAAAATCACAACCACAACAAGTACGAAATATTTACGATATCTACAGTATGTCACATGATTTATTAACAGGTAAAAACACTTATAAAAAGATTCAAGGCATGGAGAAACAGAACATGGGACAAGCAGAAAAATGGCTGCCCTAAATCCTACCTACTGTCTATGCTCGTACTGATATCCTACAAACATGCACCTGCTGAGTTAGCACAGGCAGAATCACTAGAAGAACTGGCAAAATGGTGGGTGGGCTATTGATTTGGGAAAAGTTTGCATCCACTTGCTTCTCTCGCTTATATAGGATGACCAAGGATATCAAGAAGCTGGTCGAGAGTATTGCTATAAATCAAGACCTAGAGTGAGTTGCTTTACCATTATTTTACCACTATGTACAGTAAAACATTGTGGTACAACATTATGGTATGTATATACTGTACCGTATATGTAGCGGGTATATTTCAAGGGTATAAATTTTCGCGGAAATGCCGTTCATTTTCGTGGAATAGCAGCCTTTTGCAGCATGCATGCATGCGATATTAAATTCAGGGTTATAAATGTTCGCGGTACATGCTTAATCCGCGAAAACCACAAACATTTATACCCTCGAAATAATTATACCCTCTATACATATATACGGTATATACAGTCATGAATTTGTACAACATTTCATACCCTAAACACGTGCCAGGCCGCAAAAACATTGCAATGCAGTAGCCATTAAAGGAAGTACCAAAAACCTAAATAAATGTACAGACACACAACTACTCTCTATCAATACAGCATTCACGTCCCCGGGGAGAACCCTGTGATTATGGAGAAGTACGGTCACTACCTACCCGAGAAGCCACGCATCATCGACCCATCCAACCCTTACAAGAACCTCTACAAACATGGCGTCTGTCAAATTGAGCCACAGAAGAAAGATTCGTTTCCCAAGAGATGGCAGTTGTTTCTCAGAGAGATCCATAACTTAGATCTGACTGTTGACTTTTGATCATTCATCCTTGTGTATATTATTTGCTTTGTACAAAAATTTGAATAATTCTTTTAAGGGTATAATTTTATAAGTACAAGCATAAAATTGTTATTAAGGCATATTATTATAGCAAAACACTTCCAAGAATGAGTGAAATGCCTTTTTTGTTTACCCATAATTATTATTATAGCATATTTCTCAGGTAATGTGTGATTTTCATTAGTTCACATGACCATCTTATAAGAGAGCGGTGGTCCTGACTATCTACAAAGCATTCTATAGTTCTAACACATCCAAACAAAATGGCACTATTTGGCGGCAAAAGTGGAGCATGCATGTATATACTAAAATCAGTAACATTAACATAATTTTATCGAAGAAGCATTTAAGGCAATCTCAGTAGAGCAGAATCGGAATAACTATAATAATTATATTTCCGAGGTTATTCTCGGAGGATCAGTGGCCGCAGTCCAGGGGAATTATGATGTGTTGCATTCTCACCAAGCCTCATGACACGAAGGAATAATGACGATGCATGCAATAAAGGGCATTAAGCAGTTTACAATTTGTAGTACTAATGGACTAATGTTATAACTGCACAACTGTACGAATACATATAATTTTTGCTTTACTCACAGTATCAAAATTATACATCAAACCTTTAATGTACGTACATTTAACATCAAATACTCTTCCTAAATCAGGTGTCCACCCACAACGACGGGACGTGTCTGAATGGGAAACAAACGGACAAAATCCTAACGGCACGATGCAGGTATTGATCATAGACATACACATCTCGTTGCACTTAATTAGTACATGTACTATTATAAGGAACATAAGACTATAGGCAGTTACCATGGTGATCGAGACAATACATTATATTATTCTCCTGAAAATCATAAACAAGTCATTCTAATATCTCAAGTTCCAAGTAGGACATAATGTGACCACGAGTTCACAGAAGTCATATTCATCTATATAATTAAAAGTCAGCAACTATATACATAACATGTACATGTACTAACGTTAGACTACCCAGAAAGTATATATAGTACAGTACAATCATGACGTATTCCCCTCAGTTTAGTCTGTGTACCCGGGAGTTGCCTGAGAATGACATGACACATTTGGTGGAGGGTAAAGCCCTACATCAAAGGATGTTGTCAGCGCAGAGACAGCTAGGGTTATAAAGTGAGGCTACAATCAGTGCCACACACAGACCTTCAAATAACAGAGTGACAGGATAGAGATACAGAATGGCTCACCCGGACATTTTAAACCACAAAAGAGCTAAAGAGGCAGTTAATGAGATTGCTACGCTACTCAAGGTAAATACATAATAAAATTCATACTAAACCTAAACCACAAGTTGTATCAAGTACTTGGAAATAGTATGACCTACTATTAATACTCTTTGTACATGATGTACGTACAAAGGATAACCAACCAATTGCCATCGGTGAAGTGGTAAAAGCAGGCTCTCTAGGGCATGGAACAGCCGTACCGGGGGACTTTGACCTTGACCTGGTCATTTACTCACCAGGTAGGCCAAAACAGAGTTACCTGAATTAGCTATGGTATGATGAGCATTGCGTTTTGGTCGCAAATATCTTGTGACAAGTTTGTGAAGAGTTTCAAGTTTTGTGTCGCATATAGCTACACACAATTTCAATTCAGATGTTGATACGCATACGATGCGATACAAGGGATTTGGTAAGTGGCTAGATCAGCTGGAGACGTTTCTCGAAAGACAGCCCAAAGTCGTGATAACCAAACGGACCAAGTTTTCCGTCCAGTTTAAGTTTGACGACATTATCGATGTTGACCTCCTGGTTAGTCCGTACTGGAACAACCAACACGACTTTTACGACTTTCTCCGAGGTGTCCCAAAAGAAGAAAGATACGAGTGAGTACAGTTTAGCAGTATATAGCAGGTGATTTAAACGGACAAATTACATTGCAATTGCAAATACATGGCCATTCCACGCATACAAAGGTGGGGCTGTAGTTTTTAGTTATTGCTGTGGGTGTGCAGGTACTCTGTGTGTGCAGCTAAATGGCAGGTGGAGTTCTTTGAGCAACAACCAAACCAGGTACTGTATAGCCTAAGGCATGATCGACAATTACACTGAGCTACAGGTGAAGGAGCTTATCAAGCGTGCAAAGGCTTGGCGTAACAAGCTCTGGTCCGAAAGGAAGCTGTCCAACAAGCCCAAGTCCTACCTCATCTCTTTACTCGTACTCAACGCCTACGAGAAGGCCACAAAGAGAGTGGGAACTTCCAACACAAGGAGGATCGCCGAAGCGTAAGCTAAAAACACTTTAAACTACACAAATGATATGTATATACACACTATAGCACAATGGATGAGCTGAAGAATCTCCTCCTTAACCGCCACGGCATAGAGTAAGTCAGCAATATAATGGTACGTATTAATTTATCTCATGTATGATTGCATTGTATACAGTATCTACTGGGAGAAGTTTTATAGCGTGGGTGGAGGTGTGCCCTCTGGTCCCAACCTCTTCCCAACTTCACTGCCGCGTATCGTTGACCCGGCCAACCCAGCCAATAATCTGTATGACACGGGCGTCGCCAAGAGTCGTGGTCAGAGAGGCGACGGGTGGTCTGAGCTGGTGGAGAACATACACTCAGTGGACCTGCTACAGAGCGTCTAGTGTAGCCAAGCATGACTTGGAACTATAAAACATTAACCTGTGTGCTTAGAGTATCAGGTGTGCATATATACATTGTAATGTAAGATTAGTTGCCTAGTTATAACAGCTTCAGAGACAAATTCAGGGGCGTAGCCTGGATTTGAGAGAGGGGGGTGCTTGGGATGAATGGTTTGTCCGAATTGCTGGTGCACGGAGTGCACTGGTGGTGCAAAATGTGCTCCAACGGGGGTCTGGGGGCACTCCCCCAGAAAATTTTTGTTGTTACATGCTCTGAGATTGATTCTAACGCAATCTGGCTAAAGAAATAAGGATACTGCTGCTTTGAGGGTACTGATGGTTAAGCCACATCTTCATCTGAAGATGTCCTATAAAATGCATTGTTTTGAGTTGTGACAATTAATTTAAATTTTGTTATTAATTAAATCAAGCTACTAACCAGGTTGGTTCTGCTTGTGAATTAGCAGAACAGGGTGGCAAGACACTTGCAGTTGCAGTGCTGCTCTATGAACTGGGCTCAACTGAAAAATACTCGACACGATGCATGATGGATGCCATGGTGCAGGTGATAGCTGCTGAACAGTTAGCCTCGATTCAAGGCCGATTCGGCCTGGAATCGAGGCTACTGAACAGTCTGCAACTCTGTGGGGGGCCTTAATTGGTCTGCTCAGCCCACGTGGCTTTGCGCATGTGCACTGGATGCACTGACTGGAATGAATATTTGGAGGTGGAGCTAGCTAGTTGGAGGTGGGGTTTTGAGTTGATCGTGCAATCTTTTATCTATGGTGCAATAATTATTCTATGACTAGTTCTCTCATATCAGCTAGCTAGTAAAAGGAACTTGTGGAGCAGAGTCTGAGGCCAGAGGGGGGTGCTGGAGCACCCTCTGCCCCCCTCTGGCTACGCCACTGAAATTTGTGTAAATGATAAAACCGAATGTAAAATGTACATTCGTAAAGCAAACGTGATTTATTGTATACTACCATGCATGCACGATTTTACGTACACGGAAGGTGACACAGTAAGTACCAGATCTAGAATGACATGGCATATTGGCAAATAAAGCCCCTATATACATCAAAGGATAGCTGTGCCCTACTACCATAGTTCGTTATTCATTGTATGCTTCCACAAAGCCATGAATACTGGTAGTAAATTCATCTGCATCAAATTTTCCATGAAAATATTTTCTGCAAGTGCAGTTCAAACAAACAACTCAAATTCCAAGTATACTATAAAACCTCCCATGCATGCACACACCCACACAAACACATAATCAAGTTACCTCTGTACAATGAAGTACACCGGTAGGTACTTGTACATAATTATTACATGAAGTAGGTTTCATCATCATGTGACTATTCTTGGCTTGTCTACAAAATTAGCACGTCAGTCATCCTCATGATTAATCATTCTAATATTAGCCAAATATGAATACTGTTCGGAAAATGGGGAAACCCACAACCATTGACTAACCTATATAACAGCTGGCTGGTATATAGAAGTTGACCAGTGAAAAGAAAAAGAGAGAGAAGATGGCAAGGAACAAGGACATCACATTTGATGATGCTATGAGAGTTGTGGATGAGCTTGCAAGAGAAATAAAAGTAAGTCAGGATCGATAGTCGATATCAGTGCCACTGATGTGCCCAGGTGGTGGCTAATTCCAATCACACAAATTGCCTGTGGTTTAGCCTATTAGTATTATGTGGTAAAACTGTGCCTATAAGAGGTGGTTATTTTTGTCTAGAGCAATTTTCTCGAGGTAGTTTTACCATAGATTGAAGAGTTAGAGGGATAGGAAACGGAGTGGTGCACGTGATGATTTTACATTGTATCTGCTGCAGTGGAGCCACGAAAATTATCCGCATTACGCCCTATGAACGAGGCTATTAAGCACATTTTTGCCGGGTAACTCCCAAAGCTGTGTTTCCTCGAGACATCATCTCTTTCAGCAACTTATAATACGCCTAGTCCATGAGCCACGTGTAGTACTTGCTAATGACTGACCACACCCAGTAAAAAGAGACTTTCCAATAAAGTTATATGTTCCCAAGGCTGTTTTAGAGCTATTGGAACATGTAACGTGTAAGCGTGCTGGTTATGACTACTACAATAGGTATAGACCTTGAAATATAAGTGAGTTGCACGGACTAAGCACAGTTACTTGTAGTTTATTATGCACTGGGTGTAGAAATAGATATTGTTGTGATGGCCTCGATTAAACCGCAGCGTAGCGCAGATGTTACTCGAGATACCAACCGTTTCCTATCCCTCTAACTCTTCAATCTATGTTTGTACTATCACCACGACCAGGGTGGGAACATATCACATTTACTACATGTATATAATTATGGTAACTAGCATGAACACATATATTCACTAGCATCATAGACATGGCCTGAACAGAGTCCAGGTAACTCAAGGCTGGCTCCCTTGGTCAGTACACAGCCATTCCGGGCAACTTCGATGTGGACCTAGTGGTCTACTCAGAGAGTAAGTTACTCACTTGGCTGCCCTACAAACAATATTTTTCGTGCAACAAATACATATGCTGAGATAAAATGTCGATACTCTACACATAATCATTACATAACAAACCTTGCTATACATAATTATAGGAAACCTCACATAGAGGAAGGGGGCTTACTTCAATTAAAGTACAATTAATTATACAGGTGTGGATCCAGACACTGTCCTGAGTGAAGGATATCGTACGCCTCTACACAAACTGCGAAGCTTTTTGGGAGGTCTACGGAGTGTCAAGCTTCAAACACCACTAAAAATGTCTGTGTCACTGAAATACAAGACATAATGACCAGCAAGATCGAGAGCTATCGATAGACGTTGACGTCTTGGTCAGCCCTAAATGGGAGAATCCAGCAGATCTCTATGACTACCTGAGGAAAGCCAAACAAGACGGAGCAAAACCTGCCCAACTATTCCGGTAAGCTAAACACACAATAACAACACAACAAGTGTTGAGTTGTAACACTATACCATGCACATTATAATTATAGGTTCTCAGTGAATGCTTCAAAATGGCAGGTTGCATTTATTGAAAAGCAGGATGATAAAGTGAGTATACGCATGTACAATGTCACGAATCTGACACACATGTATACAGTAGCTAGGGCATGCGTTTCAATTTGTATACTTAAAATCCTGCAGGCTAAAGAACTTATTCGCCGTGCTAAGGCGTGGAGGAACAAAGAATGGCCTGAGGGGAAGCTATGTACTGGAAGGCCAAAGAGTTATCTCATCTCAATTCTGGTGCTTATAGAGCTTATATGAGCTGGCATTGAAACAGCACTATGGTGGAACTATTGAGCAACGGTAGGGGAACTCCCTTGTGTACAAATCAGTATAGCTTCCCGTTTCTACAGAACAACAACCACTTTGAAGCAGATAGTGAAATCTCACCTAACAGCTGAGTACGTTGAGTCTAAAACTAGCCACACGCACTATATGTGTTAGCGAATTGTGAAAGCTAGCTAACATAATCACATCATTTTGCTTAGACGAATTACTAAAGTCAATACATGCAAAATTTCAGTGTCAAACGTTTCTTTCACAAGGTCTTTTCCAATCTATGCATGCACACAGTATCTATTGGGTTGACTACTACAAACCAGGGGACTACATAGACTTGTTTCCAGCCAGGCTCCCCCGAATCGTTGACCCTGCCAACCCGGCCAACAACCTCCACAACACAGGGATAATCGGAGGCAGCACCTACACTTCACATTCATACTATATACGAGCAGGGAGACGGCAATTGGACGCAGCTGGTTGGGAAAATTGAGTCAATCGATTTGACCAAAACAATTGAACAGATACAGGCCTAAAATACGCTTGCTTTTTTAAATCACCATGCACAGACTTAGTGATAACAAAGCACCTTTTTGTATTGTGTATGTACGGTATATGTTGACATTAGCCGTACAGTCAGTTAGTGCACGTTAACCTGACCTTTGAACTGTTTGACCATTTTGGTAGTGACTGTCCAGAGCTTTTTTATCCACATCGTCCATCTTCCAACACCACTCCATGCCCACTGGGTTGGTATAGTGCCTGGGGGGAGTGCATAGAGCGTTAAGTAGGGGGGAGGATATGTGGGGAAACAATTCCTGGGGGAGAGGGGGAGTCATTTTGAATTCACGAAACTTACTTTCCAAATTCACTACAGAGAATTAAGGTCTATTAGTGAGAGATGGCAACAACCAACTTCCTTATAACTATAGGTCACAATGAATATGGCACCTGGGAGACGAGAAATATTACCACAGAAGACGCACCTGTTGGTGCAGGCCAGACCAGGTGTGGTTTCCATGTATCAATGACTCTCGATACTGTAGAACAAATACTTGTGACAATCACCCCTCCCCCTCAGAACAGACTTGGTCCATAGATACATCTTCACCCCGGAGGAACCAACCACAAGATAGCCTACATGCAGAGGGTAGATAATCAACATCATGTAGACATTGGGCCTACTAAATTTTGAACCCCTGTGACAACAGTACAAACACCATGCACAGTGGCAGAGCATTCTAAAAAGCGGCAGAATCGACACCACAGAAAGTTACTGGTAATGGTCTCAGAATTAGAGACAGTCTGCACAGAACACTGTTCTCAGACCGCCCGTCTCTTAAATATCATCACTGACCACACACACTTCTTTCCGACACACCCACACACACCTTGCTTGGTGAGGTGCTGCCTCAAGGCGAAGGTCACCATTTTCTTCCACTCCCTCAATCAGTTCTTTTCCTCACTTTATCCTCCTCTTGCGTGGGAACAACCATTGAATCTTATGCTTGTCCTCAGAGTAACTATGCACAGTAGATTGATGCATATCCTCTTGTAGTGAGACGTAACTCAGCTCCTCAATTTTCCTCCCAGCCTCGAGTCATATTTTCCTAGAATCCAGAATGTGCTGCTTAAGATATCATCATACAATAGGTCGTCGGGGTCACTTGATGCAATGTACATTTTCTTCATTATTTTGGAGATTCTTCAATTGTTTCTTGTTTCGACAAAAGGGTATCGTCAGTTTCAACTCTCGAGGCAGAGTTTGCTGATCAACTGGAGGTGATCTGTGAGAATGATGCAACACACATTAATCTCTAATTGTTATGTTTAATATAGCGTGACTATCCGTTCAGCTCAGAATATTTCTCCAAGAAAGATGACAAAATCTTTCTCCGATTTACAGCTAGCAGGGATACCACCGTTGACCCCTAAAAAATCCAGACTAATAGAACATTTAATATGTTAGGTATGTATACGGGAAAACCGCTACATCTTTTGCACCAACGTGCAATGCAACATGGACAATAATATTATTGCAAATAGATTTCTCTGCTGCTTGTACTCTTCAAATCTGTAAAAAGTAATCAATTCTGTAGCTAGAAGCTGAAATTTACTAAGGTGATATCATAGATAATAGAGGAAGGTATCACAGTCTAGTAATAATTATTCATCAGTGAAGCAAGCATGATGATGGAAGTAATCAGTATTAGCTTCTGATTCTATCTAGGCCATAATCAGAATATAGAATAAACTTACTTAAGAACATCGTTGCTCCTGTACACTGATGTCCAAAGCCATGCATGTGGACCTGGTACTAATCGTCACACTAAAACGCTTTGAAGAGGTAATACACTATTCAAGGGGCTGGAGTCGAGGCTACAACAAGACTCACTTGATAGCCATTATGTATAATATGGAAGTACAAATTACAAATTCAAACATATCTCCTTAGCAAATAAGTATACACTATACACACTATACACACAAGTGGAATACTGAATGCACAGTGGATGAGATGAATAGGATACAAACAAGAAAGTTAACAAAAATGTTTTTACACTTTGACATCTCATATCTGAGTTGTGATCATTTGAATCGTTTCGTCATAATAAACATTTCTGTTTTCTTCACTGAGCTCCTCAAATTTCCTCTCAGCCTCGAGACTTCTTTTCTTAGAATCCAGAACTCGATAATTCAACAGGTCTTCTGTTGTTTCGAAATCAAATCAGATCTTTTGGTTGGTCAGTTCAACAGCCGAGGCGAAGTGTTGCTGATAACTGGAGGTGATCTGTGAGCAATGATGCACTGTAAACTGATGGGTATTTGAGAGATAACACACCCACTGTTTAAATAGGGACACCTCTACATTCACCAATTCACCACCCCAGCCCCTCGGGTACTATCGATAGAAATAGGCCAGAATAATTATGGATCAAAAAGACCCACAGAAAACACCTCACTATTCGACAAGGACACCTACATACGTATAGGTCTAGAGTTCTGATGATTATATAGGTCTTGACTCTTCTTTTGCCTATCATTCTTTTTAAAAAGTCAGCCTATTATTCCAGTTTGGTGTACCCATTATTTCAGTTTAAAGACACCACTCTCATTCTGCATGAAAATACAATTTATTTGTTTGTATTGACTGTAGCAATACAGAAAGCTAAAATCCCACAATAGCTACAAACCAACAAGATATAGCAGAGTTGCACTCCAAAAGCTATTCTAGTACAGATCTATTTTAAAGATGTCTAGCTACATTATAAAATAGAACCAAGTGAAATTAGGTCTACCAGTGAGGGTCAAATTATGCTAGTTTAGTGCCCTATTATTCTCAGTTATGATAGTTTTTAAAAGTCTCCCAACTCCCTAT
This sequence comes from Halichondria panicea, assembly GCF_963675165.1. NCBI lineage: Eukaryota > Metazoa > Porifera > Demospongiae > Suberitida > Halichondriidae > Halichondria > Halichondria panicea. The sequence continues at coordinate 2,123,414 of NC_087384.1, forward strand.
TCTTCCAAATATTATCAAGCCCTACTGATGATCCGGAATTCATGATTTTCTGATACCGTATAGCAGGAAATGTATGTGCAAATCCGCGCTTTTCAAGGATAGAGCACCTAACGCGAAAATTAAAACTGGGATAAACTCCCACGCACCGGTATTTCACATGCAAAGCTCTTGGTGGGTGTTGTTCCCTGGCATTCAAACGCCAAAATTTCTTCTAAGGCTCTGTAACCAAATGGGGAATTTTCCCACTTTACAGTACCGCGTTAAATCGAGGAAATAAGTTAAGCACATAACGTTTTCGGAGCCTTAACGCATAATTTTCTGAGCCAAAAAGAAAAATGCATAATTTTATGCTTGTATTATTTCTAGCACTACAGTATGATTACTTGAATCTAGATCTTCTCTGTGAAAATTCTCTGTAAAGGCACCTGTCACAGAACATCCTAAAAGCAACAGACACCAAAGAAAGTTACTGGTATATATGTATATATATATATATATATATAAGGGTCTCAGAATTAGAGACAGTCTGCACAGAACACTGTTCTCAGACCGCCCATCTCTTGAATATCAACACTGACCACATACCACCCTAATTTACCTACCCATCAACACACATACCTTGCTTGACTGCCTCAGGGCGTAGGTCACAATTTCCCTCGGTTCCTTCAGTCTTTTTCCTACTTCATTCTCCTCCTGCGTGGGAACTAGTATTGATCTTACAGCCCTATCCTTGGAGTAACCACATGCGGTACCGGGCGCATATCTTCATAGGTGTGGTATATTATCAAAGTGCTTAGTAATACCATAGATTGAAAAGGAAGGGGATTGGAAACGACCAGGCCACCCTGTGTCAACGGGTGAAACACTCTGCGTTATGATTTCGCGCTCGCGAATATTTTAGTTTTTACCGTACTCAGGTTGTATTTCAACTGTTTCTAGCTCTCCTATCCACTATTGATCACTCAGAAGCTGGGAGGTACTCTAGAGAAGTAAGTTGACAAGCTCTAAGTCCCTTGTCTTTACTCTGTTTTTACTTTTTGTTGAGTTTAGCTTGAAATACTCCATGTCAACTTTTCTCTTTCCCTGCTGTGAAGCCGAAACAGCAAAGGACATTGCTTGACTTGGTTATTATGTATCTAAGTGCTATATAGGATGGTTTCATGCTATGGATAAGTTGTACTGTTCATAAACGTTTGCAGTATAGTCCTTCAAACTGCTTTAGTATACTTTTAGAGACCACAGTCCTTGACCTCCCACGACTTCATAGTAAGAGCTATTCCTTCTTGTATAGCATTTATTTGTTTAGTGATAGTGGCTGCGTTGCTTAGTCTACCTTTTAGAGCTAGATCCTCTAACTTTTTAGAATAATCAACATCAATTTCACCATTTCTATGTACAACACATTGTATGGCAGCAATTAAGACAGGTATAATGGTAGTTTTAGCCACACCCTATAACGCGGAGTGTTTCACGCAAACATTTTCGTTTCCAATCCCCTTCCTTTTCAATCTATGGTAATACGGAGTCCTGACATAATTTTACCTGTCAATAAGGAAAACACCACATCTTTAGGTCACCAATTTGTGGAGAATAATATTGTAGTTTTCTGGAGTTACAAAAAAAACCTTTTTAGCTATAAAATATAGATTCATACCTTCGGTTCACAATACCGTACAGCGGGAAATTTTCGCTATTTGGCTCCAAAGCCCTCAGCATAAATTTTCGTGGGTTCTAATATTCGTGTTTCAATGCCAGGAAACCACACCCACCAGTGTGTGAAATACCGGTGCATAGGAGTTTATTCCAGTTTTAATTTTCGCGTCTTCTGTCTGCCTCCAAAAAACGCGAAATGTTGCACCTTATGAAAATTTCCCGCTGTACGGTAAGTCTACAACAATCTCTTCAGAGCTTGGAATTGAAGAACTGTCGAAGAACCTATATCATGCTTCAGGCAATGGCAACCACATCGACCCGGTACTAATCACTATACGAAAAAGCTTTGAACAGGTATGCATGCAACTGGATGCCAGCTGACTTATATTATTATAGGTAAACATACACACAAGTTGAATACTGAATGGACCATAGAAAGTGAACAACAAGAAAGTGAACAACAATGTTCAGTTTACGCATATCTCATACAATTCCATTTGACAGTTGGGTATTTGAACTAAAATTTAACTTTTGATGGAGTCGTGATCGTTCAAGGGCACAATATATAAATAGAACCTACACACTTCATTTCTTTTCTGAGACGTTTATTTTCTTCACTCAGCTCCTCAACGTTCCTCTCAGTTTCGAGGCATCTTTTGCATGGTTGGTCATGATCAATTAATTGGAGGTGATCTGTAAACATTATATGCAACACCCACTAATATCTGTAAGAGGGTGACTATTCACACTTAAATTTATCAGTGGCGTACGAAGTGGGGTGGCTCCAGGGGCTGGAGCCCCCCCTTGTTGGAGAGCAATGTTTAGCTTGAACTGTTGAGCTAGCTTAAGAGCTACAGCAAGCTGGCCGGCTGAAGCCAGCTAGCTAATAATTATTACGTGATTATTTCAATGATGGGCTAGGTTTCAAGTGCGAAGCTACCCGCAGAGATAATGATTGGATCTATGCGCCGAGTCTCTCGAATTCCAGCCTCTTTTGTCTTTGCGAAGTTGGGGAGGGCGTGGCCAGACTACTATGCTCTTCCTACGCCATGCGCCACTTTATATATAATTATTTGTACTGCTAGGACATTTCTCCAAACAAGCTGCAAAATCTTTCTCAGGTGTACAGCAGTTATATGTCCTTCGTTTGTTTCATTTATAGGAAGGGACTTTCTCTCGGAAGAAGCCACGTGGACTTGCAATTGGTACGAGAAAAAAGTTTTGGAACAAGCAACAACAATTTGATGACCATGGCCCAGTGCAGTAGAAGATTATAAACGCATAAATTTTATAAACACATAAATTGAATACTGATGCAGATTGTACAATCCTTCACATAAACAAACAATAGCTATACGTATACATGTAGGTATATGCATGGGGAGAGATTACATGACACAACACATGCATATGAGTATCGATGGAGTGGTGATCGTTTTACAATAGAACCTATACACTTCATTTCTTTTCTGAGACGTTTGTTTTCTTCACGAGCTCCTCAACTTTCCTCTCAGCCTCGAACCATATTTTCCTAGAATTCAGAAGGTGCTGCTTAGACTATTTAACAGGTGTTCAGGGTCAGTTGGTCAGTTTCAACTGTCGAGGCAGAATTAATGTCGCTGATCAATTGGAAGTGATCTGGGAGCAATCAGTGCAACATCCATTACTGAATAATAATAATTATGATGGTCATTACTTACTTAGAAAATATGCCAAAATCTTTCTCGGTGTACAATAGTGATGCCATTCGCGACAGATTTTGCCTCTGAAAAAAAATGACAAAAATGACAAGCATTATAAGGAATCAGCCGAAAAGTGAATATTTTATCATTAGCCTAGCAACAAGGAACTTATCTACTGTTTCTACCCTTCCAACCTACCCTTCCAACCTACCAAAAGTATAGCTATAATTAAAATAATTATACCTTCAGGTTTTGCGAAATTATGCTACACAGAGCTTTTCCAGAATATTTTTCAACATCAAAGCTTGGAATAACTATCTTTGAGCCTACCTGGCATCATTCTGTCTGCATCAACGAATGGGCCTAGCTTCTGGTTGGTCAAAGTTTTGCTGATAAACTGGACGTGATCTGTGAACACATGCACATCCATTATGTGTTAGAGCATGCATGACTATCCACACTTACATTGTGTATACTGCTCCAGACATTTCTCCAAGAAAGCTGCTAATATCTTTCTCTTGTTAAAATTTCGTGGAGGTCAGCTTGCCCACGAAAATAACGAATATTTTTACCTCACGAAAATTACCCGCTATATATAATTATAACAATACAGTAGCAGGAGCACAGTAGTAAGAAGCAACAAGAGACATTAACTGATCATGCAAGCACGAGTCTTCGTCATGCATGTATATGTGAGACAATGCAGTGTGTAGTACCGACAGTGCTCTGGTATTAGTGACAGTATTATACTGCTCTGAATGGCACCGTGAGGGAAATTAAAAATCAAAAGTAACTGCGGGAAATCCAATAAGAAGCCTTTTCAACTTGGTTCGTTGCACATAATTATGAGATATCAAACTAATTGAACAATTCTTTTTAAACACGCAATGTACAAAACACACGTATACACAATAATAACCACACATTAGGATAAAGCTGATCTGAGGGTTCTGTTCTGATAATCAGTATCTACAGTCGATATGTTTGTGCTGTATTACGTACGTGCACCTTCTCACAGCTCCTGTGCATAGAGGCAATAAAGAATGAGTTAGTGGGTGGGTGGCTAATCACACAAGATCAGTTCAGTAACCTATATCAATGACTGGTGGGTGTAGGACGTACAGTTTGACGGTGAAACACCAGTATAGGGGGGGACACACAAAGAGTGCGCACACACATGCATATTAAGTACAATTTCTTTTGAATAACATTGTTCAATAAAATTCAAACAAAATCCTGCATGGCTATATAGCCTATAATTATATACACAGGATCATAGGCTTTTGTTTCACTTCCATGCAGTGTCACTATTAAGACTAACATGCAATAATATACATGCATGCAGTCTCACAAAAAGTATATATATATACTGATCTCTTTTACATAATTATAATACTAGCAAAACACATTTGTACACTGGAAGTAAGCACTGTCTGTTGAACTTTACCTGGCAGAGCAGTATGACATGCAGCATGCATGGGTGTATATAATTGTACATTAACTATAATTATAGTTTAATTTTACCACGAAGGCAGTAAAAAACCTGTAAAGCTAAATTTCTCTTTTAGTGTGAACCCGCTGGACCTCACACTAAAAGATAATTTTACACCAGAGGTGTTTTGCATGTTCAGGCACTGTGTTACACACATTATACCACACTATTTTCAAGTACCACAGACTGTCAGAGACCAACAGCATCAGTAACAATCTATACAGATACATTTCTCTTTTAGTGTGAACTTGCGGACGTCACACTAAAAGAGAAATTTTACACCAGAGGTGTTTTACATGTTCAGGCACTGTGTTATACATATCTACATCATTACCACACCATTTTTAAGTACCACAGACGGTCAGAGACTAACGTAACAGCATCAGTAACAATCTGTATATACAGATACATTTCTCTTTTAGTGTGAACCTGCAGACCTCACACTAAAAGAAAAATTTACACTTGAGGGTGTTGTGGTATCCTTACGACATGGAACTAACATTAAGATAAAGACTTGTGATTCCGTAAATACTGTGTTGTGTTAGTTCTAGTGGTTTCATGTTCTTATTTAGTCATTTCTGTACTATTGTTCTAGAAGGTTCTTTCTAGTATTGTTTTTGTATAAATAGCCTGTGTATTTTGTATCAGAGTTCTGATTTAATGAATTATTGAAGTTATCTCACTGGCGACGAGGATTGTGGATCAAGTAGCCTACAGCAATGGCAGCCACACACTATGGAACTCTCAACAATTACAGACCAGACCAAGAGTCTATCAAGACCTACCTGGATCAGGTAGACCTCTACTTCACGGCGAATACAGTCCCTGATGATAAGCAAGTACCTATTCTCCTCAGCTCCATTGGTGCAACGACGTACAGTCTTCTATGTGACTTGCTTGCACCTGAGGCTCCCAAATCGAAGACAAAGGGAGAAATATTTGCTGCACTACGGAAGCACTACGAACCGACACGAGCGGTGATCGCAGAACGTTTTCATTTTCAAAAAAGGGATCAAGTCCCTGACGAATCTTTAGCAGAATACGATGCAGCTCTACGCAAGCTGGCAACACACTGCAATTTTGGGGCGTATCTCACTGAAGCCCTACGTGACCGTTTCGTTGCAGGACTCCGAAGCGAAGCAATGCAAAGAAGACTATTAGCCGAAACAGAACTTACTTTGAAGAGAGCAATGGAAATCGCACAGGGAATGGAAGCAGCAGAAAGCAACACCAGAGCACTCAAGGCCAGCAACCCCTCCATCAAGAGCATACAAAGCAAAAGGAGACCGCAGCCAAACCAACCTTGTTACCGCTGTGGAAAGTCGAATCACTCTGCAGCTGATTGCCGTTTCAAGGATGCAGAGTGTCACTCATGTGGAAAGCAGGGACACATAGCACCAGCCTGCCGCTCCAACCCACCCTCTCAGTTCAAGAAGACAGAGAAGAGACGATTCAAAACTCACCTAGTGGAACCAGATGGGAACAGCTCGACCGACTCAGAAGCTGACACTTACCACCTATACCGATTGACCGAGCCTTCTACACAGCCGATCACAGTTACAGTCAAGATCGAGGATACTCCACTCAAGATGGAAATCGATACCGGAGCTGCAATATCTATTATCTCTGAGGCCACCAGAAAGGCCAAGTTCTCTAAATTCAAGCTGCGTAAGTCAAATATTTTGCTAAAGACATATACAGATGAGGCTATGATGGTAACGGGTCAGATTAATGTGTGTGTTAATTATGGAGAACAGGTGGCTCGGCTGGTGCTGGTGGTGGTTGCTGGAAGTGGACCAAGTCTTTTTGGACGCAATTGGCTGAAGTACCTCCAGTTGGACTGGAAATGTATTGCAACTGTCAAATCTCCCCCTGCAGGTACACTAAAGAATTTGTTACACGAATACGATTCATTGTTCAAGGACGAGTTAGGTACTGTGACCTCACACAAAGCCACTCTCAGAGTACGGCCAGATGCTACTCCTCGGTTTTTCAAACCACGTCCTGTTCCTTATGCAACCAAAGAGGCTATTGGAGATGAATTGGACCGCATGGAGCAACAAGGTATCATCCAGAAAATACCTAGCAGTGACTGGGCAGCACCGTTGGTCGCAGTTCCCAAGAAAGACGGACGTTTTCGACTCTGCGGCGACTATAAAGTGACTATCAACCAAGACCTTGAAGTTGATCAGTACCCCTTGCCTAAACCCGAAGACCTATTCGCAACACTAGCAAATGGCTCCCTTTTCACTAAGCTTGATTTGTCACAAGCGTATCTACAGGTCGAACTCGATAAGGACTCTACCAAATACGTGACTATCAACACCCATCAAGGGTTATACCAGTTCAGCCGACTTCCTTTTGGCGTGGCGTCAGCCCCAGCAATATTCCAAAGACTGATGGACACCATCCTACGTGGAGTGCCTCACGTTATCTGCTACTTAGACGATCTGTTGATAACAGGAGTGGATGAAGAAGACCACCTACACAATCTGGAGCAAGTCCTCAAACTTTTTACGGAACACGGGTTGCGATTGAAGAAGGAAAAATGTATCTTTTTGGCCAAGTCGGTAGAATATCTTGGTCATCAGATCAGCAAAGAGGGAATCCAAGCTTTTCCAAGTAAAGTTGATGCTATTGCACAGGCTCCAGAACCAAAGAATGTTCAAGAACTTCGCTCCTTCCTCGGGTTGCTGAACTACTACGGAAAGTTCATCAAGAATCTCTCTAGCATCCTTTACCCAATCAACCAACTTCTGCAAGCGAGTCATAAGTGGGAATGGACACAGGAATGTCAGGAAGCTTTTACAGAAGCAAAGAAACAACTTACATCATCTGATGTGCTCACTCACTATGACCCGGACCTACCAATCAACATGGCTGCGGACGCGTCAGCCTACGGCATTGGAGCCGTTATTTCTCATGTACTACCAGACGCGGCTGAGAGACCAATCTGTTTTGCTTCACGCACGCTAACGACAAGCGAACAAAACTATGCTCAACTCGAGAAAGAAGCACTGGCATTGGTATTTGGTACCAAGAAGTTTCACCAGTATTTGTATGGCAGGAAATTCACGTTAATTACTGATCACAAACCTCTGACAGCTATATTTGGCCCAAAGAAAGGAATACCGTCCCTAGCAGCTGCTCGTCTCCAACGTTGGGCAATTTTTCTCTCAGGTTATGATTACAATATCCAATTCAAGCCCACTCAAGCACACAGCAATGCTGATGCATTATCACGTCTCCCCTTGCCAGTACAAGATTCGTACGAAACGGCTGACATTAATGCTATTCACACTTTCAATGTGGCTCAAATCGAAGCTCTTCCTGTAACATCTCAGCAGGTGCAGACGGCTACCCGACGTGACCCAACCTTAAGCAAGGTGTTAAAGTATGTCAAATCAGGATGGCCACAGAAAGTGACACCGGATCTACAACCATATTTCAACCGCCGTCTTGAAATTGGCATCGAAAGTGGTTGCTTGATGTGGGGAATTCGCACAATCATTCCACAGAACCTGCATGCAAAGACCCTTCGTGCTCTCCATGAGAACCACCCTGGAATGTCCCGAATGAAGGCTATTGCCCGCAGTTACGTGTGGTGGAGTGGACTCGATAAAGACATCGAAAACCAAGCAAAAGCGTGCCTATCGTGCCAGGAACAAGCCTCTAAACCTGCAGTAGCACCACTCCATCCTTGGGTTTGGCCAAACAGCCCATGGAAAAGGATCCATATTGACTACGCTGGTCCATTCTTGAACAAAATGTTTCTAGTGGTTGTAGATGCCCATTCCAAGTGGCCAGAAGTGATTCAGATGTCTTCCACTACGTCTCAAAACACGATCGAGGCACTGCAAGCACTATTTGCTCGGTATGGACTACCAGAACAGATTGTTTCCGACAATGGTGCACAATTCACATCCCAAGAATTTAGCGATTTTGTTCAAGCCAATGGCATAAGACACATACGAAGTGCTCCATACCATCCCTCCACGAACGGCCATGCTGAACGATTTGTACAAACGTTCAAAAGAGCCATGAAAGCTGGAGAGAGAGAAGGACTGAGTTTGAAAACAAGATTGGCTCAGTTTTTACTGTCATACCGCTCAACTCCACATGCTACCACTAACGTCTCACCGAGTGAACTGTTCCTTCAAAGAAAAGTACGTACACGATTCGATCTCCTCAAACCAAACACAGAGGGAAACGTATCTGACAAGCAGATGAAACAGAAACAGCAACATGACAAACATGCTAAACCAAGGACGTTCTCTGTTGGTCAACAAGTAATGCTCAAAGATTTCCGAACAAACGGTACATGGCTTCCAGGAAGCATTGTACAACAGACAGGACCAGTATCTTACAAAGTGGAAATTGGTGGTGGCAGGATACTACGTCGACATATCGACCACATACGTGATAGAACTCATTCTCTTTCCACCACCGAGTCGTCACAAGACGATATAACAAATCCAAACGATTTCGACGATACGGCAGCTCACAAGGATTTGCAAGATTTTGAAGTTTCCCCTGATCAGTCAACTGATCCGTCTCCGACCCCACCTGATGAGTCACCCTCGACTGGTGCATTAACAGCTCGACAATATCCGCAAAGAAATCGCAACAGGCCTGATCGATATGGTGGGTACACTAACATTTAACAGGGGAGGAAATGTGGTATCCTTACGACATGGAACTAACATTAAGATAAAGACTTGTGATTCCGTAAATACTGTACTGTAAACCTGTGATTCCGTAAATACTGTGTTGTGTTAGTTCTAGTGGTTTCATGTTCTTATTTAGTCATTTCTGTACTATTGTTCTAGAAGGTTCTTTCTAGTATTGTTTTTGTATAAATAGCCTGTGTATTTTGTATCAGAGTTCTGATTTAATGAATTATTGAAGTTATCTCAGGTGTTTTGCACGTTAGCTCTGTATACTTTCAAACAGTGTAGTGATGTATAGACCCATTACGAAGGGCATCCTTTGGGGAACACTGCAATGTAATGAGAAGACAAGAAACTGCAGCAAGTCCTGCAGGCAGGATAAGGATTCAGCGGTAGCCATCTCTATACTCTGTTGTTTTAATGTATATTTCCTACGAACCATGCGGTAATGTATATTCTCATTCTGTTTATTTTCCGTTTTATTATCAACAATAAATTTAGCGCACACGCATGTGCATGCATGCACTAACACTATATATGGTATATATTATGTGCAGAGAGTGGGCAGGTTATAATAAGAGGTATAACTATGAGGGCACAGATAATAACAGGAGTGCATTACCGTCTACCATAATTATACAGTAGCAATGCATCAACTGTAATGAAATTCCTTGCAGTGCCACAGAAGAGGTGAAGAATATTGTATACAACTGTGACAAAGTCAAGTGAGTTAGTTTTAACATGGAATATTAGGGACAAACTGCATGTTGCTAATGGTATAATAAATTATTATTATTATCCGAATATCTGGCTTGTCAATTTTAGGATATAATATAGGGTCAAAGTTCAACTGAATACTTTTACCGTGTATGGAAACAGTCAACGCTTATTTTCTGCACATGAATGTGCACTCTGTTTGTTAAGTGGATGGATAAAAGCGTGGTTTATTCATTCGATTATCTGGCATATATTCAGTTATTCGGCCTGCCTCTGCAACCAAGGTGTCCAGATAATCAAGTACAGTTCTTATAAGTGATTCAATCAACATGCAGTAAATTAATCTACCCTCCCCTCACACACACGCAGCATATACTGGGAGCAGTGCTACGCTATGAAGCAGTACCCTACCCTAGTTCCCCCGAGGGCACCTCGCATCATTGACCCGGCTAACCCCACACATAATCTGTACCTTACAGGGCTCGCGAATTTTGATCCCTACAAACGATGTGGAGAGTACGACACTGGGACGGGGGGCTGGAGCTCTCTCATCAGAAACATTGTAACGCTAGACTTAAGTAAACCAGTAGAATATTATACATAGATGCACAGCGTATAGTCTATATTTATCCAGTGTTGAAAAAATATTATTCACACATGCATGCATTCAGTGCTTCACACAAACAGGGGCGTTTCACCATGCAGTACGTGGGTATGATTTCTTATAGAAAATGGGTGGTAAATCTCAGTGAAGTATCGAATGTCAAAGGTATACTGATGAGGAACAAAAGCAGTGGAGAGCAGATGATGAATGCTCCGCATGCAAAACGTAAGTACAGAAACACACTGATCATGAGTTACATGCAGTACATATTTACGCTCAGAAAACACGTTTTAAATGTTCAAGATTAAAACAAACATGGTCTATAATTATAGAGTAGAATATGTAGGCTGGGCTGCATTGAGGGGGGGTGCGAGGGGGATAATTCGCCCCCCCTAGGATGTGGTAGATTCCTGCTGATGACTTCGCCCCTCTTACATTTTTAATTTGCCCAATTCACCCCCACTGATCAAAAATCCTGGATGCAGCTCTGCATGGTAGGAATTAATATAAGACGCTGTTTTGGAGGTGTCTATATATACGGGATTTAGAACCCCCAAAGCACTACAAGTGCCTTGCTCTTAACAAAGATCAAATAATTATAAGGTCATGCAGCATCCTATGCATGCATGTATTAGTAAAACCAGTAGGTTTTACATAGGATTGGCAGTGGGTTTGCCTGTGTTTAGCAATATTTCAATTATTTTGACTCATGTTCAAACTGTTCTATCTCTGCAGGGAAAGGCCACATCAAGAAACTGGCTGAACAGATAGTTTATTTAGCCTTTTCTCTCTTTGTATCTCTCATTTCATAATCCATAAACATTTTAATGAATGAATATTTTCATTTTAAAAATTGCACTATTTCGACGTTTCACCGCTCTTTGTCTGACCATAGATTGAAGAGTTAGAGGGATAGGAAACGGAGTGGTGCACGTGATGATTTTACATTGAATCTGCAGTGGAGCCGCGAAAATTATCCGCGCTACGCCCTATGAACGAGGCTATTAACCACATTTTTGCCGGGTAACTCCCAAAGCTGTGTTTCCTCGAGACATCATCTCTTTCAGCAACTTATAACACGCCTAGTCCATGAGCCACGTGTAGTACTTGCTAATGACTGACCACACCCAGTAAAAAGAGACTTTCCAATAAAGTTATATGTTCCCAATGCTGTTTTAGAGCTATTGGAACATGTAACGTGTAAGCGTGCTGGTTATGACTACTACAATAGGTATAGACCTTGAAATATAAGTGAGTTGCACGGACTAAGCACAGTTACTTGTAGTTTATTATGCACTGAGTGTAGAAATAGATATTGTTGTGATGGCCTCGATTAAACCGCAGCGTAGCGCGGATGTTACTCGAGATACCAACCGTTTCCTATCCCTCTAACTCTTCAATCTATGGTCTGACTGACTAAGTAAGTGAGTAAGTAAGTAAGTAAGTAAGTAAGTTTCTTGCCCAGCATTTACTCCAAGTACAGCCATCTCCAGGACATTCTGCGCAGGGTTTCCAAACGACTACAACCTGGATTACAAAGCGCTTCTTCAGATTTGCGATTGCTTCCACGAGGCAGATGACCTCTCAGTCTCTATTTCTCTTACCTAGACAATTCCGCCATCTTTAATGACTCAGCAATTGCGTTGTGGCCAATAATAATAGATAGGCGTGGCTAATAAACCGTGCGCCTAAAATCAGTGCAGCAGTGCTTTTCCAGAGCCTGAGGTGTTCCTTTTCTTCACACTGTTCAGCTCTAGCTCCCTTTCTCTGACAGGCATGCTATATGCACTGGCTAGATATCATGCTCTTAAAATGGCTGTCATTTAATACTGATTCCCAAATTCAACATAATTATCAAGCAATAAATTATTACTCATTATAGGTTCTACTATAATTATTAGTCCAGAGATATTCTAGAAGATATCTAATTAGTCCTGTCTTCTCTTCTTGTACTGCCTCTTGACGTTCCACTTATGCATGTCATGATACGTAAACTGTACTGAAAAAGAAAGGGAATCCGACTAGAAAAACATTTGCAATGTGAAAAATTGCTAGGATTGGCCAGGGGAACCACAAAAAAGCGTGGGAACAAGAAATCAGATGAGAGCATAACTCCAATCCGTTACAACGTCATGAACATGTACAATACATAGTATATTATATAATAGACTGTGTTCCAGATCCACCTATCAGCTTCCATCCACCACATCATTCCATGCAGGTCACCAGTACGGTCCGTGCATGTTACTACGCATGGATGGACTGTGTGTACCTGTGCTCAACACTGCATGTATTAGGAACATCAATTCATCACAAATCATCATGATTATGTGCCCCACATTCTAAAATGGATGTATAATAAATATATATAGGGATTGGTCATCACTCCACCAGTAAAAATTGCGTGGCATATTGGCTGGGAAAACATGGGAAAACTACCAGTATACATGTGATTGACGTTGTAACGGATTGGAGTTATGCTCTCATCTGATTTCTTGTTCCCACGCTTTTTTGTGGTTCCCCTGGCCAATCCTAGCAATTTTTCACATTGCAAATGTTTTTCTAGTCGGATACCTAGATAATTGTCTCTACACAGTAAAAACAGATTCGTTATAATAACATAAAACATCTCAAATAAAATGCATCATTTGAAATTTAATGTAGAAATGATATAAATTTCTGTCATTTCTACATTAAATTTCAAATGATGCATTTTATTTGAGATGTTTTATGTTATTATAACGAATCTGTTTTTACTGTGTATATAGTAACTATAAAGTAGCCTCGAGACCAGGCCGATTAATTTAATCGGCCTGGATTCGAGGCTAGCTATAAAGTGAGCTTTATACTAGACTGAAAAATGAACTCTTCACTATTATAGCGAAGGTCAATTGTACTGTCCACTATAGCGAAGGTATATAAACTCTCTACTATCAAAGGTCATCGTACTGTACTGTCCACTAGCAAAGGTCAATCGTACTCTTGTGAACTCTCTGCATGCATGGGCTATCATACAAAACTTTATACTACAAATTCAATCGGATTGGAGTTATGCTGCTCTCACCAGACTTCTTGTTTCTATGCTTTTTGGTGTTCCGCCGGCCAAACCTAGCAACTTTTCACATTGCAAATGTTTTTGTGGTATTCATTTCACAACTTGAGCAGGAATTAGCAGAATTTAATATTAATAAACAGCAAAATGAGCTAAACAGTGAAATCGCAAACAAATTACCTGTGAAAATAATTATGTTATACCTTAAGCCAGGTATAATTATTCACAACGTATAGATATACATAAACAAGCTGATTTGAAGGGAAAAAGCATGGGAATACAAAAGTGATGGGACAGTAGAAACCAACAAGCCAAACTTCTATCTCATTTCTTCACTATAATTATTATAGTAATCACAGCACATTTTCACGTCCAAGAAGATTCTAACTGCATATAATAAATTATACGGTCAAATATATAACTTTATAGCGCTTTATTTTTGAGGAGCAAAATTTTCGAGGTTCGAGGCCAATCCATGGAAACTGCATTTTATAGCTCCTCAAAAAATTATTAATAAAGAACTATAAAGTACCTTACATTATTGAAACAATAATTATTATTTATATGAAGCACTCACTATATGTTATAGTTATAACACGGGCACAAGGGATGTATGGAATATATTGCACTGAAGCACGAGGGCGTAAGCCCCGAGGGCTGAGTGCAATATATTCCATGCATCCTGAGTGCACGTGTAATAACTAGTTTATATCCCGAGGGCATAGCAACATAACACTGTCTTAGTAACACAATATAAACTGCACAAAAAGATGACAAAGACAACTCTAGACACAGCTCCATCTCTTCTCTCTCCTAGACGCCAGTATATGCAGCGTATAAGATTGGCATGACAGACAATGGCTTGACACAAAATTGTTGGAGTTCCAACGCTGAAACCACTGCAAAACAGCCCCACCCCACTTCTGGTGCTGCAAAACAGCCCCACCCCTCTACTGCTGCAAAGAAACAGCCCCACCCCATTTACTGCTGCGAAGAAACAGCCACACCCCACTATACTACTCAGTGTAACTGCTGCTCGAACAGCCCCCTCCACTGTACTAGCACTATCCTCGGTATCACAACCAAGCCAAAGAAGCTCGCCTCTACACTGCTGCAAAACAGCTCAAGCCCCCTGCAAAAAGAGCCGCTTCTAGTGCTATGATGAAGCCAGAATTGACCGTGCATCAAGAAGTGGAGGACTAGGTCTAGGATCACAGAATCTTCACAAAATGAACCTGGGACGATTTTAAAACCTGCATGGTTGCAAAAAAGAAACTCCAGCAGTGCTGAACATTCATGCATGGCTGGACTTACTTTGATGCTTATTATTTCTCATGATACAATATTTAATTTAATTATGCCAGAGGGGCGTTTTGTGGTCAGTGCAATATGACTTTTCAGCAGTGCAATATGCTTCATATTGCACTTGGCAACAACATAGCAACGGGATATAAGACATGCATATATCCTGCATGCACTATTATGCTTAATAGTCTAGTGCCTTTCAAAGCTAAAGACTCATGCAGGAGCTGACATTGCAATAAGGGATAAAATTAATAAGTTCAAGCCACAAAGCAAGCGAACACGTATACGTACACAGCTATAATATTATATTAAGTATGCACATGATGACTATAATTATGAATGCAGTAAGCAGTACAGTGGAACCCCCATTAACGACCACCTCCAACCACACGCTATATAACGGCCAAGAGCTTAGGTCCGGATTGAAACTACAATGACTTCAATGTAAAGCAACCTCTCAGGAGCAACCACCTCTCTACTCCGTATAACGAGCAGCTTTCTAGTCCCCAACCATGCAGCTTTAGCAATGGAAATAACCTCCCAGAACGGACAACCACATGCACCCAGAATTAGCAGAAAATTATTGCTGAGATAGCATTATTTTGCACAATCATGCATAAGCACAATCGTGAAAACCTAGCTGTAGCTTGTCTCTACAGCCTTTTCAAAGCTTATATGAGCTAAAGAAGCATGGTTAGCTAAGCTCCAAGATTCATTTGCAGCAAGAAATGACTCATTATATAGAGCATGCAATCAGAACCTCCCAAGGAAGACCACCTCTCTATAACGGCCTAAAGGCTGTTCCCCAATGGTGTCCGTTTTATGGAGGTTCCACTGTATAAGGAGTCTGCATGTGATCACATGATGAAAATGCTAGGAACACATTGTCATGGTGTCAGTGATCGGATAAAGGGAACTGGACCATCTGGTGGATACCAGATAGGAACATTATTAATTCCGTAAATAATTGCCAGCAGCAGAATACCCTACAGATTCACAAGTGGTCCAGACATTCATTGCTTAAATATGTGCCAACACAGCAGAGACTTGCATTGCCAGCACATATCATTGCTGTATATGAATGTAGTTTAAAGGACTAACCTCTACATTGCATTTCATGCAGTTCTTATGTTATCGGCTGGTACTGTTGTAGCAACAGTTTATTGCTATACCATCAATTACCATTAATTATTAGGTCATAATGGAGTGCTAGCTCATAATAATCAGAAACAACAAAAGTTTAACACTCACAATAATTACAAAACACAATGTGCACGACAATAATAACTACACTTTGGGGATAAAGCTGATCTGAGGGTTCTGTTCTGACATCTCTACAGTCCATGGAGTGCTGTATTACGTACGTACACCTCCTCACAGCTCCTGTGCATGGAGGCAATAAAAAGAGTTAGTGAGTGGCTGATTAAGGTTACGGTATACTAATTGCTCATGAATAATTCATAAGATATTTATTTTCTTTATTTCTCATCACTACATTATTTTTGTAACTAGCAATGATTATCAATGAAAAGAGAACATGAAACAATGCTAGCTATTATTGTAGCTAAAAGTATCTATGTCTTATAATCCAATGAAGTGGTCTGAGGTCAGCTGGAAAAAACTGAAAATTTTAGCGTCAAGTTTTATTGACTGCATAGCTTCCAGGTTGTCTTTCTGACCAGTATTCAATGCCTAAAGACTTACTGGAGGGCGACTCGAAGAGATCTTGTTCATAGAGACCTTACAGCAAAAAATATATCCTTGTTACTACTCTACAGTCGCCATATTAGCCTACAAAAACAGCTAGAAATGGCCGTAACTTTGTTTCAACTTACTCTCTTGGGAAAAAACTCTTCGAGTCGCCCTGCCCCTTTATTCGTATAATAAGAAACAGCAGACTATACGGTAAGGAGGGGTTTCCTGATGCTTAGAATTGACGCCAAGTGACCATTGCCAGATGAGAGCCATTTTACTAGTGTACTGCATTGAACACCCACGCAAATTTGAGCGTGGGTGGAACAGTGTACCGAAACCTTAATCATACAAGATCAGTATAGTGAATATAGCCTCGTCCCCAGGGCGAGTTGTCCCTAAAGTAACGCTAGGTCGCCAACTAAGCCTGGTAAAGATTGTATATGGGCGTGGTTTTAGATTCAATAATGTGGATATTTCTCCATAAAAGCTGCTCTAATCTCAAAAATCTCTTAACACACACAATTATAATTTTAATATTAGCTACAAGAAAGCTAAGATTGTAGCTTCAATGAGCATCAAAAGCCCACAGTAGTGATTAAAATAGACATACATGTGTACAGCATGTTTTACAACAACAGTTTACTATTGCTATAGACACGCCCATAATACAACTTTACCAGGTATAGTTGGCCACCTAGCGTTATTTTAGAGACAACTCGGCCTGGGGACGAGGCTTACAGTGAGCAGTTTATTAGCAAAATACCTGTTAGTATAGTAGGGGCTATAGACACACATACAGTGAATGCACAGTAAGACTATGGGCATATTATAAGAGTAGCCTGACATACACAGACAAACGCTCACCTTCAAGTACTGACAGACTTGAGCAGCAATCGCCTCTTTCTTCAGCTTTACTAACATCTCCAGAAGGACCCTGAATGTCGCTTGTGAGAGCTTCCTTCTTTTCCAGATTTTCAAGCACTCGATCATAGCTACATGAGTATTTGCCTTTTTGCTGACATCATTTTGCTCGCCAGGAGATAATTCCATCACATCGACATAGAGCTCAACAATATCGAAATATGCAGCCAAAAATGGTATGTCTTTTTGTTGGATTCCACGGCTGATTTGGGTAACACTGAGCTGACAGTTGTCCATCAACTGTTGAAGAGCTGTACTCACTGGTTGAGCAGGTGATCCTACAGTATAGAATGAAAGGAGAGATAACACACACACACACACACACCCATCCCGCTATATGAAGATTCATAACAAACCACCATGTACAGAATAATTATAGCCATTATGACAACAAAGCCTTGAGGGGATGACAAAGAAAGAGGGAAAGAGGTGTGGAACGTACTGCTCTATATAGCACATAATAATTATGTTTCCACCATTATACCCTGGAACTAAATACATTCGACACAGAAACCTGTAAAACAAATTTAAACCGAGAGTTGTATACCGCATAGAGCAAAAGTTTCGAGGCACTTAAATTTCATTTCGTGGAATGGCTTTTTCGTTGAATAAATTTCGCGCTATCTGGTCAAATGACGTACGTTGTGTCTTCTGTCAGTTAAGCATTTCGTGGTCCTATAATGTCGTAGGATTGCTAACCCACGAAAACAGCGAAAATTAAGCCCCACAAAAATTGTGCACTATACGGTATACTGTAAAGTATCACACAGGGCATATAAAAGAAAACAGGGCATGCAAGTAACTATCTCTATACATAAATCAAAATTCAAACCGTGGGCGAATGAATATAGACACGGCATGAAGTGCTTATGTGCATTCATCTGGCCACGGTTTGAATTTTATTTTGTTGTTGTTGCATGCTCTTTCTTTTTTATACTCTTTTGGTATCACACATATACAATCAATGGTGTGTTCTGACCTGGAAGAGTTCGCTGGAGGACCAAGTTAAGAGTGATGAATTTGAAGGGATCCTTTGCACCCACTAGCTTGACTTGGTGGAGTAGCTTGGGAGGAGACATTTCATCGTTGCTTGTCAGCTCAGCATTTAAGTGGCAGTGCGGAATCGACTGTCCAGGTTTGAACTGATCAACATGCTTCTTCATTACCTGTACAGAAATGATGTAATAATTATAAGTACATGTATAATTTAACTACCGTAGGATGAAACATTGGCGTTATTCTCCACCCTCCACTAACTTCAGCACCATCATTAGGAACATCTAGTGTTATTCTGTCCTCTTCAAACTCAACGATATGATTCAGTCCGAGAATGGCTTCTTTAGAGGAATACTCCTCACTTACACGCTGTACAGTGTACATAGACAACAGTAAATTGCTGTTGTGTAATAATATTGTCCACTTACTGTTCTATGAATCGCATCATTCCAGCTGACAACAAAATGTATTTCCCTGCTATGCAGCTCTGAGCCAAGGTAGTAGAGGCTGGCAGTGTACACTCTCTCCACATCCTCTCCTGTCACCGCCAGTCCACTGAACCGAGACAGCTCCAGTGAACCGTACGATGTCTGATCAGCGAACAAGCCACGTCTTTCGAGCTGCTTGAATGTGTAGGGCAGACTCTCCTGGGAGCAAAGTGCTTTTACAAATGAGAGCTTGGTGGAGCCGGTCATCTTCGCACAGTGCTGTATTTCGACTGTCAGCAGCTTCTGGAATGGATCCGGGGGATGAGGACGCAACCAGAATACACCGCTGACCAACTGGAGATTGTCAGGAAACTGGTAACGTCCAGCTACACTGGCCATGATGTCTAGTCGACATTGGTCAACACCAGCTGGCAGAGAGTCCTGAGGTATGTGAAGTTTGAACCCATGGCCATCCCAGACGAAGGTTTGGGATGAGTTGGTGACAATCACGTGAGTGTGGGCTACAGCTTCAACACCAGGGAAATCTGAGCGGAGGAAAGGAAAAATAGAGTGCACATGCAAAAAGCAGTCATTCTGAAAGGCAATACACATACCTCACATACCTCAGGTTACTATTATAGACGGGTAGTAATTTTAGCGTTTTTCAGATGTTTTTAGGGTACTAATTTATTGGAGAGAAGTTGAGATATAAAAGACTTTTCTAGCTAGCAGCTTCCCTTCTGGCCACAGTATTATCATAATACATCTTCTTTAATGATATTCATAATCAATTAATGATAATCCGAAACTTCATGTAATTGAAATGTCATATACCGTATAGCGTGAAATTTTCGAGGCACTTATATTTCGTGGATTGGCCTCTAAAAGTATTTTCGTTGCACAATGTTCGCGGAATGACTGCTTTCCAGAAGCCACGCCTTTAAATCTTGCACGTTATAGCAGGTAAAGAACGATTTTCGTGGACTTAATTTTCGTGTAGGATTGCTAACCCACGAAATCCACGAAAATTAAGCCCCTCGAAAATTTCGCGCTATACGGTATCCGGCTCTTTGCATTAGCGAGGTTCTACTATAGTGCACAATTTTCGAGGGGCTTACTGTTTTCGTGGGTTAGCACTCGTACACGAACATTAGAATTATCTGCTATAACGTGCAAAGATTAAAAGCGTAGCCTGAGAATGCTTCCGGTAAGCAGTCAACTCACAGAATTTATTCAACGTGCTTTAGAGGCCATTCCACAAAATATAAGTGCCTCGAAAATGTTGTGCTATACAGTAAAGGTATATACACTCACCGAAACTGTGTTTGGATTCTTGTGGTTGACTTATGTTTCCAGTTGGTAGATGAGGAGACAATATAACATCTTGATAACCTAAGTTGGGTTCATATCATAATTATATGACACGTACAGTTCCTTACTCCCTAGAGGCAGCAGTCCTTCACGTTCGGCCAGGATTTGATAACCCTTGTTTTTGAGATACTCCTTTTCTGTGTTGATATTATAACAGTACCCTAACTGAACATACAGCGTTACCTTTTCTAACTAGTAAATGTTCTTGCAGTCAAGCACGCGTGGAGCACCACACATCAAAGTACATAATACAGTCATGTACATAACTTACTTTCTTTGCTTCTCCGAGAAAACAATTGTTTAGTTTTTTTACGAGTGATGCCTATATATTTCTGTAGAGTATTAATCACGTTTACTGTTCGAGATATGCGCTCTGACCGGTGAATAGCGGGTGATTGTAGCTTGTTCAACAACCCTGCACAGAGTAAAAACAGTACTGCACATCATAGTATACTGATCATGTATGCAGGAAATAGGATAATGTCATGTAACATGATACCTTGCAGAAGAGTGATATACAATAAATGCAGTGCATTCAAGTATAGTATGTATGATTGCATGTATATTCATGCACGCATGTAGCATACACTACGGCACTGCCTGCTCTATACCACTAACTGTATATATGTACCTTGCGGCTGCTGGTCTACTGGAGGGTCGGTGCTCTGACTGGGAGCAGCAGATGGTGCCCCAAGAGACTGAAGATATTCGATGGTTTCAGTATGACCCTCCTGTATTGCACAGTCAAGTGGAGTCCTGCCTCCAGCATCAGTTACACCTGCACATAAGGTCAGCGATACTATAACAAACATATAAATAATTACACTCCACCGTTGCTGTAGCTACGGCCTAAAAAATGTGTATCTTGTTTTGTTTGTTTGTAAGGGCTATATGCAAACCAGTCATGTGACTAATACGGTACTACTAACTGGATCATCACACTCACTGGTGTCACAGTGGGCTCTCTCCACCATGTACTGTACCACATCTTTGTGTCCACCGCAGCAAGCAGTGTGGAGGGGAGTCATGCCATTATTCATCTTTACAACTGGAATAAGACAAAAATTGATTCCACAGAGTAAAAACAGTATAAACAGTTCATATGGACACAAACAATGCTATGAGGCTGACACTTGCTTATTTCACAATCATTCTACTTAACGGAACTGTCTGATATACTAATTATGAGGCCAGTACAAGCACATTATTAATTATAGCGGTTGTTGTATGCAACTAGGAAACGACACTTGGCCCTACACTATGGTTATATGCAATGTTGTCACAGCTATATAGTTGCTATAATTATGTCTATGGGGGGAGGGGGGTTGAAGTAGTGTAAGCGGCACTATCAGAATGAAAGCACAGCAGGTACTGACGCCTCGGTGGAGGTATAACATAAAACTACATGCAATAGCAAGGGCGTATGAAAAGAAGAGGGCGTGCGACAACAATCTATCGTATTATAAATGGAGGGAGTTTATGTCAGAATAGTGAAGAATTTATTGCACGTGCACACACTTTATACTCTTGTTTTTACTCTGTTTACTAGTGGGCAGCTGGCTAAATCTTAATCACAGCAGCATATCCTGCTGACGCACACACAGTATACATTGTGAGTTGCATGCCCTCTTCTCTTCATATGCCCTTGACAATAACAAACATTATATCATGATGAACATTTTTGCATTGCTGCATGCGCACCGAGGCATAATATAATTATGTACATACATGTACATAGAAACTCACTGGTGTCACAGTGGGCTCTCTCAACTAAGCACTCCACCACTTCACAATGACCATTCGCACTGGCTACGTGCAATGCTGTGGCCCCATCCTGTACAGAGACAAGTGAATAAGTACAGGTCAACTACGTACAACCAAGGTGCGCCTCAAGCATGAGTTGAGCACCCCTAAACAACAAAAATATACCTAAGGGTGTGGTCATCAACATCATCTAGCTTGGATGCTAACCTAGCAACGGCATAAATATGGAAAAAGTAACGTCAATGGCTTGAAAGACTTTTAGATGCTAGAATTGAAAAGTATCTACTTAATATAGTTTTCTCAAGCTTTCTTCCTGAGGATAGCATAGAAGTCCTCGTCTCATGTGCATGACATGTGTACTCGATAATACATACACTACTCGCCATGCTACAGTTTCTAAAACAATCGTCCAGTCATAGAGTTTCCTCCTCACCATGTCCCGGTGATCGGTAAAATGTTACAAACTAGCGTAAAACGAATTCCCCAGATTCTGGGGAACTCAGTTGCGCATTTTCACTATCACCTTGGCTATAGATACTAGGCCCAGTTGCCGACCTAGTGTTATTTTAGAAAGAACTCGACCAGGGACCGAGCTTGGACAATGAAAGCACCGTGAGTGTTGATGCCTCGGTGGAGGTGTCAAAGCTACATAACATATAATGCTACTAATAGCTTAAAAATGCTATCATTATAATGATCATGATGAACATTTTTAATTTTGATGCAGCAAAGGCAAAATCTAGAAACACAAGGAAACTCAAAGAGTGGGTAATGATCGACCATGATTCTTATTAAAAACGATCAATGCCAAAAGTCCAAGTCTAAAATAAATGGCTGCATCAGCAGAGCCTTGCAGCTCTCTTCTCACCCTTGCAGCTACCAATAGCTACAGCGTTCTAGTGCAGCTAGAGCTACTACTAAGTAGAGTAGCAACACTCCGTGGACAAGTTATTCTGCGCACTCTTCTGAAAAGGCTGCAATGGCATTCCAAGTAAGCAAAACTAAGCATAACTCGAGAATCAAGCAGATATTAAAATACAGTTACTAGAAGCCTATAGAACCTCATACCTGCACTTCATTGATCTTTCAGCAGCTGTAGCAGTCCACACACACACACACACACACACACACACACACACACACACACACACACACACACACACACACACACACACACACACACACACACACACACACACACACACACACACACACACACACACACACACACACACACACACACACACACACACACACACACACACACACACACACACACACACACACACACACACACACACACACACACAAAGACGGGCCATAACAGATCTTTACCACACCGTACTATTGCAGGGTTCTGCCCAGGAATTTTGAGAGGTGGTTAAAAATGATGGGGGAAAATTCGCCCATGCAGGGGGTGTGTACGGGGAGGGGGACACAAATTTGAACATGCAGCATTTGTTGTAAGCCATGTAAGTATACAGCTGAAATAATTATATATGTACATTGTTGTACTTGCATCAGTACAGTATGGTGCTATACTAAGATTTCTTCATCACAGGGTCATAATCAGTACTTGGAAGTATTAACTGCACCCAGTTGCTCACTCTCTAGCTTGTCTTTCCCTTAGCAGGTGGTCCAACTCCCTGTTTTAAGGCAGAGTTACAGTATAGCTAGCTAGCTAGCTGCAGTATAGTACTCCTCGAACTCAACAAAGCCATGCAGCTTCAATTAATTGTTCTGGTCATGCGCAGTAGAGTTCATTTAATAGTTAGCTCTATATATATATAAGGCACATCAAGACAGTAAAACTGGTAAGCGAAGGGTTACCAAGCGAAGACTGTACTAGCAGCTAAACTGGACTAGCCAGTACTTGTAGAATGTAAAGCAGTGGTCGGAAAATATCTAGTGGTGGTCGCAGCTTACCTAAACGACCACTGTAGGCAGAACCCTGCTATTGTCTTTTTCATAAACCATGCACATACAGATATGCAATCACATAGAAGCGCACTGTGAATGATAGGTAAGGATTATGAGTCTTAAAAGCAGAGCTAAAAGCTTATTAGGTATTATAATTATATGATGTGCTATTAGTGACTGGAGAGTGTACAGCAATTAATCCCGTATCACATCCGGTCAAGTAATTGCACGTCGTCATTGACAGCGTGAAATTACCTGTCAAGTAATTGCACACTGTATTTGACAACGGGTTGTTTTCGAATACGCTGGCAAGGTTAATAGGACTTGGCTACGCCTCATGCAATTAGTATCCTTGCCATTGCTTGTTACTCGTGCTATTAATTCCATATTGCACTCTTAGCCATACTATTAATTATGAGCAATTAAACCTCACCTTCTGTTGCATGTCCACCTGAGCCATAGCTGCAATTAACACTTCAACTACCCTCAAGTGACCATTCTGAGAAGCTATGTACAGCGCAGTAGCTCCAGTCTGTACAGAGTCAAGTGAGGAGTGATGAGAAGGTGAACACACACACACACACATCAGCTCACAGACCACGTTTTAGGTTGATAAGTCTCACGACACACAACCAGGACATGACAGAGGAAACTTTATGACTAGCTAATCTCTGAGATGTGTACAGCTAGATACACTCACCTCTTCTTGCATATCAACATTGGCTCCAGCATCGATTAGAAGTTCCACACACTTCAGGTGACCTTCGAAACTGGCTGACCAGAGAGGGGACTGACCCGACTGTACATGAGCAGTATGTTTATAAGTGTTTGCCAGTGTAAACAAAAGAATAACATGATATGATTGTGATAATTATCACTAATGTTATTCATTTACAACTGCCAGTTAGAAAAAGGCAATGAATATAGTTACTGATTTTTATTCATTGCCTTTCCTGCTAGTTGCGGTTACAACAGCTAGTATCTGTGACGTAGGTCTGGAGGAATGCTTTTTGTGTACAGTCTATTAGAGTTGCGTACTCTTCCTAATGAACTCCTTGTCAATGCTTATAAGGCAATTGCCTTACAGTTATTGGCCTACTAACCCTAACCTACGTACGCGCGTGCATTTGATGAGCATGCTTTATTAATTACTCCATAGATGGAGCTGTAAAATACAGATACAACGTATATCGACCTGCTTACCATATTACTAGAATATTTTGCGGGCCTTTGCGAATGAGCAGAAATGTTGATCCTTTGCGATCTAACTATTGCGTTCTGGCAAGGATCATGTGTATTTATTTAGGTATTGCAGATTTTATTGTTCCGAATCATCACAGAGGCCCGGGGACTTTTTGCTCATTCAACCCAACCCTACTATTAGCCCATGCACTGTGCTAATGATTTATCATTATGTGGCCAAAACGAAAGTGTATACCGTAGATCTATAAACTACACTAATTGATTGTTGTGAGGATTGAGCTAGCTATACATAATTATACTATTCGCCATGCTAGAGTTT
Source organism: Halichondria panicea (assembly GCF_963675165.1). Lineage (NCBI taxonomy): Eukaryota > Metazoa > Porifera > Demospongiae > Suberitida > Halichondriidae > Halichondria > Halichondria panicea. The sequence continues at coordinate 2,149,206 of NC_087384.1, forward strand.
CTAAAACAATCGTCCAGTCATACAGTTTCCTCTTCGCCATGTCCTGGTGATCTGTAATGTGCACAAACTAGTTTACTTACAAACTAATGTATAGAACAAATTCCTCAGATTCTGGGGAACTTGTGCATTTGCACTATCACTTTGACAATAGATACCAAGCCCAGTTGTCGACATAGCGTTAATTTAGAGAGACTGAGGCTAATTTATTCATTACCCAAGATTGTGTAGATTATGTAGTGTTGTTAATGAGGTTCATCATTGCATGTGACGTCATGCGTCAATGTGTTTGGCTAGCTAGCTGCTGAAACTATTATACAATATCTTTAGCAACAAAAGCGGCTGGCTTAAAAACAAGGTTTTTTGCTGCTTAGGCCCTCAATAGATAGAGTATGTAAAACACAGAGGCCAAAAACCAAACCGTAGACCTACATATCTATACAAAAAACAAACAACGCAAGTGTGGATTGGTCTGAATGTTTTGGTTCTAAAAGGTGCGCCACTATATCATATAATTTTTGGCTCTGAAATCAATTACTGTAACTGACCTTGTCTTGAGTGTTGACTGTAGCCTTGGCTGCTAAGAGGACTCTCACCACCTCATCATGTCCATTGCTACTGGCTACGTGGAGAGCTGTCAGGTTGTTCTGTATTAGAGTGAATATATACATTATTATATACAAGGAGCATTCACAGCATGTTTGGGGTGAGCATGCACGGTTTGAGCAAATACACTTCACGTACTAGTTAATGCACCGTTGCAAGTATACCGGAAGTAATAATTAGTGGGCGTTTGGAAATTCCAGGCTCTTAAATAAATAGGACTATTCTTAGTGTAGTAGGTAGTTTATGCAGACGTTTCCTCCCGGAGGGACATTTAGGCTAATAACATAGAACACAACGAATATTCTTGCTGATCCATAAGAGATAATATCAGCACAGATTTTATCTAGCACGTACGTAATTGTCTTTTAAAAATAAATTTTTTGGCTGCCACGTGCAGAAATGCTAGAGTCAAAGTTCACTGAGGCTACTATTTGAGAGCGGCTACTAAATGTTTCATTTTGCTAGCAAGGGAGGCTACTATTTGAGTGCAGAATTAATGCTTATAATGAGAATACAATACTAACAGGGGTATGAGCAATTAAACACACCCTACTATTGTCTTTTTCAAAAACCACATACAGATGGGCAATAAATGTCTCACATAGAGCGCACTTTGAATGACAACCAGGACATGACAGAGGAAACTCTATGACTAGCTAATATCTGAGATGTGTACAGTTAGATACACTCACCTCTTCTTGCATATCAACATTGGCTCCAGCATTGATTAGAAGTTCCACACACTTCAGGTGACCATTCACACTGGCTGCCCAGAGAGGGGACTGGCCCGACTGTACATGTAGTACAGAGCAGTAGTATGTTATACCATAGATATAGATACATATAGAACAATATGAGGGATTAGAAACGAAAATGTTTACGTGAAACACTCCACGTTATAGGGTGTGGCTAAAACCACAAAGGATTATACAGCATGCTCATTACCTGTCCTGACTGCCATACAATCTGCTGATGTTAAAAAGTAATAGAATTTAGCTCTAAAAGGTCGACAATAAAATACTCTACAAGAAGGAATAGCCCTTACTATGAAGTCATGTGAGGTCAAGGCCCGTAGTGTGTCTAAAAGTATACTAAGCCAGTTTGAAGGACAAACATTTCTGAACAGTACAGCTTATCCATAGCATTTAGATACAGTAGAACCTCGCTAATCCGGACCCCTTTAATCCGAAACCTCGCAAATCCGGACAAAATGGCAAACTGAAAAAGAGGAGGGGCTGTCAGTAGAATAGAGTACTGCGCATGCGCAATGTAAATTGCTTAGCTGAATCAGCAATACATTTTTTACATTTATCGATAAACTGCTCAAGACAATGGCCATTGCAAAGAAAACGAAGAGAGAGCTCATAAGACTCAACTGTATTGGAGAGAAAGTTGAGATAAAGACTATTCTAGCTAGCAGCTTCCCTTCTGGCCACAGTAATATGTGCAAAAGTGTCTTCGTTAATGATTTCATAATCAATTAATGACATCTGGTAATCCGGAAATTTCATGTATTCGGATAGGGTCTGGTCCCGCTCTATTCGGATTGGCGAGGTTCTACTGTACATAATAACCAATGTCCTTCACTGTTTTGGCTTCACAGCAGGGAGAGAGAAAAGTTGACATGGAGTAATTCAAGAGTAAAAACAACGGACTTAGAGCTTGTCAGTGATGTAAACTTAATTACTTCTCTAGAGTACTTGAGTGATTGCTAGTAGATAGTGGCGAAATACAGCCTCATGCACGGTAAACCACGAAACAGTGCAAGGTTACAGCTGCCAATAGCTAGCGTTCTACTGCAGAGCTAACTGCGCGATCGCTAAATTATAACCGCGGAGTGTTTCAACCGCTTATAAGGCAATTGCCTTACAGTTATTGGCCTACTAACCCTAACCTACGTACGCGCATGCATTTGATGAATACCTGCATGCTTTATTAATTACTCCATAGATGGAGCTGTAAAATACAGATACAACGTATATCGACCTGCTTACTAGAATATTTTGCGGGCCTTTGCGAATGAGCAGAAATGTTGATCCTTTGCGATCTAACTATTGCGTTCTGGCAAGGATCATGTGTATTTATTTAGGTATTGCAGATTTTATTGTTCTGAATCATCACAGAGGCCCGGGGACTTTTTGCTCATTCAACCCAACCCTACTATTAGCCCATGCACTGTGCTAATGATCTATCATTATGTGGCCAAAACGAAAGTGTATACTGTAGATCTATAAACTACACTAATTGTTGTGAGGATTGAGCTAGCTATACATAATTATACTATTCGCCATGCTAGAGTTTCTAAAACAATCGTCCAGTCATACAGTTTCCTCTTCGCCATGTCCTGGTGATCTGTAATGTGCACAAAACTAGTTTACTTACAAACTAATGTATAGAACAAATTCCTCAGATTCTGGGGAACTTGTGCATTTGCACTATCACTTTGACAATAGATACCAAGCCCAGTTGTCGACATAGTGTTAATTTAGAGAGACTGAGGCTAATTTATTCATTACCCAAGATTGTGTAGATTATGTAGTGTTGTTAATGAGGTTCATCATTGCATGTGACGTCATGCGTCAATGTGTTTGGCTAGCTAGCTGCTGAAACTATTATACAATATCTTTAGCAACAAAAGCGGCTGGCTTAAAAACAAGGTTTTTTGCTGTTTAGGCCCTCAATAGATAGAGTATGTAAAACACAGAGGCCAAAAACCAAACCGTAGACCTACATATCTATACAAAAAACAAACAACGCAAGTGTGGATTGGTCTGAATGTTTTGGTTCTAAAAGGTGCGCCACTATATCATATAATTTTTGGCTCTGAAATCAATTACTGTAACTGACCTTGTCTTGAGTGTTGACTGTAGCCTTGGCTGCTAAGAGAACCCTCACCACCTCATCGTGTCCATTTATACAGGCTACGTGGAGAGCAGTAAAGTTGTCCTGTATTAGAGTGAATATATACATTATTATATACAAGGAGCATGCACAGCATGTTTGGGGTGAGCTTGCGTGGTTTGAGCAAACACTTTACGTACTAGTTAATGCTCCGTTGCAAGTATACCGGAAGTAATAATTAGTGGGCGTTCGGAAATTCTAGGCTCTTAAACAAATAGGACTATTCTTGTATTCATAGTGTGTTATTAGTTCTTAGGTAGTTTATGCAGACATTTCTTTGTGGAGGGAGCCACTCATTTGGCCAAAAGTGAAAGTTTGCACAAAACCTATAGTCTTATACAACTGCCATTTCTATTTGTTATAGGCTAATAACATAGAACACAACGCTCCCTCTAGAGGAAATGTCTGCATAAGCCCTTCTATAACAAGAATTACGGAACGTTTAGGCAACAGTTTTAGGATAAGTAGCTATAAACTGAATTTTTACACATAAAACATATTAAAAAACGTGGGCGTGGCTGCGTAATAGCTGATTCAGAGGCCGCTCTTGTATAAAGGCCTCAACCAAGTAGTAACCTCCCTACAGCCGGCCCATTTTCAGTGCAATAGAAGCCGCTCTCAAATTGTAACCTCAGCGAACTTTGAGGCTGCATGGCAACCATGATTCTAAGGTAGCAGCTAGCTAGGTAGCAGCTTGATAGTACTTTTGAAAGACTTTCTCATGGCAGAGTTCGAGTTTGTGCTAAAAAGAACTTTTCATGACAATAAAAGTTGTTGAATTATAAAAGAAGAGAGGGCATGCAACTCACTATCTAGTACACGTAGCTAGCAGAATTCAAATGTGGGTGGTTGAATACCGTGTAGCGCGAAATTTTCGGCTTAATTAATTTTCGTAGATTTCGTGGGTTAGAAATCCTACACGAAAATTAAGTCCTTGTTCTTTAATTAGAATTATCTGTTATAACGTGCAACGATTTAAAAGCATGGCTTCCGATATAAGCAGTCATTCCGCAAACATTGTGCAACAAAATATGCTTTTAGAGACCACTAAAAATACAAGTGCCTCGAAAATTATGTGTAGAACAATAATATATTTATATATTTTTTATTTGTTATAGTAGTCCGCGTTATAGGGTGTGGCTAAAACTACAAAGGATTATACAGCATGCTCATTACTTGTCCTGACTGCCATACAATCTGCTGATAAAAAGTAATAGAATTTAGCTCTAAAAGGTCGACAATAAAATACTATACAAGAAGGAATAGCCCTTACTATGAAGTCATGGGAGGTCAAGGCCCGTGGTGTGTCTAAAAGTATACTAAGCCAGTTTGAAGGATAAACATTTCTGAACAGTACAGCTTATCCATAACGCCATTCTATATAGCATTTAGATACAGTAGAACCTCGCTAATCCAGACCCCTTTAATCCAAAACCTCGCAAATCCAGACAAAATGGCAAACTGAAAAAGAGGAGGGGCTGTCAGTAGAATAGAGTACTGCGCATATGCGCAATGTAAATTGCTTAGCTGAATAAGACAATGGCCACTGCAAAGAAAACAAAGAGAGAGCTCACAAGACTCACTGTATTGGAGAGAAAGTTGAGATAAAGACTATTCTAGCTAGCAGCTTCCCTTCTGGCCACAGTAATATCATAATACATGTACAAAAGTGTCTTCGTTAATGATTTCATAATCAATTAATGACATCTGTTAATCCGGAAATTTCATGTATTCGGATGGGGTCTGGTCCCGCTCTATTCGGATTGGCGAGGTTCTACTGTACATAATAACCAATGTCCTTCACTGTTTTGGCTTCACAGCAGGGAGAGAGAAAAGTTGACATGGAGTAATTCAAGAGTAAAAACAACGGACTTAGAGCTTGTCAGTGATGTAAACTTAATTACTTCTCTAGAGTACTTGAGTGATTGCTAGTAGATAGTGGCTAAATACAGCCTCATGCACGGTAAACCACGAAACAGTGCAAGGTTACAGCTGCCAATAGCTAGCGTTCTACTGCAGAGCTAACTGCGCGATTGCTAAATTATAACCGCGGAGTGTTTCAACCGCTTATAAGGCAATTGCCTTACAGTTATTGGCCTACTAATCCTAACCTACGTACGTGCATGCATTTGATGAATACCTGCATGCTTTATTAATTACTCCATAGATGGAGCTGTAAAATATAGATACAACGTATATCGACCTGCTTACCGTATTACTAGAATATTTTGCGGGCCTTTGTGAATGAGCAGAAATGTTGACCCTTTGCGATCTAACTACTGCGTTCTGGCAAGGATCATGTGTATTTATTTAGGTATTGCAGATTTTATTGTTCCGAATCATCGCAGAGGCTCGGGGACTTTTTGCTCATTCAACCCAACCCTACTATTAGCCCATGCACTGTGCTAATGATCTATCATTATGTGGCCAAAACGAAAGTGTATACTGTAGATTTAGCAACAAAAGCGGCTGGCTTAAAAACAAGTAAGAGTAGCTGTTTAGGCCCTCAATAGATAGAGTATGTAAAACACAGAGGCCAAAAACCAAACCGTAGACCTACATATCTATACGAAAAACAAACCACATAAAGCACCGCCATGACTATTTTAAACGCAAGTTTGGATTGGTCTGAATGTTTGGTTCTAAAAGGTGCGCCACTATATCATATAATTTTTGGCGCTGAAATCAATTACTGTAACTGACCTTGCTCTGACCGGAAGTAATAATTAGTTGGCGTTTGGAAATTCCAGGCTCTTAAATGAATAGGACTATTCTTAGTATAGTAGGTAGTTTATACAGACGTTTCCTCCCGGAGGGACATTTAGGCTAATAACATAGAACACAACGAATATTCTTGCTGATCCATAAGAGATAATATCAGCACAGATTTTATCTAGCACGTAAGTAATTGTCTTTCAAAAACCATATACAGTTGCCCAATTATAATAATTCACCTACATGTACATATAAAAGTGAATGAATCCTAGCAAGGGAAGCTACTATTTGAGTGCGGCCTTTATACAAGAGCGGCCTCTGATCGAGCATATACGGTACATGTAATATTCTTACTGATCCATTTAAGAGACAATACCAGCACAGATTTTATCTAGCACGTACGTAATTGCCTTTCAAAAACCATATACAGTTGCGCAATTAACCTACATGTACATAGAAAAGTGAATGATGGGTAAAGATCACGATTCTTAAAAACAAATAACATGCGCAGGTCCAGGACACAGAAACAAAATGGTACAGAATTAATGCTTATGATGAGAATACAATACTAACAGGGGTATGAGCAATTAAACACACCCTACTATTGTCTTTTTCAAAAACCACATACAGATGCGCAATAAATGTCTCACATAGATCGCACTTTGAATGACAACCAGGACATGACAGAGGAAACTCTATGACTAGCTAATCTCTGAGATGTGTACAGTTAGATACACTCACCTCTTCTTGCATATCAACATTGGCTCCAGCATTGATTAGAAGTTCCACACACTTCAGGTGACCATTGCAACTGGCTACCCAGAGAGGGAACTGACCCAACTGTACACGTAGTACATGATCAGTAGTATGTTATACCATAGATATATGTGTAGAACAATAAGAGGGATTAGAAACGAAAATGTTTACGTGAAACACTCCGCATTATAGGGTGTGGCTAATCAATGAAATCAATTACTGTAACTGACCTTGCTCTGAGTGTTGACTGTAGCCTTGGCTGCTAAGAGGACTCTCACCACCTCATCATGTCCATTGCTACTGGCTACGTGGAGAGCAGTCCGGTTGTCCTGTATTAGAGTGAATATATACATTATTATATACAAGGAGCATGCACAGCATGTTTGGGGTGAGCATGCGTGGTTTGAGCAAACACTTTACGTACTAGTTAATGCACCGTTGCAAGTATACCGGAAGTAATAATTAGTGGGTGTTCGGAAATTCCAGGCTCTTAAACAAATAGGACTATTCTTGTATTCTTAGTGTGTTATTAGTTCTTAGGTAGTTTATGCAGACATTTCTTCGTGGAGGGAGCCACTCATTTGGCCAAAAGTGAGAGTTTGCACAAAACCTATAGTCTTATACAGCTGACATTTCTATTTGTTATAGGCTAATAACAAAGAACACAACGCTCCCTCTAGAGGAAATGTCTGCATAAGCCCTACTATAACAAGAATTAGGGAACGTTTAGGCAACAGTTTTAGGATAAGTAGCTATAAACTGAATTTTTACACGCAAAAAACGTGGGCGTGGCTGCGTAATAGCTGATTCAGAGGCCGCTCTTGTATAAAGGCCTCAACCAAGTAGTAACCTCCCTACAGTCGGCCCATTTTCAGTGCAATAGAAGCCGCTCTCAAATTGTAACCTCAGCGAACTTTGAGGCTGCATGGCAACCATGATTCTAAGGTAGCAGCTAGCTAGGTAGCAGCTTGATAGTACTTTTGAAAGACTTTCTCATGGCAGAGTTCGAGTTTGTGCTAAAAAGAACTTTTCATGACAATAAAAGTTGTTGAATTATAAAAGAAGAGAGGGCATGCAACTCACTATCTAGTACACGTAGCTAGCAGAATTCAAATATGGGCGGTTAAAATACCGTATAGCGCGAAATTTTCGAGGGGCTTAATTATCGCGGATTTTATGGGTTAGCAATCCTACACGAAAATTAAGCCCATGTTCTTTAATTAGAATTATCTGTTATAACGTGCAAAGATTTAAAAGCGTGGCTTCCGATATAAGCAGTCATTCCGCAAACATTGTGCAACGAAATATGGCCAATCCACTAAAAATATAAGTGCCTCGAAAATTTCGCGCTACGTGAATACGGTATGTGAAATTACATGAAGTGCTAAAAATAGAAATTTGTATCTTTAGCACTTAATGCACATTCATCCGCCCACATTTGAATTCTGCTGTTGCATGCCCTGCTGTTTTATACTAGTACGCCCTTGGCTGGGGCTAATAAACGCCTCTCTTGTGAAACATTTAGTAGCCGCGGGCTTTGATCAAGCATATATATGCATAGTAATTAAAGGTCCCAGTCCTTAGACTCGCAAGCCAGAAAAGAGACTGGAAACTCCGTCAAACCCTGTGTAGAGACTCGTGTAACATTTGCCACAATGTTTATGGCAACTCAAGTGGCTAGACCGTACCGCATCACCGCATGCGGTTACCACAAGATTGATAGTGACCTTGAATGCTGCCATGCATGCACCACCATAATTATTATAACCATATATAGGCATTAGCATGCAAGTTGTTTTTGTAGTGTACATGTAGTCTATAGCTAGCTAAGCATCACGTGCAGTACAAAGCCACAGCCACTTAGAATCTTATCTGATATGCTGTCCCACACAAGATTTTACACTGAGTTTGACCAGTCTACTGTTTGCCATGTAACAAACAGACGGCTCGCGAGTCTATCCTATAATAAACCTGTCATTCAGAGCATCATGTGATACCACTACACCACACATGCATTGAACCTCACCTCATCTGCCTGGTTTGGATCCGCCCCTCCTTCTAGTGCCAACTGAACCACACCCACATCACCCGTCTCGCAAGCTTCCATTAATAATGACTGGAAAGATATTAAGATATTGTTTAATACTGTACAAAAACTGGCCAACTGAATGGAATCAGGAATACATAGACATGTAATACAAGTCACTCACCATCTCTGGATTTAGATCTAACTTTCAGAGTGACTTATAATTATACTGCATCCTCAGTCGAGTCACGATCACTCACTGGTACGTACCTGGTCTCTAGCTAGCTAGCTCTACAGATCTCAGTCATGAAAATCATAGATAGAAAAGGGAGGGATTGGAAACGAATCACGTGTGCCGAACACTCCTTGTCTGCCGGAAGCATAGATCAAAGAGGGAAGTGATCACTACTTATACTTCCTCAAAATAAAAATTGTGTTCCAGCCAGCTGATTTCGAGTATATGGCTTTCTAGTTCTCAAGAATGGCTTTCTAGCTCAGGTCTACATTTGCACTGTACAATGGAAAGTAGTGCTCCGGCTCCATTTCAGAGTAAGTGATGTTGAACTGTTTGTTAATAATAAATAATAATTAATTACTTTCCATTTACTTTCTTTCCTTTTCATGTAAATGCAGGTAGGTTTAAGGAAGCTTTTATGACTGTTTTGACAGAGAGTACATAGATTCAAAGCTTCATCACCAGAGGAAGCAGTTGCCCTCAACACAGCTTCTGCGTTGATAGTTAATTTCGTTGGAGGGTTCTGAACATAGTGTGATGGTTCGGGCTGAAATTCTACTCAGAATTGAAGTCGTGACACTCTGCAGCATCATTTAATTATCATGCACAGTTAAATTTATAGAATTGAACAATTATTTATCACAGTTAAGAATTGAACATGTGAATGTGATTGAATTAACATGTGAACAATTGATTTCTCTATACATTATGCTGCCTTCTTTTGGGAAGGGGTTATTCTCATCACCTAGCTGCAATGGTCGTCTTCTATTGTCTTTCAGCAGTTGCCTCTAATTGTTGCACATGTGCTGTTGATCACCCGAAGAGCCTGTGTTCTTAGCAAATTCACTAACATTCGGGTTCTCGTTGGATTTACCCCTCTGTCTTTGTTGGCCAATTTAACGGGGTCCTGGCACAACCTGTTGCTGATGACTCCAGGTATTGTGAACAGATATCTAACCATCTCCACAAATGACCTCACTGCAGGTATTGTTATAAAAGTATAGTGTGGGCAATAATCAGTATAGCATGCTTACCAGTAATCCTAAATTCATTCTTTTGTGAATGACGATTCAAAATTTTCACGGCATTTCTGTAAGTGCAAACAAAGACAATGCAAAACTTCAAATACTCCTCTAACAGTATATTAGCAGAATATATTCAACTAGCCCTTTTTAGAGATGAAAAAAGGAGACAAAAAACACTCCTGAAATACTTTATTTATTGATATAGTACAAAAGTTTCACTTGTATCATTCAAAAAGTAATACTTACGCAAAGCACTAGGACCCAAGTATACAGTTTGACACAGGTACAAACTGCAAATCAGCTTTACATATGTGCTAGAGGGAGACATAATTTTGACTATCACCTTACCCTACAAAACTGGCCTATTATTCTGCTTCAACTCTACTGAAGTAAGTTTCTAACTTACCAGGTATGAATACAGTTAAGCCACGGACATCTGGCCTAACCCAGAAGTCTAAGTTAGACTCTAACAACGTCTGCAAGAACTGAGTCAGAGAAAATCTTTGTTACAATCCCGCCAGAACGTGATTACGTAACAAGACAAGGAGTGTTTCAACGGATATCATTGAAATTGTCGTTCGTTTCCAATCCCTCCCTCTTCTATCTATGTGAAAATCATCCCATTTGGTCTGGGGGCGTATCATCTCAGGTGATGTTACCTCCATTTGGCATGCGCAAGAGCTTTTTATGGTGATCGAGCATGCTACATAGCCTAGATTCCAGGCCGTTAAATTAATCGGCCTTTGAATCGAGGCTAACACCTACGTATATAATTATGCCTCGAGGCGTAGCCGCACCAGGGATACGGTAAAGCTGACTGTGTGTGTGTGTGTGTGTGTGTGTGTGTGTCTGTGTGTCTGTGTGTCTGTTCCAGCTGTAACTGCTCAACGGTTGCAATGCGACGAAAACTAACAGCTTCTATAGGCTTCTAGCCACGTTCTCTTGGATTTTGATTCGTGGATTAGCAAACTAAAGCTTCTTTCTCGAGTTATGGCTAGTTTGACTCACATTGAAGGCTGTTGCAGTCTCTTCAGAATCTTTCATAGCATCATCTGTGACAGGGCCTAGGAAAACAACCCTTATGGAGCAAACTAATTAATTGTATTTTATTGCTTAATTAAATAAAGCAGTGCTTAAGCTTCAAATTGATTCTAATATCACTCACTTTGCACCTTCCTACCCCAAAATATTTTCGGGTGAAAGGGGGACAGTATTGACCTACCGTTTTGAGAAACTAATGTTCGAAGTTCTATCCGCATACAAGAACAGCATGAAAAAATTCAATGGCTGCCTTGTAACGGCTATACAAAAAAATGTTCGGATAAAAAATTTTTTTTTTAGTTAGAGGAGATATTGAAGTTACTTCTTATGAAAGAAAACCAAAATCCTAAAATAGCTCTAAATATTTTACTTTGTAGTGTACTGAACATTATTAGTTTGCTCCATAAGGGTTGTTTTCCTAGGCCCTGTCACATCTGTCTGCACAAACTTTCTATTCAACATATGAGTTAGCCTTGCACTAAAGCGCTAGCTTTTTGTTAGCTACAAGACTCAGAAAATACCTGTTAAAACAGCTAGCTAGCAGTAGCCATTTGTGAAATTGATCTCTTTGGACACACCCTTTAATTATTCCTATGGATGTAATGCGCATGCGCGCTCATTCCCCACATCCAGATCCTCCTGGCAGAATCATATTTTTCTTGAGGGCCTGGTAAGCCACAAAACACTACTATAGATAACAATATGCATGTACACAAGTCTTTTCTTCTTAAATATTATAATTATACACTGCATGAACTACAGATCCAATTTTCTTCTTTCTTGAGGTCCTGGTATTAAAGCCACATAACTCTTTCCTTGGCAATCTGTTGTAGAAATTACAACAATGGGTAAGGAATCGTTATGATGAATTAGATGAAGTTGTATGTGAGCTCCTCCCTGACAAACAAACTGTAGTCTAGGTAACCGCCTTATCAGTCAAGTAGGCTAAAAATCTGTGTCCTTTGATGTAAGCTTTGATGTCTCTTTGTGCATAAAAAAAAAAAAAAAAAAAAAGAAACCTTTGACTAGCTAGGAAGAGTAGCAGCAGTAGTAGTAGCAGTGCAAGCAGGACTAGACTAGATTAAAAAGTTGGTGGAAAGAATAACTGACCGTTTGGACGTCACCTGGCTGCCAGACTTTCATCTGGACTCTTCCCCCTGAGTAGCTGGCCTTTCTCTAAGCCACAAAACTGAGCAAGAAGCTGAAGAAGCAGCTAGACAGAGACATGTACCTAGCCTTGAGAATTGGGAGGCGTGGCTCAACTAGTTAGCCCAGCCCAGAGGAATTGTTACCGTGGGTACTGAACAACCGTAGAAGTAGGGCTACCCCTGGCTTTACTGAATTAACTAGCTGTGTCTGCTGTCTAGTTGGACCAGATTTAGCTAGATAATGGGGTAGAGAATAGTTGAGCGGTGCTGTGTGTAGCTTGAACTGTACTGGCTGGCAAGAATCTAGTAAGCACCCTATGCACTGATAACTCGTCAGAATGGAGGGTATGTTCTAGGGATCTGGACAGCTGTACATCCAAAGGAGCCAGGGAGTGCCAATCATCTTCTCCCAGTCTCTGACACGCTAAACAAAAGGAGCTAGAACTGGGAGTCCCAGCTAGAATTGCTAGCCGGTGTCACAGGACACGGCCTCCCCCAGGACAGGAGCTCCGGGGGGGGTTCCGTCCTTAGGATAAATCCTCCCCCCGGAGTTTCTGTCCTAGGACAAAAGCTCCTACCCCAGGACCAGAGCTCCCCCATTCTGCGGTGCAGGTGAAAGTCAGTCCACAGGTAATCTGAGAGGACTAGTCTAGGCTACGAAGTAAACAGCCATAGACAAAGCCTAACTAGATGCAATAGATGCTGTATCTATTATGTTATAGATCTCAATACTCAATATATCCGACTAGAAAAACATTTGCAATGTGAAAAATTGCTAGGATTGGCCAGGGGAACCACAAAAAAGCGTGGGAACAAGAAATCAGACGAGAGCATAACTCCAATCCGTTACAACGTCAATCACATGTATACTGGTAGTTTTCCCTTGTTTTCCCAGCCAATATGCCACGCAATTTTTACTGGTGGAGTGATGACCAATCCCTATATATATTTATTATACATCCATTTTAGAATGTGGGGCACATAATCATGATGATTTGTGATGAATTGATGTTCCTAATACATGCAGTGTTGAGCACAGGTACACACAGTCCATCCATGCGTAGTAACATGCACGGACCGTACTGGTGACTGCATGGAATGATGTGGTGGATGGAAGCTGATAGGTGGATCTGGAACACAGTCTATTATTTAATATACTATGTATTGTACATGTTCATGACGTTGTAACGGATTGGAGTTATGCTCTCGTCTGATTTCTTGTTCCCACGCTTTTTTGTGGTTCCCCTGGCCAATCCTAGCAATTTTTCACATTGCAAATGTTTTTCTAGTCGGATTCCCTTTCTTTTTCAGTACAGTTTACGTATCATGACATGCATAAGTGGAACGTCAAGAGGCAGTACAAGAAGAGAAGACAGGACTAATCAGATATCTTCTCGAATATCTCTGGACTAATAATTATAGTATAATGAGTAATAATTTATTGCTTGATAATTATGTTGAATTTGCGAATCAGTATTAAATGACAGCCATTTTAAGAGCATGATATCTAGCCAGTGCATATAGCATGCCTGTCAGAGAAAGGGAGCTAGAGCTGAACAGTGTGAAGAAAAGGAACACCTCAGGCTCTGGAAAAGCACTGCTGCACTGATTTTAGGCGCACGGTTTATTAGCCACGCCTATCTATTATTATTGGCCACAACGCAATTGCTGAGTCATTAAAGATGGCGGAATTGTCTAGGTAAGAGAAATAGAGACTGAGAGGTCATCTGCCTCGTGGAAGCAATCGCAAATCTGAAGAAGCGCTTTGTAATCCAGGTTGTAGTCATTTGGAAACCCTGTGCAGAATGTCCTGGAGATGGCTGTACTTGGAGTAAATGCTGGGCAAGAAACTTACTTACTTACTTACTTACTTACTCACTTACTTACTTAGTCAGTCAGACAAAGAGCGGTGAAACGTCGAAATAGTGCAATTTTTAAAATGAAAATATTCATTCATTAAAATGTTTATGGATTATGAAATGAAAGATACAAAGAGAGAAAAGGCTAAATAAACTATCTGTTCAGCCAGTTTCTTGATGTGGCCTTTCCCTGCAGAGATAGAACAGTTTGAACATGAGTCAAAATAATTGAAATATTGCTAAACACAGGCAAACCCACTGCCAATCCTATGTAAAACCTACTGGTTTTACTAATACAACAATGCAAGAGAAAGAAGTACAATAAATATAACCAAAAGTGCACAAATCATAAAGTGATGCAACCAGAACAAAACCAATTACCTACTGGTTCTTTGCGAATTTTGGCACAGCGATAGTGATACCACTCACTACATTTGTCACACATGACCATATCCTCAAAAGAGTCCGGTCTCTTGCACATGCAGTATATTGTAATGGCAATGGTTTGTGGTGTTGGTCTTTTGGGCATCGCTTTCTTTGTGCGAGGGAACCGTGAGAGTTTGCCCTTCTCAAAGCACTTAATGAGATGTGCTCTCATTTTGGCCTCATCAAACACTAGAGAATCCACATTATCGTTCATAGCAGCGTGATATGCAGCAGCAATGCTAAATAGTCCGCAGTTGTTAGCACCCTCTTGCTGCTGGAGAGCCACCACAGAAATCAACAGCCCATTGCATTGAATTAATGGGCTATACACTTGTGCTATCTGGAGCTCAGTACTTGGGGAAAGCGTTCCATTGAAGCAGCTGTCGTATAAATACAGTTCACCCTTAAACAGAGAAGTGGCAATCCAGTGCTGTCGTTCTTCAACAAAGAAGATTTGCACAGCTGCACGTGTATACAAGTAAAATTATCATAATTACATAAACGTTGTCTTACCTGGGCCTTGATTATTGGAAACTGGTGGAAATGCCTTTAATTGGGCCAAGAGAGTATTATAGCAGCCTTCAAACTTAAGGAATTGCATCGATAATAACTGGTGGGCTGCACGCATATGCTTGTCGGAGAGCATACCACCTATTGCACTCAACACTTGTTTGTCAAAGAGGTTTAGATCTAGGGTCTTCAGCCACATCGTTCCCTATAATCATATACACAGAAGTCTAAGAATTGTACAAGATATATACACAGCTTATACAGAATATTCTACCAAGAAAATAGACATGTTATGATAATTATATATTATTACCTGACTCTTTTGTTTCTTCCTAGGAGGTGACTTGCAAGGATCTTTTGTGTCAAGAGGACGCTTATCACGCTTATCTTGCTTTTGAGAGGGTAGGTCAGGCTTTTGAGAGGGTAGGTCAGGTTTTTGAGAGGGTACATCAGGCTTTTGAGAGGGTACATCAGGCTTTTGAGAGGGTAGGTCAGGCTTTTGAAAGGGTGCATCAGGCTTTTGAGAGGGTATATCAGGCTTTTGAGAGGGTAGGTCAGGCTTTTGAGAGGGTGCATCAGGCTTTTGAGAGGGTAGGTCAGGATTTTGAGAGGGTATACGTCAGGCATTCGTTTATTCTTAGGAGGTGATTTGACTGGAGAAGAGTGGTTGTCTTCAGAGCCAGGAAGAGTGTTTTCTTCATCGTTGGTTTCTGTAAAATGTTTTAAGCATAATTATATAGCAAGGAACACGACAGAAGGAGGTTATTGCTAGCCACACTTTACCTGGAGAGTAGTATTCCTTTAGCAGTACCCCATTGTAACACTTTTTCAATACTTTGCCACTCCCAGACTGCAACTCGTATCTACCCTTGTCAAGGATCTTATGGACAATATATGGACCTTTCCAGGTGCAGTCCATTTTCCCTCCCATTCGATGAGAATTGGCCATGACATGATATAGCATAGCATGACACTGCTGCCAACTGGATAACTCTACGACAAAAATGGCAAAAAATAAGCTAAAGTTTGCTATATAAAATAATACCTTCAAAGAGTTATGCTTGTTGTCATACTGCTGCTTCTGTTTTTGCTGTGCAGCAGCAATGTTCTCCTTGGCATTGAGGTGACAGCGGTCACGAATTTCCATCAACCTTCGGAGAATTCCATCCATGTCTTCTCCGTCTTCTTCATTTTCAGTCTCCTCTCCACTCAATTGGTCAGCATCTCCTCTATCTTCTATAGCGTCAACACCATCTCGTTGATCCATATCAAAAGTAACAGCTTTCCGCGGGTGGCGATTGAACATTAGGAAAAAGGGTGTGTACTTTGATGACGCCTACAATCAAAAAATAATATATGCATGCATGATATAATAATTAAAATTTTACCTGTTTTGATATGCGATAGGCATAAAGAGCAGCAGAGAGATGCTAATCCCAGTCATCAGTACTAGAATCGATTACCTTCTTGAGAGTGTTCACTATATAGAGTCTGGTTGAAGCGTTCATCAAGGCCATTTGTTTGTGGGTGATAAGCACTTGATACGCAGTGCTGTATGTCAGTCAACTGAAAAGGTCGGGTGTTGATTTCGTTGACAAACTCTCTTCCTTGGTCTGATTGAATCACTTTTGGCCACCCATGCCTGCAAAATGTGTCAAACAGAAATTTTGCTACACCTTCTGCTGATTTTGATGGGAGTGGGGCAGCCTCAGGCCACTTAGAGAAATAGTCTGAGAGGGTGATAATGTACTTGTTTCCAGAGCTTGTTTCAGGTAGAGGTCCTACCAAGTCAATACCAACTCTGTACCAGACCTTTGTCACAGGGATGGGGTGTAGTTCTGCTCTGGGCTTCTGCAGTTGGTGATTCGTTCGTTGGCATTTGTCGCAGTGCTTGCAGAGCTGTATGACGTCAGCATGTAGGCCTTTCCAGTAGAAATCCTGAGCAACCTACATGCATGAAACAGATATAATTATACTTTATAAGATATGATGATAAATATACCTTTCCATAGGTCTTGTCTCTCCCAAAATGCATCCCATCCAGTCCATCGTGGCACATGTTTAGTATCCTGCTTTTCTCCTCTTGCTTCACCACAACTCTTCTCATTCTATGCATGCCAGTGCTGTCCTTCTCAGGCAGGTATAAGCATTGTTGCTGCAGAGCATATCTTTGAGCTTTGTCTCTTATACTTCTCTTGTCATTAGTGGAAAGCCCGTCTCTGTATTTCTTCTGGCCAGCATTGCTGGCAGCAGTCTTGTACAGCAGTATGTCCTCATACTCTTGTTGAGTAGCCATTCTGATTGCTAACAGTCTATACATTTCGCATGCACGCGCACGCTTATTATACGACAGGTTTTGACAGGACGACATGTACCCGGATGATATATCCTGGGGGCGGGGATTCTGTCCTAGGACGAAACCACCGGGGGGGGAGGCATTGTCCTAAGACCGCAGGCTCCGGGGGAGAAACTGTCGCCCGGAGGTTCTATCCTATGACACCGGATCTAGACTAATAGAATGACATGGAGGCGTGGTGAGGCCGGATCCACACTAATTGATCCACCTAAAGACGCTCCTGTTCCAGATTTCACGAATGGCAAGGAAAGGGTTATATAATACAACAATAGATGCATGTAATAAGTCTTTTCTTCTCAGTGACTTTATATAGATAAGCTAACTTTATGAAATAATTATGCACTTCCGCTTATAATTAATTGAAAACAAAATCTTCTTCTTTGTTGCTTCCTAGATCCTTGAGGTCCTGGTATAAGCAGCCACAAAACACAACAATGATACCATAATTATACAATTGCAAGTCAGTTTTAGACAGATTATTTTATACACTTTTTCCTCTTCTATACTTTCTCTTCTATACTTTTGAGCGAAAGCAAATCATGGCGAGAGGCATTAGCACAGCGCCAGCTTGAACACTAGTTATACTGCAGTTCAAAATTTAATACAGATGAAAATGGGCTAGCTTACAATGGTACATACTAGAAAAAGTAAATTTTATTGAATAAAATGTAGTGACATAATTTACAAATTAGTAGTCTACGTTTAGGAGCATAAAATTAATGACAATATCTTCGATCGGGACAGAACCGCGCACAAAAATATTAGACTCATGGTAGGGTCATTTTGCGGCTATTATTTTTAATTTGTCTTATGAATGTTGAATGGAAAGTTAATTTGGGAGTCAGATAGAGATGAGCGTTAATTAAGGCCACTGTTAGTTTCATACTTGCAATTACCTCCCTCCTCAGTTTTGCTCACCTGCTCATTTAATTGCTGATGTCAGCCATTATTTGAGGTCAAAGTCCTTTTTTTTACCATGTGCCATATGCAAGTTGCATTGTGCACCAAAAAGCCAATGCGTAAAAAAAATTAAACTATTTTTATGTTTAGACTCCGTCCTTTTGTGTATTTTCGTTAGTTAAAAAAACAGGATATGACGTCATCAAATAATGGGATAATGAGTAATGAAGACCTCCCTCCCTCATCTGGGTTGAGCTAGTATTCTCATCTGAAACAAGTATACAACTAACAGTGGCCTAATGACTCAAATTAATACCCGTTTATAACATCGTATCTAAGTAACTTAGCTAGTGGGTTATTTTGAGGCACATTCACGGACTGCCCAAACTAGCTAGTCGCGGATTTTAGAGGTTCAACTGGCCACAGCAGAGATCGAGGTCTTTCAACCTATTTTCGAGATTCAAGGTCAATCCTCGAAAACATTATATAGATAGTGCATCGAGCATGCATGAATGATTCATTGCCTCAATTTAGGACAAACGTGCAACAGTTCATTAGATTCGAGGTATAAATTATATATATAAGATCTGTCATCATTTTAAGCCGCGGCTATTATCTGCCACATCGCTAGTTCGGCCTAGCTGCACTGTCTAAGGGTGACCGAGTCTACTGTTCTCATTCAATTTACATAGCAGTGCAGTAAGTAATATATAGCGCACAAGAATAATACCCCCCCCCCTGCATGTACATGCAATCATTCTGGTATATTTATAGCTATTAATAATTATGGGATATCGAAACATTTCAACAATTTACACAAAACACAACATACACAACCACACATAGTGATAAAGCTGATCTGAGGGTTCTGTTCTGACATCTCTACAGTCCATGGACCGGAGTGCTGTATTATGTGCACCTCCTCACAGCTCCTATGCATGGAGGCAATAAAGAGTGAGTTATTGGGTAGTACAAAAACTATCAATGACAGGTGGGTGCAGGGCATACATCTGTTAGGCTATAGACACACTGAGTGTGAGTGGTAGACTATGGGCATAGGACACAAAGTTTGCAATGTAACATTCAAATACCACACTAGCCTCGATCCCAGGCCGATCCGTCTCTAATTGAACGCTAGGTCGCCTCCTCGGCCTGGTATTGATTGTATCTGGGCGTGACCGGAAACTGGTAAGTATCAGCTATGTACTGTAAAATCTTCAGTTTATCACAGTTGGCTAAAAATACAGCGATATAATGATATAATAAACTTGCAAAGAATAGACCTATGACACGGAGTTCTTTGTGATTTACGGAGTAAGTATGCTTACATACACTATTAGTGTTCTATTCTCTCCACCTTGCTCAGGTATTCGCTCTTTTTTAGCGAATACCTGAGCAACCACAGCAACCACAGCACATGCCCAGATACACGCCCAGATACAATCAATACCAGGCCGAGGAGGCGACCTAGCGTTCAATTAGAGACGGATCGGCCTGGGATCGAGGCTAATACCACACATGATGTACACAATAATATTATTATCTCGAGCTCACCTTCGAGGATCGAGGGCAGACATAACTTGTGCAGCAACCGCCTCTTTCTTCATCTGTCTAACATCTCCAGAAGGGCCCTGAATGTCGCTTGTGAAGGCTTCTTTCTTTTCCAGATTTCAAACACTTGATCATAGCTATAGGTGGTTATACTGTCAATTTTCTTCAACCGAACGTCAGTTTGCTCGCCAGGGGTTAATTCCAACGCATCGACATAGAGTTCTACATTATCAAAGCAGGCAGCCAAATATGATACATCTTTTTGTTGGATTTCCCTGTCACCCAGTTGATTTGTGAAATAGTGCATGAGTTGACATTTGCCCAGAAACCGTTGATGAGCTGTAGCTAGCTATTCACTGGTTGAGCACGCGCAGATCCTACACTATGGAATGAAACTTAAAATAACACACTCATGCATATCCCGCTATAATTATGATACAACAACAAAACAACCAATACACACACTAGTCGTGACGACAAAGAGCGAGTGAAAGAGGCGTGAAACTATACTCTACTTGACAAGAAGGACGAGTCCACTTTATACCTCACATAAATTAAAAATCGTGCGGTCCATTACACGGGACCTAAATATAATTATGAAAGCACCGTGGATGCTGATGCCTCGATAGGGAGGCATAAAATATGAAGCTATAAATATTATCGATTTTACATTCAAAAAGTGGTAAATGATCGACCACGATTGTTGCTAAAAAGATGCCAAAACTTTGAAGTAATGGCTACAGCATGAAACAGCTCAGTGCAGCTTTTTTCTCACTCTTGCAGCTACCAATAGCTATAGCGTTTTGGTGCTACTAAGTAGAGTAGCAACACTCCATGGACAAATTTTGCTACGCAACTGTTCTGAAAGGCTACAATGGCATTCCAAGTAAGCCCACATATACAACTCGAGAAAGAAGCATTATTTTGCAAATCCACATCATTATGTAATCGCGACTAGAAACTCTTACGTGCACTCACTAAGCAACTGTAACACTCTACTCACACACACAACACACACTTATAGTCTAAGACTACGTACCATAATTATACCTCGCTGCTGTTATAATGACACTAACTGAATACGATGAATGCTCCAAAACGTATGGCAATAATTATTATTGTGTTATAATTATCAGGGGCGTAGCCACCATTGTTTCCTGGTTGCCCAGAAACCCCCCCCAGGAGCTGCTGAGAAAATTGGGCAGGGCTCCCTATAATTGAAATCATGCAGCCCTGCCCATCTTTTCACACGTGGCTGCAAATCAATAATCAGAGCAGCACCGTGAAGCGTTTCACTTTGGCTTTGTCTCAGCTAGTTAGTCTCAGCTAGCTAGCTACCTCAAACAAAGAAGACCAAGACTTAAGTTCTAGATCTAGTATCAATCCTGAATGCTCCAGTATTCTCAGACTCAGCTCTAAGCACAACTTTATTCAGGAAGTGTACAAGTTTAGAACAATCTCAGCCACATGAAACCTCTCAGGTAAATGACATTTAATTGTTGCTCAGCTAGACTAGCAATACACAATTGGCACCTGCATGCCTAGTATGTTACGTCTATAGCTAGCTAGCTTCTCACAAACATGTAAAAAAGTCATGAACAATAGATAGTCAATAACAGTAGGTGTGCCCCAATCAAGAGGGTGTGGTACCGGAAGTGGGCGTGGCCACAAAAAATTTCGCGGCGCTATCGCGCCGCTGATTTTTCTGCAGAAACCCCTGTCTCAAAAGTCTGGCTACGCCCCTGATTATGATGGATTGGCCGGTAGCTATAAAGAGGGCGTGAGTGACAACATTCCCTGGCAAGCTCACAAATGATAATATTTGGGCAGCTGACCAATTTTGTAACAAGAAGACATTCTACATCTTAAAAGTACAACACAGACGTCTAGTTAAACAATGAAAGTTTGAGGAATGTGCGAGTTTGGCAATGAATACAAATGTTTATTGCAGCTCAATAGACAGTTATAAGCATGCAGTGCAAACTTGACGGCTGTATGTACAAGTGTGAGTATAGACAACAGTGTTGCTGGTGTGCATCATTAACTAGATACAGTGTGTTTTACTACGACATTGACAGCTTTAAAGACTAAAAAAAAAAGTTGAAGTTAATAACTAGTCGAAGCGATTATCAAATCAAGAGTTAATAGCTACGCAGATCAGTTAGCATTGTATACAAAATGGCAGAGAGGTGCTCACCAGTGGTTGACATGACAATAGAAGAGGCCCTAGAAATAATGGAAGCTATGATGGATCTGCTTAAGGTACGTATATAAGAAATAACTGTTAGTGAACAAATGTATCCCAAGCAGTTATACGTATAAGTATAATATACAAGTTTCACCACACAGATGCATGTCAAGCGCTTTAGCCGATTAAGAATTTGAACACAAAGCAACTAATTTTTAAGACATTAGCTCAGCAATAATGCGCAGAAACTTTTGAGATTATTCTATAGCTCTAATAGATAATTATAGTTATCGTACACGATATTATATATATAACGTATAGCGCAAAATTTTCGAAGGGCTTAATTTTAACAACCCACGAGCATTATGCAACGAAATGCTTTTAGAGGCCTTTCTACGAAATATAGTGCCTCGAACATTTTGCGCTATATATACAGGTAGCTATACAGAAATAAATTTTATGTTAGTGACCATTTTCAGCAAAAGTTGCCTGTAAGGTGCGGCCTACGAGTACCGGAGATAGTACTAGGAGGGTCACTAGGCACAAGGACAGAGTTACCAGAACGATACGATGCTGACATCATCATATACTCACCAGGTATATACCATGCAGAGGCTTATTACCAAACTACCTGTTTTTTCAGGCATGCAGTTAAAAGAGTTTTGTCGACAACTTAACTCTGCATATAGCTACATTTCAACGCTAACCCTCTCACAGACATCACAATTAAGGAGGTGATAAGGAATGGCTATGGACTCTGGCTAAACCAGATCAATCAGTTCATGCACTCGGAGAAAGACCTAGCTAAGGGGTTCGAATTCCATGCCCTCACAGACAAGGGGTTGCAATTCACATTTGAGGGGATTGAGATTGAGATAATGGTCAGTCCAAATTGGAGAAAGCCAGCTGACTTCTACACCTTCCTAGAGACTTTGAGACCAGTACACAGAAAATTGTGAGTTGGTACTAATTGGCAGGTAATTTATTATTACGCTTTGGTCTGTCTCTGTAGGTTTACTCAGTGTGCTGCAAAATGGCAGATCCAGTTTCTAAAAAATCAAGCTACTCGGGTGAGAAAGAGACCGTTTACTATACTATAGATGTCTTATATGTGAAAGTATAGGAGACGTTTTAGTCTTGCTTACAAGCATGCATGATTATGAGAAAGCAGTTCTGCCATTACAGATAATTTCATTAATACATAAAAAAAGTATCATCACTATATGATTATAACAAAATTAATGCAGTGTGAGTTTTGTTGTTTATCTCATTTAGAGAGGTAATTTTTGCCGTGA
The DNA here is from genome assembly GCF_963675165.1 of Halichondria panicea. Lineage (NCBI taxonomy): Eukaryota > Metazoa > Porifera > Demospongiae > Suberitida > Halichondriidae > Halichondria > Halichondria panicea. The sequence goes on from NC_087384.1 coordinate 2,172,741, forward strand.
GTTCATTCGTCGAGCAAAGGCATGGCGTGCGCTCAAGTGGAGGCAATGTACAGGGGGACGAGGGAGGCCCTCCTCCTATCTGCTCTCCCTCCTGGTCATCCACGCCTACGAGAATGCTCACAAGACACTGGGTGTGTTCTCCACACTCAGTCCAGAGACACTGGCACAACAGTGAGTGGGCGGGTAGAGAGGTAACCAAGGGTACAATGGGTACAATGTACATCAATGAGTGGGTGAATAAGGGAGGTATATATAGCTATATATAAGTACATGCATGCATGTACAGTTAGTGGGCAGGTAAGGAAGTAACTATGAGAGCATAGTATATATATAGGCCTAGCTAATAATTACATAAATCGAAAACATACTACTATATAGCCTCGATCCCAGGCCGAGTTTTCGCTTTTATAACGGTTAGGCAAACAACTGGGCCTGGTACTAGTTGTCTGCGCATGCGTCAAATTTTCATTGTATATTTGTGGTCGGCAAAAATATTTAATAAATCAATAATGGAAATTTGTACACAGAAAATGCACAGAGTGAGTACACAAAAGATGCACATAGGGAGCTGCTTCACAAAGGCCTGGGGAGTTGCCAGTTGTGCTGCAGCACAATTACAGTGACCCAGGGCAACTTCAGGATGATTGAATGCCTTCAAATTACGTTTCAAAAAGATTTAGCAGGCTGCTGGACTTCTCTGATTCTAGGCCCCAACTCGTAACTCATTGCTTGAGAAAACGTAGATTCTCTTGATGTCTCTGAGCTACCCAGCAACACTCGAATGAGCAGGTCATACTCCAGTCCTGTGTCTGTGAGTATAGGACAATATTAAAAGAAACCAAAGACGGTTAAACCCTTACCTCAAACTGTCCAGTCTCGTCCGTTAGTATAGCCAAGAGGAGCACTGTTGGGATAGCTGGATATTAGCCATTGCTCCTGTACAGAGAAGTAGACATTTTAAATACGTGTAGATCTATACATATTAAATTTCTCGGTTATAGTGTCATTGTCGACGAGCTGATGATGGCAGCACCAAGTTCTCTAGCTCACACTCTTCACTTGATCCACCATATTAATGATGAAACTATAGTCTACCTACATTCTTGCCAAACATGAACAAGACTTGATAGCATAGCCGGCCATAGGGCCCACGCAAAAATATCTGACCTTAACAAGCTTGACAAAGCTTTATACCTCTTCCCTTGTTGTTCAGTCTTCAGAATAAGCTTCAGAGAAGAGAGAAGCTTCAGCTAAGAGCCATTCCAATCGATTCCAATAATGATAAAACGGGAACTGACTTCTAGTACACGATAGTACACGAATATAAATGTCACGAAAGTGAACAAGAATATCCATTCGTCAGAATCTGACGAACGATTGACGCATGCGCAGACAACTAGTACCAGGCCCAGTTGTTCGCCTAACCGTTATAAAAGCGAAAACTCGGCCTGGGATCGAGGCTAACTACTATACTGTATATATAACTATATACATACTACTATACTGTATATATACATACTACTATACTGTATAATTATATATAATTATATATAATTATAAGTATACAACATAATTATATACATTGCTATAAATTATACGTAATATATTTCTGCAACTTTAAGTGCTATAATTATAGCTGATTAATAAATAAACAAATTGTTTGTACAGTGTACATATGGTAGCAATCACTGATTTGCACCAACTGTAATGAAATTACTTGCAGTGCCACAGAAGAGGTGAAGAGTATTGTATACAACTGTGACAAAGTCAAGTGAGTTATAGCCGGTTATTCATTTAACATAAAGGCGACAAGCTGTTGCTATAACAGTATATAAAGTGGAACCTCGGCTACTCGACTTGTCATATTCAGTTCACCACGATATAATCATGTTCAACTAATAATCAGAAAATGAGCGAGTCCATTAAATATGCATGCATGCGCATTATATCTGTTACTATACTATACTGTTACCGGATAATCGAATGGATAAACTACGCCTTTATCTACTCACAAACAGCAGTGCAAATTTAGTGTATGTGGTCGTCTGCACATGCGCAGAAAATATGTCTCCATGCATGCTGCATGCACCACACTAAATTTGCACTGCTGTTTGTTAAGTGGGTAGATAAAGGCGTGGTTTATCCATTCGATTATCCGGTATATAATTATTCAGATATCTGGCCTGCCTCTGGAAATTAAAGGTGTCCGGATAATCAAGTGAAGTACAACCTGTGCCTTAATCTTATAAGTGAACCAAGCTCTTTTCTACAGTAAAATTTGTAGACGTGTGCCTTGGCTAGTTATTGTAGCAGGATAGACTCACTTAATCAAATTGATAATCATTGCACAACTGGACTTTACATAAGATCAACTGCTGTTACATAGTTCCTATGACATCATACATGACATCATACACTGTTATATTATTATAAACAGTGCCAACTGTCACAAAATTAATCCCCCCCCCACGCACGCACGCACACACACACATACACACATGCAGCATATACTGGGAGCAGTGCTACGCTATGAAGCAGTACCCTACCCTAGTTCCCCTGAGGGCACCTCGCATCATTGACCCGGCTAACCCCACACATAATCTGTACCTTACAGGGCTCGCAAATTTTGAGCCCTACAAAAGGTGTGGAGAATACGACACTGGGACGGGGGATTGGAGTTCTCTAATCAGAAACATTGGAACGCTAGACTTAAGTAAACCAGTAGAATGAATATAATTATCACAGCGTAATTGTGTCTATAACTATTCTATCGAAAAAATTAACATACGAATAGGGGCGTTTCACCATGCAGTATACGTGGGTGTGATTTCAATATAGAAAATATTAGCCTGCATGCATGGGGGCCAGACCTTTTCTCAGAGGGGAGAGCGGCCGAGGGGCAAGAGAAGAAAAGGCCTGGAGACTCTTGCAGCAGTCGATGTACCTACATGCTCTTGGAATGTCAATAATTAGTTAAAACTTGTGATATTGGAGGTTGTAAAGAAGGAGTAGATGTAGCAATACTCTCATTTCGTATTCAAGAGGCAATACTCGCATTTATTTGGGTTAAAAATCACAAGACATAGGATATGCATTTCATTGGCTCTGCATGGCCACATTCTGCAGAGCACACGGAAATGCTGCAAGAGTCTCCAGACCTAATCCTAGGGCTCACAGGACAATGGCATGATATAAACAGATATAATTATAATTATATAATAAATACATGCAAGAGACTGAGTCGAGTCGCAGCCAGTAGGCTACTCAGTGGCTGCGAGTAGCTAGCTAGCGAGTTTAAGAGTATGGTAAAGTCAAAACTAACATTAATTTTAGTAACGAGTATTAGCTTAATATAGATCTACATACACAGTAATACAGTGTGAAGGCATGATCTCAGTCATGGAATAATAGTATAAATTGTCAGTACAGTTTGATCCCTAAAAACTCCTTTCCATTCAATACCAGATGACATCCACCGCCGTTCTTTAGAAACTTGTCAGACACTGAGTGGCTATATAGGTATCCACCATGGGATGACTGGACAAGAGCCAGGAGAATCAGAGCTTTCATGAGCTTCATCTAGACTCGCAAGCCGTCACTGTTCGCCTGCAACAGTGACGGCTTGCGAGTCTAAGCTTCATGAGCTCGATAATCGATCATGCACGGGAAGCCATCTTTGAGTAATAAAATTGAAAGGTCAAGTTTGGAATATTCCTGTAATAAAGTGAGTGAAGTACCGTAAAACCTCTATTTAAGGCGACCCTCTAAATATGCAACATTTGGAAACTCTACTTTCGCAAAACGTAATTATTAAAAAGTGTCGCCTTAAATCGAGGTCTTACGGTGTATCGAAATATCAAAGTTTGTATCCTTCTGACAAGAAACAAGAGCAGTGCATAGCAGATTATATGAATGGCAGAGCAAACAGCATGATCACCAATTGTAAGGAATTGTATTTGAAGGTGCATCTGGAACACGGTGAAACAATAAAACAAGCTATATATATACATATATACATATATATGTAGAGGCTTCATGGTGGACAAAGTAGAAACACACAAAGTTACATGCAGCTATAAAATTATTAAGATTAAAATAAACATGGTCTATACATAATTATAATTATTATACACTGTTTCGGATGTGTCTACGGGATTTAGAATGCAAAGCACTGCTGTAGTACCCCGAGCGTAGCGAGTGTATTACAAGTGCCTGGCTCTATAAAAATGTAGCAAAAGTCAAATATAAGGTATAAGGTCAGCACCCCCCTAAATGTCTCTAGCTAAGGTAAGCTTTCACTAGACTGAAAAATGAACTCTCCACTAGCGAAGGTTAATCGCACTGTCCACTAGCTAAGATCAACTCTCTACTATCGAAGGTCACCGTATACTGTTCGCTAGCAAAGGTTAATCGTACTCTCTGGGCCACTGTACAATACAAATTCGATTCACATGCAACGTAGATATACACAAGCTGATTCAAAGGGAAAAAGCATGAGCGTACAAAAGTGACAAGACAGTGGAACCCAATGAGCCAAACTCATATATTTCATCTCCTTGCTAGCACACTCCAAGAGTATCACGGGGACTGTAGGGAAAGTTCAGCTGTTTTTACAAAGTGTGAGGGCCGGTATAATTATGGCCTCTTCTTAGAGTTTATATATAATCAATAGTGTACATGAACTGCATGTGTACCAAAAATCACCACTAGCCTAGTATAACCTATGTCCTATAACCTATGTCATTATTCAGTTGTGTGCTGTGTTTATGTCTGCGTCTAAATTTTGTCTATGTCCCATTTTTTGGAAAAAATCAGACACCTGATGCCTGGCCATGCTGGAAAAGACGGTTTGAACAATTTTAAGAAGCATCAGGCCTTGCAGGAGAGTCACAGTCCAAATTTTAACAAGTCAATACATTCTTTACTGCCTATAAGAGAAGAAGCGGAGACAGTCCTAGTGTTCACTAATATTACTGCTGAGGAGCGAAGACAGTATGCTGCAGTAGTGGAAAAATGTGAGGAGTTTTTCCAAGTATACGCAAGAACATCATTTTTGAAAAAGCTAGGTTCAACCGGAACCAACAAGCAGGAGAGACAGCGGAGCAGTACAATATGGCACTCTACACCCCTTGCCGAAAGCTGTGAATATGGTGAGACAAAGGATGAGATGATTAGAAATCGCTTATAGTAGTGGGCATCAGAGACAATACACTCTCAGAGAAGTTACAGATGGACCCAGCACTCACACTGGAATCAGCCACGATTCGCCAGAGAGAGGCAGTACATGAACAAAAAAATAACTCTTAAACAAGAAGAAGGAGCTGGTAATATCGATTTGTTAAAACGGAAATCAACCTATGGTCAAGGAAAAGGTCCTCCACGTAACCCCAAGAAAGTTAAACGAGGACAGCCAAAACAGAACAGTTTGGGGGATAAATGCCGTCGCTGTGGACGAGAGAAGCATTCCTGAGACGAGTGTCCCATGCACAAAAGACGCAGAATGTCATCACTGTAAGCGCAGAGGTCACTACAGTGTAGCTAGTTGCTACAAAAAATCCCTTTCAAGTGTCCAACAAGAAGAAGAGAGCAGTTTTTCAGACACCTCATTCCTGGATGCGGTCACACAACAAGAGAAGGAGAGCTGGACAGCTAACCTCAAAGTCAATGACAAAGAGATACCATTTAAGATTGACACAGGAGCCGAGGTCACTGCCATTACAATTGAGACATACATTACCAGGAGAGCAAAGACCAGACAAATAACGTACTGTCTGGTCCAACACAACAATCACTAGTATAGTAGTAAAAGGACAAATCACATGTGATCTCACTCTGGGTGCCAGGCGAGCCAGACAGAAACTATTCGTCGTCGATCATCTCAAAACCAACCTTCTTGGCTTACCTACTATCAAAGCTCTAAAAATGATTGCCAGAATGGGTTAAGTCCAGGCAACCGATTGGTTTCACCAAGGTATTCAAAGGACTCAGGTACGCTGTCAAGGGAATACGAAATTAACTTGGAACCTGATTGCGAAACCACACGTAATTTACACCCCAAGACACGTGCCCCTACTATTACAACCAAAGGTCCAGTAGTTGCTTAAACGAATGGAAAAGGCAGGAATGATATCAGAGCCGACACGTGGTGCGCAGGTATGGTTGTGACACCTAAAAAGAACGGAAACCTCCGTATCCGTATCTGTCGATCTCAAGCCACTTGTGAGACTAGAAGTCCACCCACTGCCTACCGTCGACGAGACCTTAGCACAGACAACAGGAGCGAAAAAATGTTCTCCAAACTAGCAGCTTTTGGCAGACACCCCTAGCTCCCTCGTCGTGGCTACTAACCACGTTCATCACTCCAATAGGACGCTACTGCTTCAATAAACTTCCATTTGGTATTTGCAGTGCACCAGAAGTGCTCCAACGCTGCATGAACAAGATTCTATAGTAGGCCTACCGGGAGTATAGTATGTCAGATCGACGACATATTGGTGTTTGGGAGCACCCAAGAGGAACACGACACGAATCTGGAAACGTATTGAGAAAGCCCATGCATGTATATACACTCAGCAAAGAGAAATGCGAGTACAACATGACTATACAATCACATTCTTAGGACACATGGTTGGCCCGGACGGTGTCAAAGCATACCCAAAGGAAGCGGAAGCAATTGAAAAAATGGCCCCTCCAACCAACACGTCGAAGCTTCGAAGATTCCTAGGAATGGTAAACCAACTGGGTGGAAAATTTCGAGGGTGTAAATTTTCGTGCAATTGTCTTATTTGGAAAATTTCGCGGGTAGTAAATTTCGTGGAGTTAGGGTGTGGCACTATCTCGCATGCGTATACAAAGCCTTCCATGGGTTTTAATTTTCGTGTTCTGCAGCCACCCACGAAAAACGCGAAATTAAAAACACCTCGAAATGTTCTACCCGTACGGTATACTGTACCGCAAGAGTAGAGGAGAGTTTCACAGAATATAGGGGCATAATTTCTTGTGTTCAAATCAGAATTAAAGACAAAGTATTCCTTGTTGTTGAAAGTAATTAGACTGTGGTTTCTTACTATAATTATTATTAGACTGTAGTTTTGTCATTCTATTAATAGACTAATATTATGTTATGTCATTATTTGTTTTGTATCTAGAATATTCTGCTATAAAAATAGTGTGTTGATATAACTGTGAAAATCAGCACTTGTACCTAGTGCATGCAATGTCTAGGTTACCTAGGCTGTATCTCACTACAGCTGAAGAACGAAAATGGGAGAGAAAACTTGAAGAACAGAGCCACAGGTATTCCGAGGAACAAAAAATTACGGCAGCTACTTTCGAGCATGTCGATGAACCTCAGCCGACTGGTTGTTTCAAAGTGGATGATGCTAGAGCATTGGTGATTAATACAGTTATGAAAGCAACAGAAAGAGTAAGGGCTTAAAATACCAAGCTACCGTATATTATAGCTGGTTATTTTCGAGACACGAAATTTCCAGGTTTTCGAGGATTGACCCAGAAACACGAAAATTGGTTTACATCCGGTTTAAACCTATCTACTGTAGGGGTGTGGTCATTTGAACCTCTATCCTAGAAATAAAATCCTTGAAATGTTTTATTTGGGCAATCCGCGAAAATAGCCTGCTATGCGATATTATAATACTGTATATAATTATAGAGAGTCATAATTATATATAAATACACACTCATGTCAATTTGCGTATGCTGCATAATTATATAGAGAGAGTTTCAAAAGGATGCGGTATTTTAAAGACTAAATTATATGAGGGTGGATCAGTCAAACAAGGTACAGCTGTACCTGGATGCTTTGACATTGACCTGGTGCTTTTCTCTAAAGGTAATTTAAATAAACCGGCCATTGTACCTCTCCCTGCATGGCTTATTGGCTTTATTCTAAACACAGATTTGAAATCGATAGATTGCATTAAAAACAAAGGCTATCCTGAGACACTTGAAAAAGTTGACGAGTATTTCGAGAAACAATTCCAAGAAAAGTATCACTGTGAAGATAAACAAGGAGTAACAGTGAAGTTCACATACAAATTGACTGATGATCGTAAAATCACAGTGAAGCTAAGCTTCTCCTGCTACTGGGACCCTGGTAAGCCTGAAGAGCTTTTTGATATGCTTGAAACAATCGACTCACATGAGATAAGAGAACTGTAAGTGATAATAACCATAATCCTATATAATTATACAGTATAGACTCTTGTTAATCCGATCACCCTTGGGCCCGGCCGACAGTGCAGTTTTGGCTGCAATAACGATGTGGCTGCGTTTCAGAAAGTATATAGCCACAGCTAAATAGCCACTTTGATAATGAATCACTTTGTTCTCTATTTATGCTATTGTTCGGGTATATAATTGGCCTAGAGCACGCGATGTGCCAGAATAATTATGCCTCGGTGCGCATGCGCAAGTGAGGTATACGGTAGTGTGTTTATGTGTGTGTGTAGACTGTTTCAGCTGCTCAAGGATCAATGAAATGCAAGTAAGAGTTTCTATAGGCTTCTAGTCATGTTTTCTTGGCTTAATTGGTATTTGTGGATTTGCAAAACAAAGCTTCATTCTCGAGTTATGCCTAGTTTTGCTTATACTTGGAATGCCATTGCAGCCTTTTCAGAAGAAGAGTCCGTAGCAAAACTTGTTCACCAGTGTTGCTACTCTACTTAGTAGTTAGCTCTGCACTAGTATTGGTAGCTGCAAGAGTGAGAAGAGGGCTACAAGGCTCTGCTGACTTTTTTTTTTGCTGTTTTATATATCGACTTAAATTTTTTCGTGCTATCGCGCGACCTGAGCACCCTTCTACTGATATTCCTAGAAACGCCACTGCTTTCTCATGGCAGAGTTCAAGTTTATGCAGGTGAAAATAACTTTTGATGACAAATTGTTATGCCTCGGTGCGCATGCGCAAGCGAAGTATACGGTAGTGTGTGTGTGTGTGTGTGTGTGTGTGTGTGTGTGTGTGCGTGCGTGTCTGTTTGTCTGTCTGTCTGTGTGTGTATAGACTGCTACAGCTGCTCAAGGATCAATGAAGTGCAAGTAAGAGTTTCTATAGGCTTCTAGTTATGTTTTCTTGGATTTTAATTCGTGGATTGGCAAAATAATGCTTCGTTCTATAGAGTTATGCCTATACTTGGAATGCCTTTTCAGAAGAGCACGTATATATAGCCAAATTTATTTCAATGAGTGTTGCTACTCTACTTAGTAGTTAGCTCTGCACTATAGAACGCTAGCTATTGGTAGCTGCAAGAGTGAGAAGAGAGCTGCAAGGCTCTGCTGATGGCAGCCATTAATTTTAGACTTGAACTTTGGCATCGATCGTTTTTAACAACAATCATGGTCGATCATTACCCACTCTTTGAGTTTGCATGCATCAATGAAGAATGTTTATTATGTGTATAAAATTAAGCTTTATGTTATGTAGCTTTGGCATCTCCACCGAGGCATCAGCACCTGCGGTGCTTTCATTGAATTAGCTGGAGCTAATAAACGCCACTCTTGAACAGTGGCCTCTCTCGAATTGTAGCCTCCTCTTCCAGTAAAATGAAACATTTAGTATATAGCCACGGCTCCTGCATGATCAAGCATATACGGTAATACTATATATAGGACAGCCAGAAGTGACCAATATAAAAGAATATAGCGAGTTGGCTGCGTTTTGAGCAATATACAACATAATAATAATGATCAAGCTAGCAATCGGAGCCAAATGAAGCGACCGGTATATTGAGGTGACCGTATTTCAGAGAGCCAGATTAGCGAGAGTCTATACTTACTGTATATAATGTATACGGTTACCTCATGTATGAGATATGACCATGCATGCTTTGAATAATTATACTCCGACCTATGCACAGAATTATATATACATGCAGGTTCATTCCTGGTACATTCAAAATGCAGTCTGACTTTATTAAGTGTGTGGACCCTGAAAATCACCCTAGAGGAAATCATAGGACCTGCCAAAACGTAAAAATTATACCTAGAATCATGCAGTTAGTTTGCGAGTGAAGAAAATGAGCCAAATCAGATCAGCAGAAAATGTGACCCTTTGCAAGCTACCATGCAGCATAATATCAGGAGTGTATGAAGAGGAGTATCCAACTGTAGCAGTTGTAGTGTAAACCATGTTTCGGTACCAGTATGTCATACTGCGTCACTATCAGACCGCATCTTAAGTGGGTGCGTAGAATTAGTTAAAAATGATATCAGCATACACGCATGTGGTTTGTACCTCCAAGCCCACATTTATGCATGGCTAACAGTTTACACAACTACAAGTGTTAGTGACGGATTCAATCCGAAATATAGAATGGAATGTGCATGGGAGTCGCATACTCCTCTTCATACACTCCTGATAATATATACCAGAGATTTTGCGATTTTATTTTTTTGAAGTGACAAAAAATTGCACATGTTTGATGCTCATAAATATTCTAGTGATACGGATGTACGTAAAAATGACATACCGTATAGCGGGTAATTTTCGTGGGGTAATGTATTCATTATTTTCGTGGGCAAGCTGGCCTCCACAAATAACGTAGGCGTGGCTTACGGGAACATAGGAATGCAGACAGGCAACAAGACTAAATGAAATTTTTACTCACGAAAACCACCGTTTCTCAATTAAGTTGAACGATTTTTTACCCCACGAAAATTACCCGCTATATACAGTATATACATGCATTGTTATACAGATACATCATCTGATTAAAAGGGCAAAAAAGTGGAGAAACAAACAAGATTGGACAGTCCACACTGAACATGGAGATCTACATGGCGAGCCTGGCTCCTATCTCATTTCCTTGCTAGTGATCACAGCACACTTTCATGTCGAAGAGAAGTTCGGGGAATACGGGTCCAAAACACAGCATTTTAGGCAGTATACAGCCAGGTATATAACCCTTTATAATGTTTATATATATCTGTCTGTCTTGACATCTGAGGTTGTACGAGTGTACCTAACAAAAGTCATGAATTATATAGAGTGACTGATGAATTCAAGAGAATTGTTAAGCAGATAGGAGAAAAAGAAGACTTTGGGTGAGCTAGTACCGTATCTGGAGTTCTGTGATATTATTTTCGTATGAAACCCTATATATAGGCATGGTTTACCGGAATCCATGTATAATGATGCAAAAGAAATTTTTAGTCACAAAAAGTACCGCTGTTCAATTTTTTTACCCCATGAAAATTACTTAGGGTGACATAAAATTATTTTCACCATTGTCAAACGTAGACTTTTTCTGCGATTTCAAGTACTGTTTAGTTCATTTTGCTGGTATTAAATTCTGCTAAAAGTTGTGAAATCACAGTGTTTGTAATTAATTACTCATAATAATTTTATGTGGTTTCTATAATCATTCCCGAGTACACATTTTTGCGATTTTACTCTCATCCGCAGAATTAGCAGAAATTAATACCCAATTTTATGTCACTTTTAAGTACAGTAGAACCTAGCTAATCTGGACCCTTTTTAAAGTTCGAAGACCGGACAAAAAATAATATTAAACTGAAAAGAAGAGGGCTGTAGAATAGACTACTGCACATGCGCACTTTATTAATAAACTGCTCAATATACCTCACTGAATACAATGGCTATACTGCAAAGAAAACGAAAAGAGCTCACAAGACTCGCTGTATATTGGAGAGAAAGTTGAGATAAAATTAGCTAGCAGCTTTCCTTCTGGCCACAGTAATATCACATGCATGCATTTGAGTGTTCTTTGTTAATGATACTTAATGACATCCGAAATTTTCATGTATATTTGAATGGGGGTTTGGTCCCGCTCATTCAGATTAGCGAGGTTCTACTGTATATATATATATATATAAAGTCCTTTATAAGCGCTTTGTTTTCGAGGAGCACAATTTTTAAGGTTCGAAGCCAATCCGCGGAAACTGCATTTTAGCTCCTCAAAAGTAAAGTACCTTACATTATTGAAACAATAATTGATATGAAGCACTATAATGATGACATACATGTACCTTGCATGCACTATTACTCTTAATAGTCCAGTGCCTTTCAAAGCTAAAGACTCTGGGCTAAAGATGATCCGAGAGAAGTACTCTCACCTCCTTCCTGCTCCGTGGTGGCTGATTGACCCGGCCAATCCTGCCAACAATGTGTACATCAGTGGCATGTCTGGTTGGAGGAAGGACAAAGGATGGCAGGAATTTGCTATGAAGGTGGACAACATTGACCTCACCATAGACGTCCAGCAGCAGTAGACACTTTACAAAATGCTGCTATACATAATAATTATAGGATATTCCAACAGCTGCATGCATATTTGTAACCTTAGCTATATACTTACGCATGCATCAGTGTTTGTATAATTATGGACCAGTGCATGCAACCGTGTATATATTATCTATATGCTTCGGTGCGCATGCGTAAGCGAGGTATACGGTTGTGTGTGTCTGTGCAGAGTGCTACAGCTGCTCAAGGATCAATAAGTGCAAGTAAGAGTTTCTAGTCACATTTTCTTCGAGTCAATAATGCTTTGTTCTCGAGTTATGCCTAGTTTTGCTTACTTAATTGGAATGCCATTGCATGCAGTCTTTTCAGAAGAGCACATAGCCAAACTTGTTTACCGAGTGTTGCTACTCTACTTAGGAACCTATAGCTATTGGTAGCTTCGAGAGTGAGAAAAGAGCTGCAAGGCTCTGCAGTGCTGATTGACAGCCATTGGCATCAATCGTTTTTAACAACAATCATGGTTGATCATTACCCACTTTTTGAGTTTGCATGCAAATTGAAAAAATGTTCAGTAATCTACAGTACACCAGTAATAAATATGCAAGCCATGCACCCGACTAGATACCATTACCACTACATAGTTATATATTGCTCTAGGTATCACTGTAAGCGTTGAGTACAGCTACCCATTACCGCAACGCCCCTTGAAGGGTGAGCCGGACCATGACTGAGGGCTGTTAATATGATTAGGAAGCCCCTCTAATTAATTAGAGGAGTGTAACCTCGCTAATTAGGTAATGATTAAGCGTTTCTAATAATTATGTTGCTCCCCTAATTAAGTACTTGGGGGTAAAGAGGTGGCCTAGCCAACCACGGCTCAGTCATGTCGTAACGACAGAGAAGTGTATAGAAACCAAGGGAGGGTTGGGTGTGGGGCTTTAACTCAGGAAGCTATAATCAAGCATGAGGTGTAGAGATAATCAAGCTATAATCAAGCACATGCGCGTATAGATGCTGGGCAGTATACATAATGCAGTAGGCGAGGCAAGCGGATTAACCTTGTTTAACTACCTTAAACTTCATTTATGACTTGTGTATAACAGCATATGTTATGTAGCTTTGGCATCTCCACCAAGGCATCAGCACCCCTGCGGTGCTTATAATACCGTATATAGCGGGTAATTTTCGTGGGCAAGCTGACTTCCACGAAGTTTTAATGCAGGCGTGGGGTATCGGAACGTACAAATGCTGTGCAGGCAATGAGACTAAACGAAATTTTTACTCACAAAAATCACCGTTTTCCCCGAAAATCTCGCTATACGGTAGTCATTTCTTGGATAATATTTTCGTGATTGCTGTTGCAAAGGTGCATATAAACACTGTAGGCAAGGTCACTTCGTTCGTGGGTAAAATATTCGTGGTCAGACCTTCAACCACAAAAACCACAAAAATTACCCTATAGTATATTATTACTGCACACAGGAAACTGATTATTTTCAAGAATATACAGATTCACTCTAAAACCTGATAATTATACACAGACTACAATAATTACTATTACAGAGAACCTTCTAGAATCTTGGAATCTATATGAAACTACTTAATTTGATATAAAAGAGTTTAAAATTGGGGAGCAGTCTTCCAGACAGGAATTATAACTTCAAGATGGCCTACTTTAGGCAACCTACACATGCTGAGGCTGAAGCATGCAGCCGTTAAGGAGTTGGTGTCTACTCTACAGGTAAGAATGAGGTATGCATGCAGAAACCTGTATAATTATATATGTTCAAAATGCAGCTTAATTTGTCAAGCTATACTCCTCCAAAAATTAGAGTGAGTGAGATCGTAAAAGCTGGCTCTATGACATGGAACAATTGTGCCTGGAAGCTTTGACATTGACCTGGTGCTCTACTCTCACGGCAAGCAAACCTGCGTGCATGCATGCATGTATAGCTGTATAGAGCATGCAACACCTGCCCATTCACTGGGCCTATATCACAACGTTGAAGTGCTAACTCAGAGGGCACCTGGAATCCCTAACACCTAATGAGTATATAGCTATAATTATAGCTTAAAAAATTTGAGGCGAAACTGTAATTATAGACATGATCATCAAAAGCATACACCATGCATGCACGCAAACATATATTTAATTTTTTATATTAGTTGTGGCCTAACTGCATGAATAACACATACATGTTGTGCATGCAGATGTGAGCGGAGATACCATCATAACTGACGGATATGACCAACACATACGACGGCTAAAAGCTTTCATTAGCAATCGACAGGTGTTTGGAGCAGGGGTCATTACAGAGCCCAACATAACAAGATATGCTGTGCAGTTCAAGTACAAGAGCTACATCGACGTGGATCTCTTGATCAGTCCAGTTTGGTGGAGTGATTATCCAAACGATCCGACAATGTTTTTTCAGTTCCTTCAAGATAGTGTGCCAAGACACAACCTGGAAGTCATGCACAGATTTAGTGTGAACGCTTCCAAGTGGCAAGTGGAGTTTATGAGAAAAAAGATCAGAAGGTACTATTACATAACAATGAATTTTTAATTTTTAATGTGCATGCCATGCTTTGTGTTGCATGCATGCCTATAATTTTATAACGCTTATATCGTACACTGCATGAACTCCATGCGTTCTGCTTGAGTCATCAGTAATCTTGCGTGTATGATATTTATAGGTCAAGGTGTACATAGTCCGGGCTAAAGCATGGAGGAATTGCCTATTGCCTAAAAGTAGAGTAGGACGAAGAAGCCCTAGTTCCTTTCTAATATCCTTGTTGGTGCTTCGAGCCTATGAAAACCAGCAGTCGAGCCAAACTTATGGCTACCGTGGACACAATGAAGCTAGAAGGTAAAATTGATTACCATGCATGATTAAACTTATAATTATGCAGTACCACTGAAGAGTTGAAGAAACTTGTTCGGAATCATAGCAGAATGGAGTATGTTTAATTAACTATAATTATATAGATAACATTATCTCAAATAATTTGTATACACATGCAGTATCTATTGGGAAGACTACTACAAAGCTAGAGACTACCCCACCCTCTTTCCCTCGTCCACTCCACGCCTGGTCGACCCGGCCAATCCAGCTAACAATGTCTACCTGTCTGGCATTGGTACGTACCCACCCAACAAAAGGCCAAGTGAAAACAAGCAGGACTGGAGTCAGTTTGTGGACAAAGTGGAATACTTTGACCTTGAGAAGAGTGTGGAGGAGATCACACGTTAAGACCGTTCAAGAGAGCTGACTAACTTTAGTAACTTAAACAGACAATTAAGACTATATTATAGCAGCACACAATATTATAGTGTAGTAGTGTATTATTATAGTAACTTGTTTCGCTGATGGCTTATGGCTGCATGATTATTAAATTTGTTTGCTGACCTTTGACTATAATTATATACACCAATACCTAAGTTTGATTGAGGTAATCCAGTTGGGTATACTCATTAGCAGTGCATGCATTGTGTATAGTTCTAGAAAATTAACAACTGACAAATTTAGTAGGAATATAGCCTTATCCTTTATTCATTATTATTTGATGGATTATTACTTATCTCAAAACAATGAATATTCTTAAGGGACTTTTTATGGGAATCAGCTCTAACAGTATAAGAACTGATGCTATAAGCATGATGATGGTGCAAGACGTGGGTGCAGCTGCATGTTGGGAGCATGGTAATACATCAATTAATGAGCCTATATGGACTTTCCCTGGGACAGTCCCTTTGCCCTTTGCTGACTAATCTCGTAAACACTACTTAAGAACACAAGACAAACACACACATATACACCCAATTAGAGATATAGACATAGACAAATAAGAACATAACAAATGGACTTTAGGAAGTGCCACCCTCCCCACAGCAATGAGCTACTCACTCACAAGGCTGCTAGAGAAGCAACAGATGAGTTGGCTACCCTCCTAAAAGTACTATAGAGCAACAGGTATAATGTGCAAAATTCACTTATCTGCTTTACATGACAGGACCAACAGCCAATTACTATCAGTGAAGTCATCAGAGCTGGCTCTCTGGGACACGGCACTGCAGTTCCTGGAGACTTTGATCTGGACATGGTCATCTACTCAAGAGGTGAGCACCTGCATGCTAAACATTATTACATGAGGATTTTGTAGGCAGCTAACTCCTAAAATTTTGACAGACCTAGATCCACACAAAGTTCTTGAGCAAGGCTATGACTACTGGCTAGAGAAGCTTGAGAAATTCTTAAAAAGAAGCAGCGATGTGCAATTTAAGAATAGGACACCTCACTCTGTCCAGTTTCGGTACAAAGAACTCATTGACGTGGACATGCTGGTGACCCCTTGGTGGGACAGTGTCTCCCAGCTGAGCCTGTTCTTGGACAAGATCCCGGTTCAAAAGCGCTTCCCGTGAGTTAAAATTTAAGAACAGAACTGCATGCATGCATGCATGCATAATAATAATTATACGATGGCCTATGTGTAGAAACAGGATTGCATGCACTCCTATATAGTAGAAATAATTAAATCAAGTATGCATGCCAATACATGCAGGTTCTCAATAGGAGCCTCAAAATGGCAGGTGCAATTTATGCAGAAGCAAGACAATGAGGTAAGAGATACATTATTATGGATTGCAGTTCATCTACACATTGTGCATGTATGTATATACCACAATGGTATAGGTCAAAGTGCTTATTCAGCGTGCTAAGGCATGGAGAAACAAACAATGGCCAAATGTTTACCCAGGACAGAAGAAGCCCAAGTCCTACTTTCTTTCTTTGCTCGTTTTGAAAGCTTATCAGCGTGCAAAGAAGAAATTTGGAAATCAAATCTTTCGTGATATGGCTGAAAAGTACGTACACGCATGCAGTTATCGTATACCCTTACATCGATTTTTTCACGCATAATTATACTATAATTATATTCATGCTATAGGACCTCCTATGAGCTTAAAGACCTTGTTCTTAGGGAAGATCAACAAGAGTAAGTCGGTCTGTACATTGTTAATCACTATATATACTGTATGGGTATATCTAGATCTGTTACACAAACACACACATCACTCATTGAAATACAGTATTCACTGGGACGACTACTACATTGTGGGAGGAACTGGTAACACGATTCTGCATGACACCCCAAAACCCCCTCGCCTACTGGACCCAGCCAACCCAGCCAACAACCTGTTTGATACCGGCTTCACCACTACACGTACCGGTGACAGGTCACATGATGAGGGGGAGGGGAACTGGGCTGAGATAAAGAAGAAGATTGAGACAATCGACCTTACTGTAGATATAACAGCCTAATAATTATAAGAGTATTATAACTCATCATACAGTATTGAACTTATAAGTATTATGTTGAAATTACTAATTGACAGCTAGTGCATGAGATTAGGTATGGTATAATTATATACTTTAAACTTAACATATTCCTAATATTACCGTATTCTACCGAGATTATGCACACTATAATTGCATGCTACAAAGCAGCTACAGTATACTTTGCTTGCGCATGCGCACCGAGGCATAACAAACATTAATTTCACAACTGCAGAATAGCAAATAATGAGAAATTGTACTGTGAAAATATGCCACCTTAAGGTATTTACAGTGAATACTCCGAGTTCAGAGAAACTGAAATTCATGGGTATATAGCACTACAGAGTATATTCATTGAATTACTGCATTATCACAACTACAGGAATGCAATCCTTGTATGGAGTGAAAATCCCCACACACACACACATGCAGTGGAATGAATAGAGTGCACGTATACATGCAGCAACAAGCCTATAAAGTAATTGCTATAATAAACTATGGCGACAACCCAAGTCAGAGTAAAGAGGCCATTAAGAAAAGCTCGGATATTAAGCAACAAAGTTAGAACTACACTGATAAAAGTAAGTCAACAAACTTTCCAGCTGGAATCTGTTATCAGAGGCTTTAGACAGTTACTAAATTAATTGACATCACACAGGCATCTAAGAAGAAAGAAATAGACATTGACATATCAGATGTTGTTGTTGGAGGATCAGTGGCTCATGGTACAGCATTATATATACCTGGGCACTTTGACATAGACCTTACTGTCTTCTCACTAAGTAAGTAGTATAAAGTCTTAAGAGAGTTTATATTCCCATCAAGTAATTAGTCTTATTTAGAAAAAATTTGCATATTCAAGCTTTGAAGTGGCCACTGCTAATGAGGTGTCTATCCAACTAAGAAACCTGCTAGCAGGTCATTATCTGAGTTAGTGACCTGCTAGCAGGGCTCTAACTAGTACCCATAAAAATGCATTTTCTAAGTGAGATGAGTGATTAGTAGCTTCTGCAAGCCACTACACTCCCTCAGGTTTACTATCCAGCTAAGAAACCTACTACACATGGTCTAACTAATACATAGACAGTTATAGGAAACATCTTACGTATACAAATAATTATTATACCTTCAAATAATTATTACCCGAGGCACGCGTAGGCGGCCACGAGTAGTAGTCGTTTGGTTTGTTTGTCTGTTTGTAATTTCTGAGTCTGCTTATCTGGATGCCATAGCGCTGCATGGATAGCCTTCACACAACAAGTTATTGTGGCAGATTTCGATGGTAAAGCTTATAAAAGTGAGCAAAAGCAAAAGCTAAACACGACCTTTCTTCGAGCTAGAACTACATATTTGCAGTTGAAATTATCCTTTACCATGCAGTCTCTATTAAAATAGTTTGTGGCTTTACCATGCATCCCTATGGTTTTTATAGATCTACTTATTCATGTCAACATGCAGCCGAGGGTTAGCACTTCAATGCTCTGCATGTATGTAATAGCTTGGTAAATTAACTTTAGCGCTATCAACAGGTGGCAGATTACATAACTCAATATAACGAGCAGTGTATGCTCAGAGCAATAATGCATACAGAATACGTTCACAGTTCAGAGTTCTAGTCCTTTATACACTGTATAATTATGATAGGTCTACATCCAATAAAGCAGACAGTAACCGAACAGACGTATAAAGACGGTATGGAACAGATCATTCACTGTCTCCAAAAGCACTTGACAAATCACTACAAAATAAAGGACTCTGAGGAACTGTATGGAAACCATGGTCGACGTTTCCAATGTTGGCACTTCCAAGTGGATTTATCACTGAGCCCAAAATGAGAAAATCTAGAGGATATGTACAAATATATGAAGATGAACCCAAGCACAAGAAAGTTGTAAGTTAATTGCATGCATTCTATTGACGTATATAGTACTAAGTAGTATTGGCACATATAATACAGAGAACTCAAGCATTCACTAAATCAAAGCATTGTGGGGCGAGCCTGCATGCATGAGCAAACTAAGGACAGGTGCGGAAGAGAATATGGAAAGAAACGAATATATTATAGGCAGTGTAATTTATGACAATAATTATTGATAATTGTGTGCATGATGTATACTTGTGTGACAGTCATGAGAGGGGTTATGTTTATGGTGCATGTGATTGAACCAAATTATAGGCTTGATTACTAAGAAGTTTTATTCGCTCATGTATAGTGTATAGTGGACAAGTGTCAGGTCATTCTCTTCCACCTGCTGTTTCCTAAATGTCTTCCCTAACTGCGTTTTCCTCTTCCTCTTCAAATTCGTGCCTTTTGGCTTTATCTCCTCTTCATTTTCATCCTTTTCCTGATAATTATCGCAAAAAAGTGTATTGTTCTGTGCAAAGGTTATACTGTCTATTTTGGCTTTAATAACTGCCTGTACATGATTTTCTGAAAGAGCTATTCTCATGGCCATGCATGCACACCTTCTCGGTGTCAGCGTGCCCTGTCTTGATCACTTTGTGTTGTCAGCCTCTGCTCTTTCATAATATAAGAGTTTGATTTTTCTTGCTGTTTCTTCAGGTTCACTTTCTTGTCCCCTTACGTACAAAAACGCGGATTTCCGATCAGCATCCTCTCTCTGTATTCCACACTACTGTCGGGCTCGCTCATGCTCGCCCCAAATATGTGCAAGCATGCATGCATGCATGGCTCGTAATTTTGTGTTTGCCTCAGGTTCTCTACAGGAGTAACAGAGTTTCATAATCATATCCTGAAGTCACAGCCAGATAGGGTAAGTCCTAGAATTCTATAAACTACCGTATACACACACTTAACGCGCACAAATTAAATTACAGGTAAAGGTGCTCATCAAAAGATTCAAAGTATGGAGAAACGAAATATGGCTTCCTGACTCACCAAGTGGTGGTCGCCCAAAATCTATATTCCTTTCATTCCTTGTTATAATCTCATACAACAGTGCACCAGAGTCTTATAAACAAGCCAGAAGACCGCGAACATTAGCAAAATGGTATAAAGTTATTTAGAAAGCATAACATAGTTATTGACTAATAATAATTACCACATGCATGCATGCAGGATGACAAAAGATTTGCAACGTCTTGCCAGTGAAAAAAGTTCAAGTTTGGAGTAAGTATAATTATATAATAGTAACGATCATTCTCAATAATATACACGTATCTATAATGCACATCGAAATTATTTGGCAGCCTCCAGGTTCCTGGGCAGAACCCTTTAATTATGGTGAAGTACAGCGATATCCTTCCAACCGCCACGCATCCTTGATCCAGCCAATCCTTTCATCGAACAGGCCTCAGGGAAGTAGAACCAAGCGGGGGAGAAGACATTAAAAAATGATGGGAGATATTTGCAAAGAAAATTAAAACACTTAATCTTGTGATGAACATCACATAGGTCATTTATACTGAGCCTTATAGTATGTTATACCATTATGTTATTTAGCCTTACAAGCACATTAATATACTGTCTCAATGCAGCTATACCTATACAGTGCCTTTAGTCTAGAGAGTAATTTTGCTCCTATTGGTACATAAATGTAAATATTTTGAGATTAAAACATTTCTAAGAAGTTATGCATTGTGTAGGAAAAATCACATATCCAAAACTATTTCTATGGCAACCAAAGGTGATGGGTATGTGGTGGTTTATATAACGCCAACATATTTCTATAGTGAACAATCGCTTAGCAATGGAAAAGACCAATCGTCGTCGGCTATAAGGTCTGGAACTCTTGGCACAACATTCCTGAGAATAGTTTGCTTAACATATATTATATTAGCCTACATAAGTACACACACTGATTACAACTATGATCCATTACTAAGTTTTTGTTTTTTGAGTGCCTTTTCGCTTAGCGATGGAGCTATAAAGCAAACTTGTCGGCTTTTCACAACATGAAATTGTCTATCTTCTGGTAGCAGCAACTTCATTGAAAACTTGAGATATTGAGGTTAGATTATAAGTGCTCTGTTTCTGTGACGTCAAAGACAAACCGCAATGGTAATGATGTTATACTGGCTTGTAATCTATGAATTTCCTGACTAAGAATCGCATGGGCAGTGACCGTACGTGACCAATACCTACCACAATGTTAACGAAGCCATTTCACAGATGTCAATGAACGTCCCTCCAAGATGGCTGCTCCACACACAGTATATATAGATAGAGAAAGTAGCACTTAGCTATCCACAGCCTCATTGAAGTGTTTTCACACTCCTAGCTGGGCATATGCATGCAAAGTAAGTTGCTAATAAATTTACACCAACAAGTGAGAGAACAAAATTAAATTACTACAGGCTATAAAGGCGTAAAATATTATGTTTTCTGACGACTATATAATCAGCATGCAATTACCTGTTGTGTAATTACACGCTGTCAATGACAACGTATTGTTTTGAAAACTGCAGAGAACTTCATCAAAACGATTAGTAATCAATAGTATGGTTACTCGTGCAATAAGCACTCATAACAAGCACTGCATGCACATGGTAAGGTTAATAGCACCTGGCTATGCCTTGTGCAATTAGAAGCCTTGACATGGTTTATTAATCCCATATTGCACTTTTAACCATACTATACTTATTGACAGCCTAACATGCATAATCCAAAAACTATAAGCAATGCACATGCATGCATGCATGCACACACAAATCCAGAGTGAACTATAACAGTATGATAGACTTCATGAAATACCATGCACAATACAGTAGAGCCTCGCTAATCCGGACCTCTTTAGTCTGAAACCTCGCAAATCTGAAACTGAAAGAGAAGGGGCTGTCTGTAAAATAGACTATACTTCGCATGCGCATGCAATCTAACTTGCTTTACTGCAGTAACTAGTGTTCAAGCTGGCGCTGTGCTAATGCCTCTCGCCATGTTTTTGCTTTCGCTCAAAAGTATTAGAGTGTTATCTATAATGAATTTTATATTAAAGTTAGCTTATCTATATAAAGTCACTGAGAAGAAAAGACTTATTTACATGCATCTATTGTAAGTTATTATTTTTTGTATTATGTGGCTTACCAGGACATCAAGAAAGAAGAAAATTGATTCTTCCAGGATCTGTAGTTCAGTGTATATAATATCTAAGAAGAAAAGACCTGTGTACATGCATATTGTTATCTATATTGTTATATGGTAGTGTTTTGTGGCTTACCAGGCCCTCAAGACAAAGATGATTCTGCCAGGAGGATCTGGATCTGGATCTTGGATATTATTTTCTCACACATGGGGAATGAGCGCGCATGCGCATTACATCCACAGGAATAATTAAAGGGTGTGTCCAAAGAGATCAATTTTACAAATGGCTACTGTACTGCTAGCTAGCTGTTTTAACAGATATTTTCTGAGTATTGTAGCTAACAAAAAGCTAGCGCTTTAGTGCAAGGCTAACTCATATGTTGAATAGAAAGTTTGTGCGGACAGATGATGCTATGAAAGATTCTGAAGAGACTGCAACAGCCTTCAATGTGAGTCAAACTAGCCATAACTCGAGAAAGAAGCTTTAGTTTGCTAATCCACGAATCAAAATCCAAGAGAACGTGGCTAGAAGCCTATAAAAGCTGTTAGTTTTCGTCGCATTGTAACCGTTGAGCAGTTATAGCTGGAATACACACACACACACACAGACAGACACACACACAGTCAGCTTTACCGTATCCCTCGTGCGGCTACGCCTCGAGGCATAATAAATAAACTGCTCAAGACATTGACCACTGCAAACAAAACGAAGAGAGAGCTCACAAGACTCACTGTATATTGGAGAGACAGTTGAGATAAAAGACTATTCTAGCTAGCAGCTTCCCTTCTGGCCACAGTACATATGTAAAAAGTTTTTTAATCCATGTATTCGGATAGGCTCTGGTCCGGTTCCATTCTGATTAGCGAGGTTCTATAGTACTGATTATACAGTTACCAAAAAACTCAATAAAAAGACATGGCCATTATTATACATAATTATATATACATGTTGGTGCTTCGAGCCTATGAAAACCAGCAGTCGAGCCAAACTTATGGCTACCGTGGACACAATGAAGCTAGGAGGTAAAATTAATCACCATTAAGTATGTTTAACCATGCATGCATAATACAATTAATTATAGATAACATCATCTTATTTTGTACAGCATCTAATGGGAAGACTACTACAAAGCTAGAGACTACCCCACCCTCTTTCCCTTGTCCACTCCATGCTTGGTCGACCCGGCGAATCCAGCCAACAATGTCTACCTGTCTGGCATTGGTACGTACCCGCGCAACAAAAGGCCAAGTGAAAACGAGCAGGACTGCATGGAGTCAGTTTGTGGATAAAGTGGAATACTTTGACCTTGAGAAGAGTGTGGATCGATTCGAGGAGATCACACGTTAAGACAGTTCAAGAGAGCTGACTAACTTTACACAGAGAAGACTATAATTATAATAGCTATATAGTAGTATTATAATAATAGTAACTTGTTTCGCTGCTGCTTAAACGTGTGTTATTTGACATTTGACTATAATACATGCACCAATACCCATGCATAAGTTTGATTGAGGCAATCCAGTTGCAATACTCATTAGCAGTGCATGACATTGTAGAAATTGGCAACGGAAAAAATATAGACTCATTTCTTTTATTCGATTACAATATTCTTAAGGGACTGTTCATGGGAATCAGCTCTAACAGTATAAGAACTGATGCTATAAGTATGATGATGGTGCAAGACGTGGGTGCAACTGTTGGGAGCTAGATGGGCGTGGCCCGCCTCCAAAAAAGTAGAGAAGGGGAGGAGCTGGGAAGCCAACAAATGCATTACGTAAGCGTTATACGATCTGATTGGTGCGTATGCATTCCTGAATGCAGACTGCTTATGTAATGTGAGCAGTCTGCAATCTGATTGGTGCTGCATGTTTTTCTGCAGCAGAACGAATGCTTGATATAGGGCTGCAACCCGTCTCCCTTTTGAAGGTGGGCCACGCCCATCTAGTTGGGAGCTTGGTAATAATGAGCCTATATATGGAATTTCCCTGGGACAGTCCCTTTGCTGACTATATACCGTATAGCGGGTAAGTTTCGTGGGGTAAAAATTCGTTCAACTCGAGAAATGGTAGTTTTCGTGAGTAAAAATTTTCGTTTAGTCTCGTGGCTGCACGGCATTCCTACGTTCAGATAAGCCACGCCTACGATAAATTTCGTGGAGGTCAGCCTGCCCACGAAAATAACGAATATTTTACCCCACGAAAATTACCCGCTATACGGTAATGCTCCCACAAACAGTACTTAGTCTATACTAAAAAAGAAAACATAATAAAGACAACACACATGCACACATCGAATTCAAGATAGACATACAACAAACAAAATAAGAACATAACAAATGGACTTCAGGAATTGCCACCCTCCCCACAGCAATGAGCTACTCACTCACAAGGCTGCTAGAGAAGCAACAGATGAGTTGGCTACCCTCCTAAAAGTAGTCTACTATATAGAGCAACAGGTATACTGTGCAAAATTCACTTATCTGCTTTTATACATGGACAGGACCAACAGCCAATTACTGGCTCTCTGGGACACGGCACTGCAGTTCCTGGAGACTTTGATCTGGACATGGTCATCTACTCAAGAGGTGAGCACCTGCAAACACAAAACTAGATAGAACATTGTAGACTATATCAGTATTTTGTAAGTGGCTAACTCCTCAAATTTTGACAGACCTAGATCCACACAAAGTTCTTGAGCAAGGCTATGACCACTGGCTAGAGAAGCTTGAGAAATTCTTGAAAAGAAGCAGCGATGTGCAATTTAAGAATAGGACACCTCACTCTGTCAGGTTTTGGTACAAGGACCTCATTGACGTGGACATGCTGGTGACCCCTTGGTGGGACAGCGTCTCCCAGCTGAGCCTGTTCTTGGACAAGATCCCGGTTGAAAAGCGCTTTCGGTGAGTTAGAATTCAAGAACAAAACTGCATGTGCACTATATATATGATACTCATAGCCTATGTGTATAGAAAGAATTATATCAAGTATGCATATACAAAAACCTGCAGGTTCTCAATAGGAGCCTCAAAATGGCAGGTGCAGTTTATGCAGAAGCAAGACAATGAGGTAAAAGATACATACATTGCAGTTTATCAAATAATATACATTGTGCATGTATATACCACAGGTTAAAGTGCTTATTCAGTGTGCTAAGGCATGGAGAAACAAACAATGGCCGAACGTTTACCCAGTACAGAAGAAGCCAAAGTCTTACTTTCTTTCTTTGCTCGTTTTGAAAGCTTATCAGCTTGCAAAGAACAAATTTGGAAATCTAAACCTTTCGTGATATGGCTGAAAAGTACGTACAGTTATCATGATATAATTATACCCTGATCAATTCATGCATACCATAATTATATATATATATATAGGATCTCACATGAGCTTAAAGATCTTGTCCTTAGAGAAGATCAACAAGAGTAAGTCAGTCTATATGTCATAGTTATAACACAGGCACGAGGGACGTATGGAATATTCTTGTTGATTTTACTTCCCTTCGAATATCTGTAGTCGGTATTGTACGGCGTATCTACCCCTGCCCACGCGCCGTTGTTGTACCTAGCCTCGAGACCAGGCCGATTAAAATTCGCCTGGGTTCGAGGCTACATTGTACCATATGCTGCTGGAATTTAAAAAATCGAAGATGTCTGCTGAACCTGGGAGGAAAGCTGCATATTCAGCTGACATTGGCTGGAGAGTTGTATGGCAACACATTGGAATGAACCTCTCTTACAAAGAGATAGGAGCTCGCTTGCAAATTGCTTCAAGTACTGCTCACAGAATTTTTTCTCGATTTAAAATGTCAGGAGACGTGGTTGCAAAATCAACCTCTTCAGCCACAAACCAGGAACTTATAGATGATTATCATGAGCTACTGATCATTGGCATAATATCTGAAAATCTTTGTACTTATCTGAGAGAGATATGCAGCATAATTAAAGAGGCAACTGGAGTGATGCTACAGTGTGCCGTGTTATGAAGAGGTATAAGGATTCACAAAAAAGAATATTGCCAAGCAAAGAAGCATTCAGTATATAGAGCTGACTTCTTAGCACATGCATTGCTTTTTAGGAAAGAACAATTTGTATGGATTAACAAAACTGGAAGCGATAAAAAGCGCCAATCATTGAGGAAATTTGGGTACTCACTGAAAGGCTTACCCCCAGTATGTCATCGCTTCCTAGTACGTGGAATTAGAATCTCTGCACTTGCTGCTATTTGCTCTGAAGGGCTACTTGGATCACTACGGGAACTTTTAATGGAGACACATTTTTCGATTTTCTTAGAGGAACTCTGATACCCAACATGAACCCATTTGATGGTTCAAACAGCAAGTCAGTGATAGTTCTGGACAATTGTTCCATTCACCATGTGCCGGAAGCTACTTGAGGATGCTGGAATACTATATAGTTATGTTTCTGCCTCCATACAGCCCGGACCTTAATCCAATAGAGGAAACCTTTAGTTCAGTAAAGTACTTCATGACGAACTATATCAGACAACAGATGACCCTCAAAGTATTATTCAATCAGCGTTTTACAACATCACAAAAGAATAATGTATATAGGTTGGATAAGTGATAATGGATATGCATAAGCATGATTACTTTATACAATGTTCTTGCTTTAATATACACTCAAAACTTATTGATGTCACTCATGATTGTATCTTTATGCTCTACATATATTGATCTTGTGTAATAGCACCTAGCTCCATCAGCTTGTGCCATTTCTCAAGCTGATCAATGCATTCAGACCTCAGTGTGATTCGTTTGGCAGGTAATATTCCTTGAGGCTCAGATGTAGACCGTTTCCTCAACTTTGATTGGCGAAAGAATGGCTTGTCTGGAGGCTCGTCATATGATACGTGCTTGTTTAGCTGAATCATATGAGCCCAGGCTCGAAGTTGCTCAGGACTAAACTCTCCATGTAGAAGTGTGTTTTTCCTCTAGCTCATCAACAATATATATAGAGTCAACTTCAGCCATTTTCGACAAATGGCCTTGGTAGCTTGAATGACGGGTAGGTTTGTTTTGTCCTCTTCAGGCTTTTTCTTCTTCGGGGGTACACCAGAATTGACATTAGAAATAGAGAGGTGCTTTCGAGCATGTGCTTCTATCTTTGCCCAAATGATTATAGGGGTTTTCTTTTTGTAAGAGTCGTACATTGTTGCCACATCAGCATCACTATCAACTATAGTTGCTGCTTTCCTTTGAAACCATGACCAGGCATTATGTAGCCAAACTGTACACCATCAGTATACTTTTAATGAGCTTCTCAGATTCCAAAGTTTGCTATGAAAAGACACTTGCTGAGAACCGTTCCACGGCGCACCACCTAGCTGGAATAAGACGGTTAATGATCTTCAATGAATACTCCACTTGAACTTGAGGGGACTGTTTCGGTGCACTTCCATGGTCACTCTGTAATAAACAATACCATAACATCCTAATACAAGGGACACTGGGCTGCTAAATTTATTAATGCCTTGTGTCACATAATTAATTCTGTGCATGAGACAGTGTTTTAGTATGAATGTGTAGTAAATCTATAGCAGCAGAGGTGTGTTAAGTATACTTGTATGAACTCACAGTTTGTGCAATCCCTGGGCTTGAGCTAGGGCTTGAGCTAGGGCTTATCACCGTGATGTCAGTCCCACTAGCACGTACCACACCAGATGTACTAGACTCACAGTCTTCACGCATGTGAAATGCGCCTACTTCAATGCTGCCTTGGGGGCCATTTGTTCGACAATGGATGTCCCAGTGATCCATCTTAGTTTAATAAGTTGTCTCATTCAAAAAAAGAAAAAAATGGTTTCACACGTGGCATATACGCATACGCATACACGCATACGCATACGCATATTTGAAGGGAAATGAAAACAACAGTATTGCACTGAAGCACGAGGGCTGAGTGCAATATATGCCATGCATCCTGAGTGCACGTGTTATAACTAGTTTATATCCCGAGGGCATAGTAACATAACACTCTCTGTTAAGGACTATGGCCAGTAATGGTCATGTCTATTCTGTTCATTATGTATTGCTCATGCATGTGATATGATCTATAGCACATGGTACTTTGTATCAGTAAAAAGTGAAGTGAAATTATCTTAACTAATCCAAGAGTAGCTCCTACACTGTCTTAGTAACACAATATAAACTGCACAAAAAGATGACAAAGACAACTCCGCTCCATCTCTTCTCTCTTCTATAGACGCCAGTATATGCAGCGTATAAGATTGGCATGACTGACAAATGGCTTGACTCAAAATTGTTGGAGTTCCAACGCTGAAACCACTGCAAAACAGCCCCACCCCACTACTGCTGCAAAGAAACAGCCCCATGCACCCCACTTACTACTGGCAGTACTCAGAGCAGTACTGCTGCGAAGAAACAGCCCCACCCCTCTACTCAGTGTAGCTGCTGCTCAAACAGCCCCTCCATGGTGGTCTAGACCCTTGGCCTCACAACCAAGCCAAAAAAGCTCGCCTCTACACTGCTGCAAAACAGCTCAAGCCCCTAGCAAAAAGAGCCGCTTCTAATGCTATGATGAAACAGAATTGACATGCATCACGAGGTAGAGGAAGGTCTAGGAACACAGAATCTTCCACAAAATGAACCTTGGACAATTTTAAAACCTGCATGGTTGCAAAGAAGAAACTCCAGCAGGCTGAGTGCAGAACATTCCTACATGGATGGACTTACACTTTGATACTTGTTATTTCTCATGATATATTTATCATTTGTCTAATGTCAGAGGGGCGCTTTGTGGTTAGTGCATTATGACTTTGCGGTTTAGTGCATTATGACTTTCAGCAGTGCATTATGCTGCATATTGCACTTGGCAACAACGTAGCAACAGGATATAAATACATATACATTGTAGAGTATAATTATAATCATACTACCGTATATGAGTATCTGTTACACAAACACATCATTGAAATACAGTATTCACTGGGATGACTACTACATTGTGGGAGCTGGAGGAACTGATAACACGATTCTACATGACACCCCAAAAACCCCTTGCCTCCTGGACCCAGCCAACCCAGCCAACAACCTGTTTGACACCGGGTTCTACACTACACGTACTGGTGATAGGTCACATGATGAGGAGGAGGGGAACTGGTCTGAGATAAAGAGGAAGATTGAGACCATTGACCTTACTGTGGACATATAAAGTATTATAACTCATTATCAACTCTTTAGCTATAAAAATTATCGTTGAGAATTTCTAAAAACCACTAGATCTACTTGCATGACTGTGAGATCAGGTATAATAATGTACTTTTAACTGGCTAGCTGGGGAACTGTTGTATGAGTTGTTTATATTATACTCAGTTTATCCAAGCAGTCTATATTCCCATGCAAAAAAACAACAACTCATTTACAGTGAAAAGTCAGAGTTCAGAGAAAATGAAATTCATGAGTACACATTAATGGTATTATTGTAATGGTATATTCTATATGATCAGAGAATTTTACCACAATCCTTTTATGGAGTGAACCTCACAAGCATGCAGTGGATTGAATAGAGTAAATGTACGTGCAAAGCCTGAACTAAATGCTAATAATTTATACTGAAGAGTCATTTTAGAACTATGGCAATATATACCGCCAGTCAGAGTGAAGAGTCTATTCAAAAAGGCTCAGCAACAAAGTTAAAACTATACAGATAAACGTAAGTCAGCAAACAGAAACTGTTATCGTTGGTATGCTATCAACACACATGTACACATACACATGCAGGCATCTGAGGAGGAAGAAATAGACATCGACATATCAGATGTTGTTGTTGGAGGATCATGACTCATGGTACGGCATTACCCGGGCACTTTGACATAGACCTTACTGTCTTCTCACCAAGTAAGGACAACAGCCTATGAAACACACATAATTACATTAATATAACCTTCAAATATTTAATAGGTCTACACCCAAAGAAGCGTAGAGTAACAGAACAAATGTATAAAAAGGGTATGGAACTGATCATGGACTGTGAAGCAGCTGGAGGCCGATCGACAGGTTAGCACCACTTCTCACAAGCCCATGCTCTAATTATTGTTTAAGCAATCAACTTATAGCATGGAGACAAATATTCATGTGCATGCATGCATGTGCTTAATTATAAGAGAAGTTTGCTACAAATTTGCAGAGAACGACCTCAATGTCACCAACATCCACCATGTCCCTGCATGACGAGTTATCTCACTCCATGAACAGTCTGGACATGATACCTGAGGCTACTTCACCACGGCAATCGAAACAAACTTCACCACAACCTACGGAGGACATGTCTGCTGATCTAGTGGTGAGTGCATGGCCAATTGTGCACGTGTTGGCGTGTAAATCTTAATTGATACTATCACCATTTGCAATGGATTCCATTGTAATAAAAGCCTAATTTTTGTGAATCTCATTGAAAGATTGTTGCCCTATAATTATATGCAGGTGAACTTTGAACCAGAACTGGACTTCTACTGTTCACCGACTAGCACATTGCGTCGTGCGTCAATGCGATCGTTGCAATCGGGTCTGAGCACTCTTCGCAGAGTGGATCACCAGGAACTCATGGCCGCCTGGTCTACCAGTTCAGACGATGACAGGGACTCCCCCTGTCCAAGGTGGGTGGGGCTCATGTTGTGTAAACATTGCTCTTTGTCCTGTTGGCAATTTTGTTTGGCGAGCACCCATAATACAAGTACAATTATAGTGTGTATAAATATATATTATATAGCCCTACTTAATCGGTTGCTATGCTATAGTGTGTATGTATATACACTTTACGTTGACATTGTACCCTTAGACTTTTCAGCAGAAAGCTATCATATAATTATACAATATCAGGAATCTACTCCTGATACAATGCAGGCAGCCGAAGCCTCTTGAGGGTACGTGGCAACGATTGACATAAAATAACTTTTTACAGGTGTAAGAACATGCAGGAGATGGTGACCAACTATCAACAGGAATTGAGCCTCGTCAACAAGCAGCTGTTGTCAGCGGTCGAGCAGAAAATTAAACTGCAGGAACAAAATGAAGCTTGGCAGGTACAGTTATCATAATTATTGGCTATCCTAAGAAACCAACGAATATGCATGAGTCTTGGAAAATTAGTTGTATTTCGTGGCCTTCTATAATACATGCATGCGTGTAGGTCGCATGACTATATAAGCATGTAGGAAGTCTTGTATATAATTATTATGTCACTGTGGAGGGTATGTCCTTTTTTTAATTAAACTCCTGGACCACTGTAATTAGCTAATGCATGATTGAGACTTAATTGGAAATGTGCTCGCATTTCATGTCCTAAACTTTTATGTTTGTATATGCTATACCGTATAATTATAGCGGGTATAATTTGTGGGGTAAAATACTCGTGGGCAGGCTGACCTCAAGGCATCGTTTACCAGAACACATGCAATGCAGTGCACGTACAATGAAGCAAATTTAAACAAGACATTTTTTATTCACGAAAATCACTGCTGTTCAAATTTTTACCCTACGAAAATTACCCGCTATACGGTGCTGTATTTATATAGTTACTTTGCTGGGTACAAGGTTTGCTTATACGCCTATATAACACCGGCAGAGTGACATGGCTGAAATAGTACATCAGAACCTCTACCAGAGACTGGAGCAAGACTCCCCAGCTAGGAAGGAGAAACTGAGCAAATCTCCAAAGAGAAAGATGTTCACTTCGAATAAAGATGATGCAGAAAAGATATTCAAACATGAATTCATAAAACATTCATGGCTCTTTTGAAACTTAGCTTTTGCTACATTTCGTGTTTTTTGACTCTGTTTTATACTCATCCTTCTGCTAACACAAGTGCAAAGTCCTGCTGTATAATCTTATAATTATATAGGGTCAATAAGAACAAGGCCCCTCAAAAATAATTTGCCAAACCATTGAGCTATATACGTCTCAAATAATCAATTTTCAAGCAAACAATGCATGGGTGTACATGACTATACATGTTGATTGTACATGTACGCGTGTGTGGTGAGTGATTCGATCTCAGAATAGTCAATTGCAATGCAACCTATAGCTATAGTTATGAGTGTGTATGTCACTGTGTTCAATCAACTACATACCCTATAGCGCGAAATTTTAAAAGTACACACGTACATTTCGTGGAATGGCCTCTAAAAGCATTTCGTTGCACAATGTTTGTGGAATGACTGCTACGCTTTTAATATTTGCATGTTATCAAACGATGTTAGTGGACTTAATTTCGTGTAGGATTGCTAACCCACGAAATCAGCGAAAATTTAAGCCCCCGAAAAGTTCGCGCTATACGGTAATGTACGATTGTGGTACATTTGGTATACATGTACTACATGCATGGTGCTAACAAACATAATTATGCAGCTGTCATGCACTCATTGGGGAGAAAATAGCAATATTTGAGTCCGGAATTACAAAAGATCCCCCAATAACTGTGGCAATTTGAGAGAGAGCATAACGGCATTTACACAAGATATTGAGTTATTTGGTAGCTATAATTATGCCTCGAGGCGTAGCCGCACGAGGGATACGGTAAAGCTGACTGTGTGTGTATTCCAGCTGTAACTGCATGTGCTCAACGGTTGCAATGCGGCAAAAACAACAGCTTCTATAGGCTTCTCACGTTCTCATGGATTTTGATTCGTCGATTAGCAAACTAAAGCTTCTTTCTCGAGTTACTAGAGGATGGCTATATATAGTTATACCTATATAATTATGGAGGAGGACTGACATTACAATAAGCTAGGGATAAATTAGCCGCAATGAAAGCAAGCTAGCGAACATGTTAACAGCTATAGATTAAGCATGCACATGAGAACTATAATATTAGTATGAATGCAGTATAACAGTTAGCAGTACTATAGTAAGGAGTGTGTGATCACATAATATTGCATTGTCATGGTGTCAGTGATCGGATAAAGGGAACTGGTAGATACCGGATAGCACCATTATTAATTCCGTAAATAATTGCCAGCAGCAGAATACCCTACAGATCTTTTTCTTCCTTATCCTAATATTCACAAGTGGTCCAGACATTCATTGCTTAAATATGTGCCAATACAGCAGAGACTTGCATTGCCAGCACAAATCATTGTTGTATATGAATGTAGTTTAAAGGACTAACCTCTACACATTGTATCCCAGTTCTTATGTTATCGGCTGGTACTGTTGTAGCAACAGTTTATTGCTATACCATCAATTACCATTAATTATTAGGTCATAATGGAGTGCTAGCTCATAACTAGTGTTCAAGCTGGCGCTGTGCTAATGCCTCTCGCCATGTTTTTGCTTTCGCTCAAAAGTATTAGAGTGTTATCTATAAGGAATTTTATATTAAAATTAGCTTATCTATATAAAGTCACTGAGAAGAAAAGACTTATTTACATGCATCTATTGTAAGTTGTTATTTATTGTATTATGTGGCTTACCAGGACATCAAGAAAGAAGAAAATTGATTCTTCCAGGATCTGTAGTTCAGTGTATATAATATCTAAGAAGAAAAGACCTGTGTACATGCATATTGTTATCTATATTGTTATATGGTAGTGTTTTGTGGCTTACCAGGCCCTCAAGACAAAGATGATTCTGCCAGGAGGATCTGGATCTGGATCTTGGATATTATTTTCTCACACATGGGGAATGAGCGCGCATGCGCATTACATCCACAGGAATAATTAAAGGGTGTGTCCAAAGAGATCAATTTCACAAATGGCTACTGCTAGCTAGCTGTTTTAACAGATATTTTCTGAGTATTGTAGCTAACAAAAAGCTAGCGCTTTAGTGCAAGGCTAACTCATATGTTGAATAGAAAGTTTGTGAGGACAGATGATGCTATGAAAGATTCTGAAGAGACTGCAACAGCCTTCAATGTGAGTCAAACTAGCCATAACTCGAGAAAGAAGCTTTAGTTTGCTAATCCACGAATCAAAATCCAAGAGAACGTGGCTAGAAGCCTATAGAAGCTGTTAGTTTTCGTCGCATTGTAACCGTTGAGCAGTTATAGCTGGAATACACACACACACAGACAGACAGACAGACAGACACACACACAGTCAGCTTTACCGTATATATCCCTCGTGCGGCTACTCCTCGAGGCATAATAATCAGAAACAACAAAAGTTCAACACACACAATATAATTATACAAAACACAACGTGCACAATAATAACTACATTTTGGGGATAAAGCTGATCTGAGGGTTCTGTTCTGATATCTCTATAGTTCGGAGTGCTGTATTACGTGCACCTTCTCACAGCGCCTGTAAATGGAGGCAATAAAGAATGAGTTAGCTATATAGATCAGTACACAATGACTGCATGGTGGGTGTAAGACATAACATTTTACAGTTTGTCCGTAAAGTATATCGGTTAGTGTTAGTGTACAGTGCCCCTAAAAAAACACAATAAATAAATTATTTGTTAAATCGCATATTATTCATTAATTTTGGTATACATAAATGTATGATTGGCTAAGAAATGCTGATGAAATACCATGACAAGCAAGTGGCGGGTATATATGTGGTGGTTTATAGAACAGCTCTAAATATAGTGGACAATCGTTTGGTGATAGAAATACAAATACTAACTATATAATTATATATTATTATACGTAAATTAAGAGAAAAACACTCACCTGCAAGTACTGACAGACTTGGTCAGCAACCTCCCCTTTCTTCAGTTTTACTAACATATCCAGAAGGGCACCGAATGTCGCTTGTGAACGCTTATTTGTTTTCCAGATTTTCAAGCATTTAATCATGGCTACGTGAGTATTAGTCTCTTTGGATACATCATTTTGCTCGCTCAGAGTTAATTCCATCATATCGACATAGAGCTCAGTATTGTCAAAACAGGCAGCCAAAACTGGTATGTCTTTTTGTTGGATTTCACGGTTGATTTGTGAAGTAGTGAGTGGACATTTGTCTACCAGCTGTTGAAGAGCTGTACTCACTGGTTGAGCAGGTGATCCTAAAGAAAGGTCAGATAATACATTCATGCCTATCCCGCTATAATTTGTTATGAGCATTAACAACAAAACCACCAATGTCAAGATGAGTTGAGGAGATGACAAAGAACAAGTGAGTGAGGTATAGGACTGCTCTACTATATAGCAGGAGGGACAAGTTCGTATAGGGTGTCATATACAGGATTTTGAAGCAGAGGGGGAAATATATATAATTAAGGAAAGCAACTAGAAAATGTTGCTAAAAAAAGGTTAACTGTTATTTCAATACCATGTAAAATTGCCAGCTATGGACACCAACTACCGTATAATCTGATTAATAAGCGCACTTGGTTAATAAGAGCACATCAACTCATAAGCGCACTCTGGTAAGCAGACCAAAAGCCTTGATAGAAGGCGCAGCACAGTTCTCTGCCCAACAACTGGTCTCCACGCTTCTTTATAGACGTTAAGTCTCTTTCACTACCGTAGTTGTGTTACTGCTGTCAGATATGACTATAAACTTCTTGCAGACAAACGATTGAACTCTATACAAGCGCATCTGGATAATAGGCGCATACAGAGGCCTGCTCTTTTCCCTATAGGCGCATGCGCTTACTAACCAGATTATACGGTAGTATACCTGAATACAAATTTTAGGGGGGGGGAATTGGAAATAGGGGGGATATCCCCCTCCCTCCTGATTTTACTTTAGGAGTACAAGAAGGTGAGGAGACAACTACTATATACACGTTGTTGTCTCTCTACGTCACAAACACTTGAACCTGTGTGGCCGACATGACCATGTATGGCTAAAGCGGACAGGCTACAATCAGAAATTCTACGCATACCGTATATGCTCGATCAGAGGCCGCTCTTGTATAAAGGCCGCACTCACATAATACGTTGTTAATTGTCTCTCTACGCCACAAACACTTGAACCTGTGTGGCCGACATAACGGCTAAAGCGGACAGGCTACAATCAGAAATTCTACGCATACCGTATATGCTCGATCAGAGGCCGCTCTTGTATAAAGGCCGCACTCAAATAGTAGCCTCCCTTGCTAGCAAAATGAAACATTTAGTAGCCGCTCTCAAATAGTAGCCTCAGTGAACTTTGACTCTAGCATTTCTACACGCAGCCAAAAAAATTTTTACTAGCAGCTAGCTACATGTACGTAGCTATTAGTAGCAGCTTGTTAGTGCTTCAAAAGACTTTCTCATGGCAGAATTCAAGTTCATGCAGGTGAAAACAACATTTGATGACAAACTAAATTATCTGGAGCTAATAAACGCCGCTCTTGAACAGTGGCCCCTCTTGAATTGTAGCCTCCTCTTCCAGCAAAATGAAACATTTAGTAGCCGCGGCTCCTGATCAAGCATATACGATAATTATGTTTGCACAATACATGTAGCTACATGCAGTTATAACCACAGTGTTTTGAGTGTGGTTGTAGAGCCACTTGAGAGTGTGGGCGTTTTACACACATACCGTATATAGCGGGTTATTTTTGTACGGTGGAAATTTAGTTCGTATTGAAGAGCATCATATGAAACGAAATTATTCTACCACAATAAATTCAAAGTCACTATCCTAAGCTGTACTAATATTTAAAATTTAATGGTCTCATACAAAAATTTGCACCAACGAAAATTACTCTTTTTTATGGGCTGTACTGTAGTTGCTTACTCCTCTTCATGCATGCACTCCTGGTATACCTTACACAATTATTGTTAGAAAATGCTTGTAGTAATACTGCAATCTGATAGGTCACTGAGAGGTCCATTATTTCACTTATGGACCTGAGGTCTTCTAAGTAGGTCTTATTATACTGATTATACCTACAGGCAAGATGATGTCAAGATTAACTTGTATGGAACATGGCAACATCACACAGTTTATATTGAAGTCATAGTAACGATGATACAGTGCATCATTAAAAATTAATTTTTTTAAAGTTTTGCGTTCTGCAGTGCCGCTTTGCAGCTTTTATCTCTCTCTTGCAGCTACAATAGCTAGTGCTCTAGTGCAGAGCTATAACTACTATGACAATAGCAACTTTTTATTTGCAATGCGTGATTCTCAAGAAACAGAAACTGCCTTCATCAATGTGAGTTTTTTTATGTAGACTAGCCAGAGCAAAGCTTTAACGTTGCTTGAGGCTTGTAGAAACTCTTGGTTTCAGAGTCTTCTTTGTGCTAATATAGCCTAGCTTGCTTAGCACTATTCTAAACCAGTTATAGGCCTCGTCAACGGTCACTATGGAGTTTTGAGACCCTCAGGCCCTTAGTAGCACCCTCGCTACGCTCGAGATGCTACAGCCTCGGGCCTTCAGGTCTCAAAACCCCATAGAGACCTTGGACTCAGTCTATAACTATTATTTATACATGTATTACCGTATAGCGCGAAATTTTCGAGGCACTTATATTTTGGAATGGCCTCTAAAAGCATTTCGTTGTGCAATGTGCATGGAATGACTGCCTACCGGAACCCACGCCTTTAATCTTTGCACATTATAGCAGATAATTCTAACTAAAGGACTTAATTTTCGTGTAGGATTGCTAACCTGCCCCTCGAAAATTTTGCGCTATACGGTACGTAAAAATGGATTGCTAACCTACGAAATCAGCCCCTCGAAAATTTCACGCTATACAGTACGTAAAAATGGTGCAGTCTATACAGGTAGGTGACACATTTTTTGAGGTTGTACAAATGACAGTAAAATCGCCAAAACTTGAACTCGCGAATACAATTAACACCTCTAATTCACTGACTTTAAATAACCCTCCGTATACATGTAGTTTCAAAGGGCTTAATTTTCGCTGTTTTAGTAGGTTAGCAATGCTACATAAAACTTATTACTACAACGTGCAAACATTGACGGTGGGGCCTGGGACTGCTTCCGGTAAGCAGTCAACCATGAAATTTATTCAATGAAATGCTGCTATACCATTCGACACAGAAACCATGCATATACTGAGTATTGCATACTGAAAGCGTGACA
Organism: Halichondria panicea; assembly: GCF_963675165.1. NCBI lineage: Eukaryota > Metazoa > Porifera > Demospongiae > Suberitida > Halichondriidae > Halichondria > Halichondria panicea. Next base: position 2,211,302 of record NC_087384.1, read on the forward strand.
CATTAATCATATGGTGTGTTCTGACCTGGAATAGTTCGTTGGAGGACCAGGTTAAGAGTGATAAATTTGAAGGGATCCTTTGCACCCACTAACTTGACCTGGTGGAGTAGCTTGGGAGGAGACACCTCATCGTTGCTTGTCAGCTCAGCATTTAAGTGGCAGTGCGGAATCGACTGTCCAGGTTTGAACTGGTCAACATGCTTCTTCATTACCTATGGAGATATTGTACTATCGTACTATCAGTACATGTACACATTTAAATACCGTAGGATGAAACATCGGCGTTATTCTCCACCCTCCACTAACTTCAGCACCATCATTAGGAACATCTAGTGTTATTCTGTCCTCTTCAAACTCAACGATATGATTCAGTCCGAGAATGGCTTCTTTAGAGGAATACTCCTCACTTACACGCTGTACAGTGTACATAGACAACAGTAAATTGCTGTTGTGAAATAATATTGTCCACTTACTGTTCTATGAATCGCATCATTCCAGCTGACAACAAAATGTATTTCCCTGCTATGCAGCTCTGAGCCAAGGTAGTAGAGGCTGGCAGTGTACACTCTCTCCACATCCTCTCCAGTCACCGCCAGTCCACTGAACCGAGACAGCTCCAGTGAACCGTACGATGTCTGATCAGCGAACAAGCCACGTCTTTCGAGCTGCTTGAATGTGTAGGGCAGACTCTCCTGGGAGCAAAGTGCTTTTACAAATGAGAGCTTGGTGGAGCCGGTCATCTTCGCACAGTGCTGTATTTCGACTGTCAGCAGCTTCTGGAATGGATCCGGGGGATGAGGACGCAACCAGAATACACCGCTGACCAACTGGAGATTGTCAGGAAACTGGTAACGTCCAGCTACACTGGCCATGATGTCTAGTCGACATTGGTCAACACCAGCTGGCAGAGAGTCCTGAGGTATGTGAAGTTTGAACCCATGGCCATCCCAGACGAAGGTTTGGGATGAGTTGGTGACAATCACGTGAGTGTGGGCTACAGCTTCAACACCAGGGAAATCTGAGCGGAGGAAAGGAAAAATAGAGTGCACATGCAAAAAGCAGTCATTCTGAAAGGCAATACACATACCTCAGGTTACTATTATAGACGGGTAGTAATTTTAGCGTTTTTCAGATGTTTTTAGGGTACTAATTTATTGGAGAGAAGTTGAGATATAAAAGACTTTTCTAGCTAGCAGCTTCCCTTCTGGCCACAGTATTATCATAATACATCTTCTTTAATGATATTCATAATCAATTAATGATAATCCGAAACTTCATGTAATTGAAATGTCATATATCCGGCTCTTTGCATTAGCGAGGTTCTACTATAGTGCACAATTTTCGAGGGGCTTACTGTTTTCGTGGGTTAGCACTCGTACACGAACATTAGAATTATCTGCTATAACGTGCAAAGATTAAAAGCGTAGCCTGAGAATGCTTCCGGTAAGCAGTCAACTCACATAATTTATTCAACGTGCTTTAGAGGCCATTCCACAAAATATAAGTGCCTCGAAAATGTTGTGCTATACAGTAAAGGTATATACACTCACCGAAACTGTGTTTGGATTCTTGCGGTTGACTTATGTTTCCAGTTGGTAGATGAGGAGACAATATAACATCTTGATAACCTATAAGTTGGGTTCATATCATAATTATATGACACGTACAGTTCCTTACTCCCTAGAGGCAGCAGTCCTTTGCGCTCGGCCAGGATATGATCACTCTTGTTTTTGAGGTACTCCTTTTCTGTGTTGATATTATAACAGTACCCTAACTGAACATACAGCGTTACCTTTTCTAACTAGTAAATGTTCTTGCAGTCAAGCACGCGTGGAGCACCACACATTAAAGTACATAATACATGCAAACAGTCATGTACATAACTCACTTTCTTTGCTTCTCCGAGAAAACAATTGTTTAGTTTTTTTACGAGTGATGCCTATAAGCTTGTGTAGAGTATTAATCACGTTTACTGTTCGAGATATGCGCTCTGACCGTTGAATAGCGGCGGGTGATTGTAGCTTGTTCAACAACCCTGCACAGAGTAAAAACAGTACTGTACATCATAGTATACTGATCATGTATGCAGAAAATAGGATAATGTACATGTAACATAATAAAGAAACCATGCAGAAGAGTGATATACAATAAACACAGTGCATGCATTTATGATTGTTATTCATGCACTCATGTAGCATACACTACGGCACTGCCTGCTCTATATACCACTAACTGTATATATGTACCTTGAGGCTGCTGGTCGATTGGAGGGTCGGTGCTCTGACTGGGAGCAGCAGATGGTGCCCCAAGAGACTGAAGATATTCGATGGTTTCAGTATGACCTCTCTGTATTGCATAGTCAAGTGGAGTCCTGCCTCCAGCATCAGTTACACCTGCACATAAGGTCAGTGATACTATAACAAACATATAAATACCTTAAGGTGACATATTTTCACAGGTAGATTTGTTTACGTTTTTACAGTTTTGTACATTTTGCGGTATGAAATGTCGATCTGGATACATTAAACAAGAGGGCGACCAATTATTTGCGAGTCTTAATTTTGCGATTTTACTCTCATTCGCAGAAATAGCAGAAATTAATACACGCGAAAATATGTCACCTTAAGGTAATTACACTCCACTGTTGCTGTAGCTACAGCCTAAAAAATGTGTATCTTGTTTCGTTTGTAAGGGCTATATGCAAACCAGTCATGTGACTAATACGGTATTACTAACTGGATCATCACACTCACTGGTGTCACAGTGGGCTCTCTCCACCATGTACTGTACCACATCTTTGTGTCCACCGTAGCAAGCAGTGTGGAGGGGAGTCATGCCATTATTCCTTTTTACAACTGGAATAAGACAAAAATTGATTCCACAGAGTAAAAACAGTTCATATGGACGCAAACAATGCTATGAGGCTGACTCTTGCTTATTTCACAATCATTCTACTTAACTGAACTGTGTGATATACTAATTATGAGGCCAGTATACAAGCACATGATTAATTATAGCGGTTGTTGCATGCAACTAGGAAACGACACTTGGCCCTACACTATGGTTACATGCAATGTTGTCACAGCTATATAGTTGCTATAATTATGTCTATAGGGGGAGGGTTAAAGTAGTGTAAGCGGCACTATCAGAATGAAAGCACAGCAGGTACTGACGCCTCGGTGGAGGTATAACATAAAACTACATGCAGGCTATTAGCAATAGCAAGGGCGTGTGAAAAGAAGAGGGCGTGCAACAACAATCTATCGTATTATAAATGGAGGGAGTTTATGTCAGAATAGTGAAGAATTTATTGCACGTGCACGCACTTTATACTCTTGTTTTTACTCTGTTTACTAGTGGGCAGCTGGCTAAATCTTAATCACAGCATATCCTGCTGACGCACACACAGTATACATTGTGAGTTGCATGCCCTCTTCTCTTCATACGCCCTTGACAATAACAAACATTATATCATGATGAACATTTTTGCATTGCTGCATGCAGGCCGAGGCGTAATATAATTATGTACATACATGTACATAGAAACTCACTGGTGTCACAGTGGGCTCTCTCCACTAAGCACTCCACCACTTCACAGTGACCTTCCTGACAGGCTATGTGCAATGCTGTCATCCCATCCTGTACAGAGACAAGTGAATAAGTATAGGTCAACTACGTACAACCAAGGTGCGCCTCAAGCATGAGTTGAGCACCCCTAAACAACAAAAATATACCTAAGGGTGTGGTCATCAACATCATCTAGCTTGGATGCTAACCTAGCAACGGCATAAATATGGAAAAAGTAACGTCAATGGCTTGAAAGACTTTTAGATGCTAGAATTGAAAAGTATCTACTTAATATAGTTTTCTCAAGCTTTCTTCCTGAGGATAGCATAGAAGTCCTCGTCTCATGTGCATGACATGTGTACTCGATAATACATACACTACTCGCCATGCTACAGTTTCTAAAACAATCGTCCAGTCATAGAGTTTCCTCCTCACCATGTCCCGGTGATCGGTAAAATGTTACAAACTAGCGTAAAACGAATTCCCCAGATTCTGGGGAACTCAGTTGCGCATTTTCACTATCACCTTGGCTATAGATACTAGGCCCAGTTGCCGACCTAGTGTTATTTTAGAAAGAACTCGACCAGGGACCGAGCTTGGATAATGAAAGCACCGTGAGTGTTGATGCCTCGGTGGAGGTGTCAAAGCTACATAACATATAATGCTACTAATAGCTTAAAAATGCTATCATTATAATGACCATGATGAACATTTTTAATTTTGATGCAGCAAAGGCAAAATCTAGAAACACAAGGAAACTCAAAGAGTGGGTAATGATCGACCATGATTCTTATTAAAAACGATCAATGCCAAAAGTCCAAGTCTAAAATAAATGGCTGCATCAGCAGAGCCTTGCAGCTCTCTTCTCACCCTTGCAGCTACCAATAGCTACAGCGTTCTAGTGCAGCTAGAGCTACTACTAAGTAGAGTAGCAACACTCCGTGGACAAGTTATTCTGCGCACTCTTCTGAAAAGGCTGCAATGGCATTCCAAGTAAGCAAAACTAAGCATAACTCGAGACTCAAGCAGATATTAAAATACAGTTACTAGAAGCCTATAGAACCTCATACCTGCACTTCATTGATCTTTCAGCAGCTGTAGCAGTCCACACACACACACACACACACACACACACACACACACACACACACACACACACACACACACACACACACACACACACACACACACACACACACACACACACACACACACACACACACACACACACACACACACACACACACACACACACACACACACACACACACACACAAAGGCCATAACAGATCTTTACCACACCGTACTATTGCAGGGTTCTGCCCAGGAATTTTGAGAGGTGGTTAAAAATGATGGGGGAAAATTCGCCCATGCAGGGGGTGCGTACGGGGAGGGGGACACAAATTTGAACATGCAGCATTTGTTGTAAGCCATGTAAGTATACAGCTGAAATAATTATATATGTACATTGTTGTACTTGCATCAGTACAGTATGGTGCTATACTAAGATTTCTTCATCACAGGGTCATAATCAGTACTTGGAAGTATTAACTGCACCCAGTTGCTCACTCTCTAGCTTGTCTTTCCCTTAGCAGGTGGTCCAACTCCCTGTTTTAAGGCAGAGTTACAGTATAGTTAGCTAGCTAGCTGCAGTATAGTACTCCTCGAACTCAACAAAGCCATGCAGCTTCAATTAATTGTTCTGGTCATGCGCAGTAGAGTTCAATTAATAGTTAGCTCTATATAAGGCACATCAAGACAGTAAAACTGGTAAGCGAAGGGTTACCAAGCGAAGACTGTACTAGCAGCTAAACTGGACTAGCCAGTACTTGTAGAATGTAAAGCAGTGGTCGGAAAGGCTAAGTGGTGGTCGGAAAATATCTAGTGGTGGTCGCAGCTTACCTAAACGATCACTGTAGGCAGAACCCTGCTATTGTCTTTTTCATAAACCATGCACATACAGATATGCAATCACATAGAAGCGCACTGTGAATGATAGGTAAGGATTATGAGTCTTAAAAGCAGAGCTAAAAGCTTATTAGGTATTATAATTATATGATGTGCTATTAGCGACTGGAGAGTATACAGCAATTAATCCCGTATCACATCCGGTCAAGTAATTGCACGTCGTCATTGACAGCGTGAAATTACCTGTCAAGTAATTGCACACTGTATTTGATAACGGGTTGTTTTCGAATACGCTGGCAAGGTTAATACGACTTGGCTACGCCTCATGCAATTAGTATCCCTTGTTACTCGTGCTATTAATCCCATATTGCACTTTTAGCCATACTATTAATTATGAGCAATTAAACCTCACCTCCTCTTGCATGTCCACCTGAGCCATAGCTGCAATTAACACTTCAACTACCCTCAAGTGACCATTCTGAGAAGCTACGTACAGCGCAGTAACTCCAGCCTGTACAGAGTCAAGTGAGGAGTGATGAGAAGGTGAACACACACACACACACATCAGCTCACAGACCACGTTTTAGGTTGATAAGCCTCACGACACACAACCAGGACATGACAGAGGAAACTTTACGACTACAGTGCAACAACCAAAGAGAGTAGATTTTTTTTTATATTATTTTTTTTCACATTTTGTGGCATATCTTCTGAAGTAAAAGTGATATGATCTATTTGAGTGCAGGTACTGAAAGTTCAATTATTGGCGCTTCCATTGGACCACCACCTGTTACATCATATGACATCATCACTATGAAATGGCTGTCTGAAGATGTGTACCTCCGAAAATATGTTAGGAATAGGAATAGCTTATTTGTTTGAGTTAAGATCTGAAATTTATTGTGTATGTACCTGACTATATTGCTCATCTTTTGAGCTTCAACGGAAGTCTGGGCTGCTAGTAAGTTCTGAGAAATACTGAATTTTGTTGTTTTTTGGTGGCAGTTATGTTAGGAATACAACTTTCGATTTTATGCTAGTTAAGGTCTGATTTTTGAGGAGCATGTACTACAATAGCATAGAATTCATCTGTACTAACTTACAGGAGCTAGACAAGTCTCATCTTTGCTAGAGCGGCCCTTCTTGTCAAAAATGGTGATTTTGCTCCGTTTTGCTACTTTTACTGACGTATGCAATGATATTCATTGATTTGTGACATCACAAATCATCCTGTTGTTATTTGCTACATCCAAAGGTCATGTGATGTCTACCTGCAAATACACAGTTGGTGTTGGTCATTCTGTGTCACAGGGGCGTGGTAATTGAGCTTATTACGTAGCCAAATCGCCCCAAAAGTCATAAAAAGCACTGTTTTTGACAAGATGGGCCGCTCTAGCAAAGAAGAGGCTAGCCTAACTCCTGTAAGTTAGTACAGATGAAAAGTACACTATTGTAGTACATGCTGCTCAAAATCAGACCTTAACTAATATAAAATCGAAAGTTGTATTCCTAACATATTTGCCACCAAAAAACAACAAAATGCAGTATTTCTCAGAACTTACTAGTAGCCCAGACTTCCGTTGAAGCTCAAAAGATGAGCAATATACTCAGGTACATGCACAACAAATTTCAGATCTTAACTCAAACAAATAAGCTACTTCTATTCCTAACATATTTTCGGAAGTACACATCTTCAGACAGCCATTTTATACTGATGATGTCATGTGATGTAACAGGTGGTGGTCCAATGGAAGCGCCAATAGTTGAACTTTCAGTACCTGCACTCAAATAGATCATATCACTTTTACTTTAGAAGATATGCCACAAAATGTAAAAAATGTGTACCAAAAAAAAAAATCTACTCTCTTTGGTTGTTGCACTGTAGCTAATCTCTGAGATGTGTACAGTTAGATACACTCACCTCTTCTTGCATATCAACATTGGCTCCAGCATCGATTAGAAGTTCCACACACTTCAGGTGACCATTGTAACTGGCTGCCCAGAGAGGGGACTGACCCCACTGTACATGTAGTACATGAGCAGTATGTTATAAAACAAGTGTTTGCCAGTGTAAACAAAAGATATGATTGTGATAATTATCACTAATGTTATTCATTTACAACTGCCAGTTAGAAAAAGGCAATGAATATAGTTACTGATTTTTATTCATTGCCTTTCCTGCTAGTTGCGGTTACAACAGCTAGTATCTGTGACGTAGGTCTGGAGGAATGCTTTTTGTGTACAGTACGTCTATTAGAGTTGCATACTCTTCCTAATGAACTCTTGTCAACGCTTATAAGGCAATTGCCTTATAGTTATTGGCCTACTAACCCTAACCTACGTACGCGCATGCATTTGATGAGCATGCTTTATTAATTACTCCATAGATGGAGCTGTAAAAAACAGATACAACATATATCGACCTGCTTACCGTATTACTAGAATATGTAGTACATGAGCAGTAGTATGTTACACCATAGATATAGATACATGTAGAACAATAAGAGGGATTAGAAACGAAAACGTTTATGTGAAGCACTTCGCATTATAGGGTGTGGCTAAAACTACATTTATAGTCAGCATGCTCGTTACCTGTCTTGACTGCCATACAATATGCGAATTGATCACTTTTAATGTTGATTATAAAGAGAATCAAGCTCTAAAAGGTCGACTAAGCAACTCAGCCACTATCACTATAAACAAATGAAAGCACCCGCGGGTGCTGATGCCTCGGTGAAGGTGTCAAAGCTACATAACATAATGCTAGCTTTATCAAGATGAACATTTTTGTTTTGCTGCATGCAGGCAGAATCACAGAGAAAGAGTGGGTATAATGATCGATATTTTTAATTTTGCTGAAGAGTGGGTAATGCTCGACGATGATTGTTGTTAAAAAGGATCAATGCCAACAGTCCAAGTCTAATCAGCAGAATCTTGCAGCTCTAACTATTACGTGCATCCTCTATTATAGATGCAGCTGTAAAACACAGAGGCCAAAAACCAAACCGTAGACCTACATATCTATACGAAAAACAAACCACATAAGCACCGCCATGACTATTTTAAACGCAAGTTTGGATTGGTCTGAGTGAATGTTTGGTTCTAAAAGGTACGCCACTATATCATATAATTTTTGGCTCTGAAATCAATTACTGTAACTGACCTTGTCTTGAGTGTTGACTGTAGCCTTGGCTGCTAAGAGGACCCTCACCACCTCATCATGTCCATTGTTACTGGCTGCGTGGAGAGCTGTCAGGTTGTCCTGTATTAGAGTGAATATATACATTATTATATACAAGGAGCTTGCACGGTTTGAGCAAATACACTTCACGTACTAGTTAATGCACCGTTGCAAGTATACCGGAAGTAATAATTAGTGGGTGTTCGGAAATTCCAGACTCTTAAATAAATAGGACTATTCTTAGTGTAGTAGGTAGTTTATGCAGACGTTTCCTCCCGGAGGGACATTTAGGCTAATAACATAGAACACAACGAATATTCTTGCTGATCCATAAGAGATAATATCAGCACAGATTTTATCTAGCACGTACGTAATTGTCTTTCAAAAACCATATACAGTTGCCCAATTATAATAATTCACCTACATGTACATATAAAAGTGAATGAATCCTAGCAAGGGAGGCTACTATTTGAGTGCGGCCTTTATACAAGAGCGGCCTCTGATCGAGCATATACGGTACATGTAATATTCTTACTGATCCATTTAAGAGACAATACCAGCACAGATTTTATCTAGCACGTACGTAATTGCCTTTCAAAAACCATATACAGTTGCGCAATTAACCTACAAGTACATAGAAAAGTGAATGATGGGTAAAGATCACGATTCTTAAAAGCAAATAACATGCGCAGGTCCAGGACACAGAAACAAATGGTACAGAATTAATGCTTATGATGAGAATACAATACTAACAGCGGTATGAGCAATTAAACACACCCTACTATTGTCTTTTTCAAAAACCACATACAGATGGGCAATAAATGTCTCACATAGAGCGCACTTTGAATGACAACCAGGACATGACAGAGGAAACTCTATGACTAGCTAATCTCTGAGATGTGTACAGTTAGATACACTCACCTCTGCTTGCATATCAACATTGGCTCCAGCATTGATTAGAAGTTCCACACACTTCAGGTGACCATCGTAACTGGCTACCATGAGAGGGGACTGACCCGACTGTACATATAGTACATGAGCAGTAGTATGTTATACCATAGATATAGATACATATAGAACAATATGAGGGATTAGAAACGAAAATGTTTACGTGAAACACTCCACGTTATAGGGTGTGGCTAAAACCACAAAGGATTATACAGCATGCTCATTACCTGTCCTGACTGCCATACAATCTGCTGATGTTAAAAAGTAATAGAATTTAGCTCTAAAAGGTCGACAATAAAATACTCTACAAGAAGGAATAGCCCTTACTATGAAGTCGTCATGGGAGGTCAAGGACCGTGGTGTGTCTAAAAGTATACTAAGCCAGTTTGAAGGACAAACGTTTCTGAACAGTACAGCTTATCCATAGCATATAAAGCATTTAGATACAGTAGAACCTCGCTAATCCGGACCCCTTTAATCCAAAACCTCGCAAATCCAGACAAAATGGCAAACTGAAAAAGAGGAGGGGCTGTCAGTAGAATAGAGTACTGCGCATGCGCAATGTAAATTGCTTAGCTGAATCAGCAATACATTTATCGATAAACTGCTCCAAGACAATGGCCACTGCAAAGAAAACGAAGAGAGAGCTCACAAGACTCAACTGTATTGGAGAGAAAGTTGAGATAAAGACTATTCTAGCTAGCAGCTTCCCTTCTGGCCACAGTAATATCATAATACATGTACAAAAGTGTCTTCGTTAATGATTTCATAATCAATTAATGACATCTGGTAATCCGGAAATTTCATGTATTCGGATAGGGTCTGGTCCCGCTCTATTCGGATTGGTGAGGTTCTACTGTACATAATAACCAATGTCCTTCACTGTTTTGGCTTCACAGCAGGGAGAGAGAAAAGTTGACATGGAGTAATTCAAGAGTAAAAACAACGGACTTAGAGCTTGTCAGTGATGTAAATTAATTAATTCCCATACAGAAATAACTACCTTGTGGTAAGGTTCAAACAAGCAAGTCTTACAAGGTTGTGGCAAGGTTGCAGCAACCTTGCCAGAACCATGGATTTGAAATTGTTTCAAGCTTGTTTCAAGGTTGTAGCCAGGTGGTTTTAACCTGGTTATTAAGGTTGCAACAAGGTGGTTTCAATCTGGTTACTAACAGGGTTGCAACAAGGTAGTTTCAACCTAGTTAAACAGTGAAATCTATTAAAAGTGAGATAAAAAATAAATAACAGAACAAAGTATATATAGTATTACAAAGTATAATACTAAGCAAACTATATTATAGTCTCTTCGAGTATCGATTAATGATGAGAGATTGATTGAGTTTCAAACCACTACGCTGCCTTCTCATGACACGGCGACATGATGCACATTTGTCGTTTACTGCATCGATTAACCAGTGCATGGTTTACTACACAGCTTTCTCTGCGTGCTGGCATAATTATAAGTGTCATAATTATAGGACCATATCTATCACTAATTATATATGCTTTGTGATGAGCAAGAGGGATGGACTATAGAGGTATAGGGGATGATGATTTGTACAAAATCTTTGAGACGTACATTCAACATTGTTATGCCTCAGGTGTACGTGTAGCCGCAAGAGGGACACGGTAAAGCTGACAGTGACTGTGGCTGTAAATGCTGCAATGTGACGAAAACTAACAGTTTCTATATATAGGCTTCTATAGCCACATTCTCTTGGATTTTGATTCGTAGATTACAAACTAAAGCTTCTTTCTTGAGTTATAGCTAGTTTGACTCACATTGAAAGCTGTTGCAGCTTTCGTAGCATCACTTGTTTGCATAAAAGTTTCTATTCAACTTATGAGTTATAGTCCTGCACTAAAGCGCTAGCTTTTTACTAGCTACCTAGCTATTTAGTAGCCATTAATTGTGTGAGCTCTTGCAGACATACCCCTATATATATATAGAGATTATTCACTTTCAAATTCAAATTGAAAAAAGCTTAATTCCCCCTATACTAAGTCTCTAGTACTATAACACCTCTAATACTTTTGATAGAAAGCATGACATAGCAAGGCTAGGTATTAACACAGCGCGCGCAGCTTGCAGCACTCGTTTGTCTGGCTTTTAATATCATGAATGCTACTTACTGAACATCTTTAAAATGTTGGCATCATAGTACTTCTTGGCCAACCATTGCAGTCTCACGACAGCTACAGCAACTTGGTGCACATTGGAGGAGGGCATGATTCCTACTGACTCCTCTTCGATCCACCTCACCAAGAGATACCAATAGATGTGTCATTCATTTTGGCTTGTAAACCTAAACATCTAGTTGTTCTATTATAGAGTAGTCTGAGTTAGCTAAACTAGTATGCAGTAGGTCTGTCCTGCTCTTTAAAAGCTAGACAGCTGACATTCAAGATATGAAAATGATTCCAATTGGGGTGCACTTGCCATGTCTTTTACAAGGTTGTAAACAGCAAAATGAGCAACCAGAACGCAATGTTGCTGCAACTATTTTACAAGGTTGTAAATCAATTGTACAGAATGACACCACAATGCAAGGTTGTTACAACCTGTTTTCCAGGTTGTAACAACCTTTCTGCAACCAAACCACCTTGTAGCAAGCTTGTTACAACCTTGACATTTCCTATGGGAATTACTTCTCTAGATAGCCTCGGTCCCAGAACGAAGTTGAAAAATACGGCCTGGTATTGATTGTATCTGGGCGTGGCAGGAACCGGAAACTAAAGCAGAGATTCTTCACATTTTGTTTCCTGCTTTTTTTCTGTAATACTAAAGGTGTACGTAGAGGTATTTTACTCCCGTAAAACTTACAGTAATGTAGCTCCGTGTCATGTTCTCAATTTATAGCTAGCTAGCTATGGCATGCAACGCGTTGTTTGTTTGAAGCAAGATAGCCTCACTCTCATGGCAGAACAGGCCCAGGCTCTCAAGCTCCTGTTTGAGGGAAGGGACGTGTTTATCTGGTTCCCAACGGGGTATGGCAAGTCTCTCTGCTATATCAGTTGCTACCCTTTTTAATAGACTACAAGCTAGGTAGAACCAAGGCTCCTCCTGTTGACAGAAGTGTTGTTCTTGTTAATTGTCTCTCCCCTTGTATCTCTCATCATGAGACTCATAATTGACCAGGCAGGAGTCTAAACAATAGAGGTGTTTCTGCTGCCATCCTCAGTAGCTCAGTAGCAATAAAGGAATCGACAAAAATTTGGTTGCCACTGCCAAAGAAGTGTCTTCTGGGAAGTATTTCCTGCTGTATACTGCCCCAGAGGCTGTTGTTGAAGACCACTGTTGGAGGATTCATTTTTTGTTGTACCAGAGTCAATTTATTAAAAAACCACGCCCAGATAACGCCCAAATACAATCAATACCAGGCCTAGTAGGCGACCTAGCGTTCAATTGGAGACGGATCGGCCTGCGATCGAGGCTATTCTCTAGAGTACTTGAGTGATTGCTAGTAGATAGTGGCTAAATACAGCCTCATGCACGGTAAACCACGAAACAGTGCAAGGTTACAGCTGCAAATAGCTAGCGTTCTACTGCAGAGCTAACTGCGCGATTGCTAAATTATAACCGCGGAGTGTTTCAACCGCTTATAAGGCAATTGCCTTACAGTTATTGGCCTACTAACCCTAACCTACGTACACGCATGCATTTGATGAATACCTGCATGCTTTATTAATTACTCCATAGATGGAGCTGTAAAAAACAGATACAACGTATATCGACCTGCTTACCGTACTACTAGAATATGTAGTACATGAGCAGTAGTATGTTACACCATAGATATAGATACATGTAGAACAATAAGAGGATTAGAAACGAAAACGTTTATGTGAAGCACTTCGCGTTATAGGGTGTGGCTAAAACTACATTTATAGTCAGCATGCTCGTTACCTGTCTTGACTGCCATACAATATGCGAATTGATCACTTTTAATGTTGATTATAAAGAGAATCAAGCTCTAAAAGGTCGACTAAGCAACTCAGCCACTATCACTATAAACAAATGAAAGCACCCGCGGGTGCTGATGTCTCAGTGAAGGTGTCAAAGCTACATAACATAATGCTAGCTTTATCAAGATTAACATTTTTGTTTTGCTGCATGCAGGCAGAATCACAGAGAAAGAGTGGGTAATGATCGATATTTTTAATTTTGCTGAAGAGTGGGTAATGCTCAACGATGATTGTTGTTAAAAAGGATCAATGCCAACAGTCCAAGTCTAATCAGCAGAATCTTGCAGCTCTAACTATTACGTGCATCCTCTATTATAGATGCAGCTGTAAAACACAGAGGCCAAAAACCAAACCGTAGACCTACATATCTATACGAAAAACAAACCACATAAGCACCGCCATGACTATTTTAAACGCAAGTTTGGATTGGTCTGAATGTTTGGTTCTAAAAGGTGCGCCACTATATCATATAATTTTTGGCTCTGAAATCAATTACTGTAACTGACCTTGCTCTGAGTGTTGACTGTAGCCTTGGCTGCTAAGAGGACCCTCACCACCTCATCATGTCCATTCTGACAGGCTGCGTGGAGAGCAGTCCAGTTGTCCTGTATTAGAGTGAATATATACATTATTATATACAAGGAGCATGCACGGTTTGAGCAAATACACTTCACGTACTAGTTAATGCACCGTTGCAAGTATACCGGAAGTAATAATTAGTGGGCGTTCGGAAATTCCAGGCTCTTAAATGAATAGGACTATTCTTAGTGTAGTAGGTAGTTTATGCAGACGTTTCCTCCCGGAGGGACATTTAGGCTAATAACATAGAACACAACGAATATTCTTGCTGATCCATAAGAGATAATATCAGCACAGATTTTATCTAGCACGTACGTAATTGTCTTTTAAAAAATAAATTTTTTGGCTGCCACGTGCAGAAATGCTAGAGTCAAAGTTCACTGAGGCTACTATTTGAGAGCGGCTACTAAATGTTTCATTTTGCTAGCAAGGGAGGCCTTTATACAAGAGCGGCCTCTGATCGAGCATATACGGTACATGTAATATTCTTACTGATCCATTTAAGAGACAATACCAGCACAGATTTTATCTAGGACGTACGTAATTGCCTTTCAAAAACCATATACAATTGCGCAATTAACCTACATGTACATAGAAAAGTGAATGATGGGTAAAGATCACGATTCTTAAAAACAAATAACATGCGCAGGTCCAGGACACAGAAACAAAATCGTACGGAATTAAATACTAACAGGGGTATGAGCAATTAAACACACCCTACTATTGTCTTTTTCAAAAACCACATACAGATGCGCAATAAATGTCTCACATAGAGCGCACTTTGAATGACAACCAGGATATGACAGAGGAAACTCTATGACTAGCTAATCTCTGAGATGTGTACAGTTAGATACACTCACCTCATCTTGCATATCAACATTGGCTCCAGCATCGATTAGAAGTTCCACACACTTCAGGTGACCATTGAAACTGGCTGCCCAGAGAGGGGACTCACCCGACTGTACATGTAGTACATGAGCAGTAGTATGTTATACCATAGATATAGATACATATAGAACAATATGAGGGATTAGAAACGAAAATGTTTACGTGAAACACTCCACGTTATAGGGTGTGGCTAAAACCACAAAGGATTATACAGCATGCTCATTACCTGTCCTGACTGCCATACAATCTGCTGATGTTAAAAAGTAATAGAATTTAGCTCTAAAAGGTCGACAATAAAATACTCTACAAGAAGGAATAGCCCTTACTATGAAGTCATGTGAGGTCAAGGCCCGTGGTGTGTCTAAAAGTATACTAAGCCAGTTTGAAGGACAAACGTTTCTGAACAGTACAGCTTATCCATAGCATTTAGATACAGTAGAACCTCGCTAATCCTGACCCCTTTAATCCGAAACCTCGCAAATCTGGACAAAATGGCAAACTGAAAAAGAGGAGGGGCTGTCAATAGAATAGAGTACTGCGCATGCGCAATGTAAATTGCTTAGCTGAATCAGCAATATATTTTTTACATTTATCGATAAACTGCTCAAGACAATGGCCACTGCAAAGAAAACGAAGAGAGCTCACAAGACTCAACTGTATTGGAGAGAAAGTTGAGATAAAGACTATTCTAGCTAACAGCTTCCCTTCTGGCCACAGTAATATCATAATACATGTACAAAAGTGTCTTTGTTAATGATTTCATAATCAATTAATGACATCTGTTAATCCGGAAATTTCATGTATTCGGATAGGGTCTGGTCCTGCTCTATTCCGATTGGCGAGGTTCTACTGTACATAATAACCAATGTCCTTCACTGTTTTGGCTTCACAGCAGGGAGAGAGAAAAGTTGACATGGAGTAATTCAAGAGTAAAAACAACGGACTTAGAGCTGTCAGTGATGTAAATTAATTAATTCCCATACAGAAATAACTACCTTGTGGTAAGGTTCAAACAAGCAAGTCTTACAAGGTTGTGGCAAGGTTGCAGCAACCTTGCCAGAACCATGGATTTGAAATTGTTTCAAGCTTGTTTCAAGGTTGTAGCCAGGTGGTTTTAACCTGGTTATTAAGGTTGCAACAAGGTGGTTTCAATCTGGTTACTAACAGGGTTGCAACAAGGTAGTTTCAACCTAGTTACACAGTGAAATCTATTAAGAGTGAGATAAAAAATAAATAACAGAACAAAGTATATATAGTATTACAAAGTATAATACTAAGCAAACTATATTATAGTCTCTTCGAGTATCGATTAATGATGAGAGATTGATTGAGTTTCAAACCACTACGCTGCCTTCTCATGGCACGGCGACATGATGCACATTTGTCGTTTACTGCATCGATTAACCAGTGCATGGTTTACTACACAGCTTTCTCTGCGTGCTGGCATAATTATAAGTGTCATAATTATAGGACCATATCTATCACTAATTATATATGCTTTGTGATGAGCAAGAGGGATGGACTATAGAGGTATAGGGGATGATGATTTGTACAAAATCTTTGAGACGTACATTCAACATTGTTATGCCTCAGGTGTACGTGTAGCCGCAAGAGGGACACGGTAAAGCTGACAGTGACTGTGGCTGTAAATGCTGCAATGCGACGAAAACTAACAGTTTCTATATATAGGCTTCTATAGCCACATTCTCTTGGATTTTGATTCGTAGATTACAAACTAAAGCTTCTTTCTTGAGTTATGGCTAGTTTGACTCACATTGAAAGCTGTTGCAGCTTTCGTAGCATCACTTGTTTGCATAAAAGTTTCTATTCGAGTTATAGTCCTGCACTAAAGCGCTAGCTTTTTACTAGCTACCTAGCTATTTAGTAGCCATTAATTGTGTGAGCTCTTGCAGACATACCCCTATATAATTATATATAGAGATTATTCACTTTCAAATTCAAATTGAAAAAAGCTTAATTCCCCCTATACTAAGTCTCTAGTACTATAACACCTCTAATACTTTTGATAGAAAGCATGACATAGCAAGGCTAGGCATTAACACGCGCGCAGCTTGCAGCACTCGTTTGTCTGGCTTTTAATATCATGAATCCTACTTACTGAACATCTTTAAAATGTTGGCATCATAGTACTTCTTGGCCAACCATTGCAGTCTCACGACAGCTACAGCAACTTGGTGCACATTGGAGGAGGGCATGAATCCTACTGACTCCTCTTCGATCCACCTCACCAAGAGATACCAGTAGATGTGTCATTCATTTTGGCTTGTAAACCTAAACATCTAGTTGTTCTATTATAGAGTAGTCTGAGTTAGCTAAACTAGTATGCAGTAGGTCTGTCCTGCTCTTTAAAAGCTAGACAGCTGACATTCAAGATATGAAAATAATTCCAATTGGGATGCACTTGCCATGTCTTTTACACAGCAAAATGAGCAACCAGAACGCAATGTTGCTGCAACTATTTTACAAGGTTGTAAATCAATTGTACAGAATGACAACCACAATGCAAGGTTGTTACAACCTGTTTTCCAGGTTGTAACAACCTTTCTGCAACCAAACCACCTTGTAGCAAGCTTGTTACAACCTTGACATTTCCTATGGGAATTACTTCTCTAGAGTACTTGAGTGATTGCTAGTAGATAGTGGCTAAATACAGCCTCCTGCACGGTAAACCACGAAACAGTGCAAGGTTACAGCTGCAAATAGCTAGCGTTCTACTGCAGAGCTAACTGCGCGATCGCTAAATTATAACCGCGGAGTGTTTCAACCGCTTATAAGGCAATTGTCTTACAGTTATTGGCCTACTAACCCTAACCTACGTACACGCATGCATTTGATGAATACCTGCATGCTTTATTAATTACTCCATAGATGAGCTGTAAAATACAGATACAACGTATATCGACCTGCTTACCATAATTACTAGAATATGTAGTACATGAGCAGTAGTATGTTACACCATAGATATATATACATGTAGAACAATAAGAGGGATTAGAAACAAAAACGTTTATGTGAAGCACTTCGCGTTATAGGGTGTGGCTAAAACTACATTTATAGTCAGCATGCTCGTTACCTGTCTTGACTGCCATACAATATGCGAATTGATCACTTTTAATGTTGATTATAAAGATAATCAAGCTCTAAAAGGTCGACTAAGCAACTCAGCCACTATCACTATAAACAAATGAAAGCACCCGCGGGTGCTGATGCCTCGGTGAAGGTGTCAAAGCTACATAACATAATGCTAGCTTTATCAAGATGAACATTTTTGTTTTGCTGCATGCAGGCAGAATCACAGAGAAAGAGTGGGTAATGATCGATATTTTTACTTTTGCTGAAGAGTGGGTAATGCTCGACGATGATTGTTGTTAAAAAGGATCAATGCCAACAGTCCAAGTCTAATCAGCAGAATCTTGCAGCTCTAACTATTACGTGCATCCTCTATTATAGATGCAGCTGTAAAACACAGAGGCTAAAAACCAAACCGTAGACCTACATATCTATACGAAAACAAACCACATAAGCACCGCCATGACTATTTTAAACGCAAGTTTGGATTGGTCTGAATGTTTGGTTCTAAAAGGTGCGCCACTATATCATATAATTTTTGGCTCTGAAATCAATTACTGTAACTGACCTTGTCTTGAGTGTTGACTGTAGCCTTGGCTGCTAAGAGGACCCTCACCACCTCATCATGTCCATTGTTACTGGCTGCGAGGAGAGCTGTCACGTCCTGTATTAGAGTGAATATATACATTATTATATACAAGGAGCTTGCACGGTTTGAGCAAATACACTTCACGTACTAGTTAATGCTCCGTTGCAAGTATACCGGAAGTAATAATTAGTGGGCGTTCGAAAATTCCAGGCTCTTAAATGAATAGGGCTATTCTTAGTGTAGTAGGTAGTTTATGCAGACGTTTCCTCCCGGAGGGACATTTAGGCTAATAACATAGAACACAACGAATATTCTTGCTGATCAGCACAGATTTTATCTAGCACGTACGTAATTGTCTTTTAAAAATAAATTTTTTGGCTGCCACGTGCAGAAATGCTAGAGTCAAAGTTCACTGAGGCTACTATTTGAGAGTGGCTACTAAATGTACAAGGGAGGCCTTTTACAAGAGCGGCCTCTGATCGACCATATACGGTACATGTAATATTCTTACTGATCCATTTAAGAGACAATACCAGCACATATTTTATCTAGCACGTACGTTGCCTTTCAAAAACCATATACAGTTGCGCAATTAACCTACATGTACGTAGAAAAGTGAATGATGGGTAAAGATCACGATTCTTAAAAGCAAATAACATGCGCAGGTCCAGGACACAGAAACAAAATGGTACAGAATTAATGCTTATGAGAATACAATACTAACAGGGGTATGAGCAATTAAACACACCCTACTATTGTCTTTTTCAAACACCACATACAGATGGGCAATAAATGTCTCACATAGAGCGCACTTTGAATGACAACCAGGACATGACAGAGGAAACTCTATGACTAGCTAATCTCTGAGATATGTACAGTTAGATACACTCACCTCATCTTGCATATCAACATTGGCTCCAGCATCGATTAGAAGTTCCACACACTTCAGGTGACCAGAGTAACTGGCTACCCTGAGAGGGGACTGACCCGACTGTACATGTAGTACATGAGCAGTAGTATGTTATACCATAGATATAGATACATATAGAACAATAAGAGGGATTAGAAACAAAAATGTTTACGTAAAACACTCCGCGTTATAGGGTGTGGCTAAAACTACAAAGGATTATACAGCATGCTCATTACCTGTCCTGACTGCCATACAATCTGCTGATGTTAAAAAGTAATAGAATTTAGCTCTAAAAGGTCGACAATAAAATACTCTACAAGAAGGAATAGCCCTTACTATGAAGTCATGGGAGGTTAAGGACCGTGGTGTGTCTAAAAGTATACTAAGCCAGTTTGAAGGACAAACGTTTCTGAACAGTACAGCTTATCCATAGCATTTAGATACAGTAGAACCTCGCTAATCCGGACCCCTTTAATCCGAAACCTCGCAAATCCGGACAAAATGGCAAACTGAAAAAGAGGAGGGGCTGTCAGTAGAATAGAGTACTGCGCATGCGCAATGTAAATTGCTTAGCTGAATCAGCAATACATTTTTTACATTTATCGATAAACTGCTCAAGACAATGGCCACTGCAAAGAAAACGAAAAGAGAGCTCACAAGACTCA
This sequence comes from Halichondria panicea, assembly GCF_963675165.1. Taxonomy (NCBI): domain Eukaryota; kingdom Metazoa; phylum Porifera; class Demospongiae; order Suberitida; family Halichondriidae; genus Halichondria; species Halichondria panicea. Next base: position 2,231,590 of record NC_087384.1, read on the forward strand.
ACTGTATTGGAGAGAAAGTTGAGATAAAGACTATTCTAGCTAGCAGCTTCCCTTCTGGCCACAGTAATATCATAATACATGTACAAAAGTGTCTTCGTTAATGATTTCATAATCAATTAATGACATCTGGTAATCCGGAAATTTCATGTATTCGGATAGGGTCTGGTCCCGCTCTATTCGGATTGGCGAGGTTCTACTGTACATAATAACCAATGTCCTTCACTGTTTTGGCTTCACAGCAGGGAGAGAGAAAAGTTGACATGGAGTAATTCAAGAGTAAAGACAACGGACTTA